>NC_081768.1:3959034-4559034 GCF_963082965.1 Carassius carassius
GTCAGTTTCAGTTATTTGCTTTCATTTTATGCAAAAAAGCAACGAAAGTGAATGGTTAATGTTAGTAATGTTAGAATCTTTTGTGTTTCACATACAAAAAAAAGTCAGATTTTAGAACAGCTTTTAACAATGTTTCAAATAATGATCATTTTAACCTAAACATTAGTCCTGGTAGCATACAAACAAATACTTACTGCCAAAGACACACTGTCATTTCTGGCACACATTAGGTAGTGAGTTCTCAAGGAAAACGTAAAATAAAAAAAAAGTATACAACTGCCCTCGTTCTCCCCAACTTCTGAGGAAAAGCACAACCAACTTTAGTTATTTGGCGTCTCACTGAGGAATTTAAACCCCTCCAGCTGTCTCTTAGAAATCTGTATTTGAATAACGTTCACGCATTTACATATGCGATTCGCTAATTAAATTACGGTTATTCGTCTTACGGTCTTGTAAGATGCAATCACAATCAATCCATCTCTTCGGTGCGGTTTCTGACAGACTAACGGTACCGTCACGTCAATCATTCTGATGATTGACAGTTACCGAGTCTAACCGTCGGGTCTCGAGCGCACAGCGGTGGGTTTCGCGGGTTTCTTTCTTTTAAAGCGCACCGCTGTAATGAGGCCTTCGGCAGCTTATTCATTTCTGTGGAGACGGCTGTCTTTTTACCTTCAGCCAGCTTTGGTGTCGGTAGCTCAGCTCGACTAGATGATTTACAGTCTCTCTATGAGATCTTAGATCATAATAGAAACGAAATCTTTGTCTTTTCTAAAGCTCGTGAATGATAACGGTTTGCTCGGAAGGTCTGGATCGTACCTGCCGTAGATCCCCTCGGTGATTCGGTTCCGTTTTAAGGGCCGTCGAAGCTTGCTGCAGTCCGCATTGCGCCGCTTCATCCTCGCCCCCTTAAATCGGGCTTTTTAATACGTACAGCAGTATGGTCCAGGGTTCTCTCTTACTCGGCAGTCCCGCAAAGGAATATACCGCTGTGGTTGTTTTTGTTTTTTTCTCCTGGAAACAAAGAAATAAATAAAAAGACTGAGTGGAAGACCCTCCTCCTTTTCTTGGCGCAGACGCACAGACACGGGCCTAGACAGGTGTGACTGACAGGCCGCTAAGCCAATGGGAATTTCGCGTGTCAGTTGTCATTTTGAATGACAAGACAAACAGCCAATAAGCAGCGGTCTGTTTTGTAGTGGTACCAAGAAAGGTAAATGGGGCGGCTGACAGGCTTTCTTCTTCCTACCAATCGCTGTCTTTGTGGACAAATCAGGTAGTGCTCCATGACCAATGGGATTGATTTGGGCGGGACTCCCTATACGTTTTTTGCGTAAGATTTATGAGAGATGCGTATTCCACATAAACGTAATTTTCGTTGGTACGTTGCGCGTTTCTTTCATTGCTAAGTGTTTTTACATTGTGTGACTGTCAAACGCTACAATGGCATAAACAAGGCCCACCTAATAAGGTATAATGCATTATTAATTTAATGATCAATAGCTTAATTGTACTATTAACTACATTTAATTCCCCCACATATTTTTAATTTACCGAATAAAATAAAATAATTGAATAAATGCAACAAAAGACTGGCTGTCAATCGCATATACTGCTAAGAAACTAAAGCAAATGTAACATATAGAATCAAACCTACCCCATACAACAACAACAACATAAAATTATATTTTCAAATATATATATATATATATATATATATATATATATATATATATATATATATATATATTATTTTTTCTTTTAAGGCCAAAAAAATATATATGTGTATATATATAAATGAAGACTTGAAGAACTTTTGTTGTCTTTTAAACGTACTTTACAATGTTCCAAAAATATATAAACAATTGCAATTTATGAAAATAGTTTTCATTAAAATTTTAAATAATTCTAAATTTAGTTTTGATCTCCAGTAGGCTATTCCTCCACATCTGCTTTTAACCTTAATGCCATGAAATATATTTTGGTATGTAATTTGAAACTAAATATATTGTCCATTTCAAAAATATACATTATTGAGTTTAACTGTTTACAACATCTATAAAATATATGATTTATTTATTTATTTTGGATATGGATAAAGAATCATGACTCAAAATACACATGAGCATAATTCATACCCAAAATGATTATGACTTTACTGTGGTCATGTTGCAGTTGGGGTGTGGAGCCACAACATCTCTGGTTTGGATGATAAGAAGCATTTCTCTACCTACCACGAGCAGTATTAAAGACTGACCACCAAGTTTATTTCACTTATTTTTGTTTTTATAAATGTACACATTGCCAGTGTATAAAAATACGTATTGTAAATGTAATCCTTTTTACAGAACTCCAAGATGTTCATGTTATTATATTCATAGTGTTTGGTTTCCTGGCCATGTTCTTTGTATGATATGGTTTCAGTGGATAAGGGTTTAACGTGCTGTTGACAGCCATGGCCATCCAGTGGGCCGTCTTGATAAATGGCTTCCTGCTGCCACAACGACAACACAGGAGAGAGATCCTCATCAGTATGAAGAGGTGCATGTGTTACAGCTCTTAGCAGACATGCCTTGACATGTTGATGGCAAAACCAGAACAGGCAATTTTCAGTGACAGATGGAAAACTATTAAAGTAATTGTTCACCCAAAAACGAAAAACATCCAAGATGTAGATGAGTTTGTTTCTCCATCAGATTTGGATAAATATACAGGTCCTTCTCAAAAAATTAGCATATTGTGATAAAGTTCATTATTTTCCATAATGTAATGATAAAAATTAAACTTTCATATATTTTAGATTCATTGCACACCAACTGAAATATTTCAGGTCTTTTATTGTTTTAATACTGATGATTTTGGCATACAGCTCATGAAAACCCAAAATGCCTGTCTCAAAAAATTAGCATATTTCATCCGACCAATAAAAGAAAAGTGTTTTTAATACAAAAAAAAGTCAACCTTCAAATAATTATGTTCAGTTATGCACTCAATACTTGGTCGGGAATCCTTTTGCAGAAATGACTGCTTCAATGCGGCGTGGCATGGAGGCAATCAGCCTGTGGCACTGCTGAGGTGTTATGGAGGCCCAGGATGCTTCGATAGCGGCCTTAAGCTCATCCAGAGTGTTGGGTCTTGCGTCTCTCAACTTTCTCTTCACAATATCCCACAGATTCTCCATGGGGTTCAGGTCAGGAGAGTTGGCAGGCCAATTGAGCACAGTAATACCATGGTCAGTAAACCATTTACCAGTGGTTTTGGCACTGTGAGCAGGTGCCAGGTCGTGCTGAAAAATGAAATCTTCATCGCCATAAAGCTTTTCAGCAGATGGAAGCATGAAGTGCTCCAAAATCTCCTGATAGCTAGCTGCATTGACCCTGCCCTTGATAAAACACAGTGGACCAACACCAGCAGCTGAAATGGCACCCCAGACCATCACTGACTGTGGGTACTTGACACTGGACTTCAGGCATTTTGGCATTTCCCTCTCCCCAGTCTTCCTCCAGACTCTGGCACCTGAATTTCCGAATGACATGCAAAATTTGTCCAAAAGTCCAGTGCTGCTTCTCTGTAGCCCAGGTCAGGCGCTTCTGCCGCTGTTTCTGGTTCAAAAGTGGCTTGACCTGGGGAATGCGGCACCTGTAGCCCATTTCCTGCACACGCCTGTGCACGGTGGCTCTGGATGTTTCTACTCCAGACTCAGTCCACTGCTTCCGCACGTCCCCCAAGGTCTGGAATCGGTCCTTCTCCACAATCTTCCTCAGGGTCCGGTCACCTCTTCTCGTTGTGCAGCGTTTTTTGCCACACTTTTTCCTTCCCACAGACTTCCCACTGAGGTGCCTTGATACAGCTGATACAACGTTCAGAAATTTCTTTCTGTGTCTTACCCTCTTGCTTGAGGGTGTCAATGATGGCCTTCTGGACAGCAGTCAGGTCGGCAGTCTTACCCATGATTGCGGTTTTGAGTTATGAACCAGGCTGAGAGTTTTTAAAAGCCTCAGGAATCTTTTGCAGGTGTTTAGAGTTAATTCGTTGATTCAGATGATTAGGTTAATAGCTTGTTTAGAGAACCTTTTCATGATATGCTAATTTTTTGAGATAGGAATTTTGGGTTTTCATGAGCTGTATGCCAAAATCATCAGTATTAAAACAATAAAAGACCAGAAATATTTCAGTTGGTGTGCAATGAATCTAAAATATATGAAAGTTTAATTTTTATCATTACATTATGGAAAATAATGAACTTTATCACAATATGCTAATTTTTTGAGAAGGACCTGTACAGTAGCATTACACCACTTGCTCACCAACAGATCCTCTGCAGTGAATGGGTGCATCTTTCCACTTCACAAGACATTAACTGATGGACTGGAATGGTGTAGATTACTTGTGGATTATTTTTTTTCAGCTGTTTGGACTCTCATTCTGACGGCACCCATTCACTGTAGAGGATCCATGGGCGAGCAAGTGATGGAATGATAAATGTCTCCAAGTCTCCAAATCTGTTCTACGTCTTGGAGGGCCTGAAGATGAGTAAATTTTAAGCAATTTTTCATTTTTGGGTGAATTATTCTTTTTTAAAGAGGTTTTACAGCATCACGTGATATCAAATATTATTTGTACTCCTCATATAGTGTGATTGAGGCGGAGCTCTTTGCAGCATCCGCTCTGGTTGCCATGGGAGCGGTCCATGGGAAGACAAATCCTGTCCAGCTTTTACTGATGGCTCTGGTTGAGGTCACAGGATTTGTGGTCACTCAGTGGATCCTGCGGGCTCTGCTCAATGCAAGAAGCATTATTTTTATTGTATGATCCTCATCACAGATAAAAAGAATTTCAATGTAGAATAAATTGTTCGATTTAGAGATTCAGCTATATTTGTTTTGTTCCTAAATCACTGGGTCCTGCAAACTCTGCTCTGTGTAAGAAAAGTATTCATTTCCAAAATATATAAAGAAACATTTAAAATTTCCCATATCCTTATCTCTAAGTACAATGCAAGCCAGTTTCAGTAGATTTTTTTCCATAATTTTTTCTGCAATATCTGGCAAATTCAGATGGTAGAAACATTTCAATGCCATTTAAAATGGTTTTTAACAATGCATTAAGCACTGTGAAAAGTATAGAGCAATACCATATGAGCTAGAGTGTGTTATGAACTCAGATTATTTATAATGATTGAATTGCTGTTTAATAGCCCCAACTGGATAAAACTTTACAATAACAGTACATGAGTAATCAAATAGGCCAACCTAATTTAAATATTACTTTAATATGAACTAATAAGCTCAACTAAACATAAATCATGTGAATTAAGGTGTGAAAATGTACCCAAAAGTTTTAATTAATACATGAACTAACTCACATGAAGTCAAAGTGGTTGTTATTCATACATGAATTAAGTAATTTGACTCATGTCATAGCTAAGGCTAGTTCATGATCAGTGAATGCCTTTACACATCATTAGTTCATATTAAAGTAATAGGATTTAATTCAAGTATTAGTATGATTATTCTTGCACTGATATTGTAAAGTGTCACCCTGTGAGCACAACCACTTAATGAATGTTTCAACAATGAATAGCTTGAAAAAATTATTTGGTTACTCATTCTTAAAGACAGTAACCAATTTTGTTCCTGAATTAATTAATTAATGCAGCATTAATCATCATTTTCAATGACTCAGTTGAATGAATCATTCAATAATCCAATCATAAATACAATTATTTGTTCTTGTTCCTGAACAAATTAGCATTTTATATCAATCAGTTACATAAAAGATTCAGTTATTTACTCAAAGACAGTTATTAGTTTAGTTAATCAGCATTTTTTTTTAATCGGTTGAATGATTCAATCAAAGATTCAGTACTAAGGACAGTTATTTTTTTTCTAAATAAATTAGTGTTTTTCATTGAATCATTTGAATGAAAGATTCAGTGAATTACCCAGTGCTATTTTTCTAAATGAAATGAATCACCCTTTTTGAATGAATCAATTCCATGAATTTTTACAAACAGGGATATCATCCTTCTTGGATTGATGCTTGTCCAGTGAGATTCGAGGACTGAAGTGTAATTATTTTATGTCTATATTAAACACAGGAATATCCTCCCTTTCTCTTTTCCTCACAGGAACACTATTCCTGTGGATGTTCTGGCCCAGTTTTAACTCTGCACTGGTGGGAGCTAACAGGAGGGAGAGAGGACTAAAGCTTACTGTCATTTACGGGACATATCTGTCACTGGCTGTCAGTTTTATCATGGCGATGTGTGTCTCTATGCTCACTAGCTCCAAAGGAAAGATGAACATGGTGAGCGGCTGTAGGAACAATAATCTAGCAACTCCCTCACTTAGTAGAATACTGTTATGTAATACAATACTTTGTAACATTGTTAAAGTAAAACGGGTTGTGAACACCATTGCATGTTGATTTAGTTGGGATCTAGGAATGTTAGGCAGATTTTCAGATGATGGGCATCATGAGATGAGCAGCATGTCTGCACAGGTTCACATCCAGAGCTCTGCCCTGTCTGGTGGTGTTGCCATTGGAGTTGCAATGACAGCAGTCCACGCACCGTGGATTGCCATGACGATTGGATTCTGTGCATCTCTCTTATCAGCCTTGGGATGCTGGTACATGAAGGTAAAGAAACATCCATCTCTAAATTCAAATTCCCCACCCTGCTGTCTTAACTACTGTATAGTCTAATTAAGAACTAAGAGCATTGAAGTGTAATGTTTATCTTGTATCTTAAAACTAAAACCATAACAAAAAAACATTTTCATTACTTGAAATAAAGCAAACATTAACAATTAACTGCTATTTCTATAAATACTATTTCTAAAGTTATTTTTCAATCCAACTGTCAATGTATCATTTCTCATATATACAGTACAGACCAAAAGTTTGGACACACCTTCTCATTCAAAGAGTTTTCTTTATTTTCATGACTATGAAAATTGTAGAGTCACACTGAAGGCATCAAAACTATGAATTAACACATGTGGAATTATATATGGAATTATATTAACACATATAACAAAAAAGTGTGAAACAACTGAAAATATGTCATATTGTAGGTTCTTCAAAGTAGCCACCTTTTGCTTTGATTACTGCTTTGCACACTCTTGGCGTTCTCTTGATGAGCTTCAAGAGGTAGTCACCTGAAATGGTTTTCACTTCACAGGTGTGCCCTGTCAGGTTTAATAAGTGTGATTTCTTGCCTTATAAATGGGGTTGGGACCATCAGTTGTGTTGTGCAGAAATCAGTGGGATACACAGCTGATAGTCCTACTGAATAGACTGTTAGAATGTGTATTATGGCAAGAAAAAAAGCAGCTAAGTACAGGAAAACGAGTGGCCATCATTACTTTAAGAAAAGAAGGTCAGTCAGTCCGAAAAATTGGGAAAACTTTGAAAGTGTCCCCAAGTGCAGACACAAAAACCATCAAGCGCTACAAACCATCAGTCACAAAAACAGTCACAAAAACCATCAAGCGCTTCAGTATGCCTTCAAAATTGAACATGCTATTCCATCCGGTTTGTGTTTAGTTGGACCATTTATTTTTCAACAGGACAATGACCCCAAACGCACCTCCAGGCTGTGTAAAGGCTATTTGACCAAGAAGGAGAGTGACCTGGCCTCCACAGTCACCGGACCTGAACCCAATTGAGATGGTTTGGGGTGAGCTGGACCGCAGACAGAAGGCAAAAGGGCCAACAAGTGCTAAGCATCTCTCGGGGAACTCCTTCAAGACTGTTGGAAGACCATTTCAGGTGACTACCTCTTGAAGCTCATCAAGAGAATGCCAAGAGTGTGCAAAGCAGTAATCAAAGCAAAAGGTGGCTACTTTGAAGAACCTACAATATGACATTTTCAGTTGTTTCACACTTTTTTGTTATGTATATAATTCCATATATAATATTAATTCATAGTTTTGATGCCTTCAGTGTGAATCTACAGTTTTCATAGTCATGAAAATAAAAAAAACTCTTTGAATGAGAAGGTGTGTCCAAACTTTTGGTCTGTATTGTGTGTGATATATATATATATATATACAGTGGGTACGGAAAGTATTCAGACCCCCTTAAATTTTTCACTCTTTGTTATATTGCAGCCATTTGCTAAAATCATTTGTTCTTTTTTTCTCTCCTCATTAGTGTACGCACAGCACCCCATATTGACAGAAAAACACAGAATTGTTGACATTTTTGCAGATTTTTAAAAAAAGAAAAACTGATCACATGGTCCCAGACCCTTTGCTGTGACACTCATATTTATTTAACTCCAGTGCTGTCCATTTCTTCTGATCATCCTTGAGATGGTTCTACACCTTCATTTGAGTCCAGCTCTGTTTGATTATATTGATTGGACTTGATTAGGAAAGCCACACACCTGTCTATATAAGACCTTACAGCTCACAGTGCATGTCAGAGCAAATGAGAATCATGAGGTCAAGGGAACTGCCTGAAGTCAACCATCACTGCAGCCCTCCACCAGTCGGGGCTTTATAGCAGAGTGGCTAGACGGAAGCCTCTCCTCAGTGCAAGACACACGAAAGCCCGCATGGAGTTTGCAAAAAAAAAAAAATTCTGGTCTGATGAGACCAAAATATAACTTTTTGGCCTTAATTCTAAGTGGTATGTGTGGAGAAAACCAGGCACTGCTCATCACCTGTACAGTCCCAACGGTGAAGCATGGTAGTGGCAGCATCATGCTGTGGGGGTGTTTTTCAGCTGCAGGGACAGGACGACTGGTTGCAATCGAGGGAAAGAGGAATGCAAGTACAGGGATATACTGGAAAAAACCTTCTCCAGAGTGCTCAGGACCTCAGACTGTGCCGAAGGTTCACCTTCCAACAAGACATTGACCCTAAGCACACAGCTTAAATAACGAAGGAGTGGCTACACAACAAGCATCTCTGGAGAGACCTGAAAATGGCTCTTGGTGACGTTTACCATCCAACCTGACAGAACTGGAGAGGATCTGCAAGGAGGAATGGCAGAGGATCCCCAAATCCAGATGTGAAAAACTTGTTGCATTTTTCCCAAAAAGGCTGTATTCGATCAAAAGGGTGCTTCTGCTAAATACTGAGCAAATGGTCTGAATACTTAGGACCATGTGATTTATTTCAGGTTTTTCTTTTTTGGTGTACAAAAATGTCAACAATTCTGTGTTTTTCTGTCAATATGGGGTGCTGTGTGTGTACATTTAATGAGAAAAAAAAGAACTTAAATGATTTTAGCAAATGGCTGCAATATAACAGAGTGAAAAATTTAAGGGGGTCTGAATACTTTCCGTACCCACTGTGTGTGTGTGTGTGTGTGTATATTAGTGCTGTCAAATGATTAATCGCGATTAGGCACGTCGAAAACGTTTTTTTTTTTTTTTTTTTTACATAATTTATATATGTGACCCTGGACCACAGAACCAGTCATAAGGGTCATTTTTTTTAAAATTGAGATTTATACACCATCTCAAAGCTAAATAAATAAGCTTTGTTATGATGGGACAACATTTGGCTGAGATACAACTATTTGAAAATCTGGAATCTGAGGGTTCAAAAAAAAATCTAAATACTGAGAAAATCGCTTTTAGAGTTGTCCAAATGAAGTTCTTAGCAATGCATATTACTAATCAAAAATGTAGTTTTGATATATTTACCGTTGGAAATTTACAAAATATCTTCATGGAACATGATCTTTACTCAATGTCCTAATGATTTTTGGCATAAAAGAAAAATCTATAATTATGATCCATACAATGTATTTTTTGGCTATTGCTACCAATATACCCCAGCGACTTAAGGTTTTGTGCTCCAGGGTCTGTCTCTCTCTCTCTCTCTCTCTCTCTCTCTCTCACACACACACACACACACACACACACACACACACGCGCACACACACACACACACACACACACACACACACACTCTCTCTTAATGAATGACCTCTTGTTTTAAAATCTTCCCGGTCTACTGACATTCATGACATCTGTTTCAAACATTACAAAGCACATGATAACTTTCATCAACTCTACAATAATGAATCCACTTCACCAGTGATGCCATTGAAACATACAGTGCTATGGCAAAAAAATGTTCAAAGACAACATTCTAAAGATGGCTGCGTGCTTGTTTCTCTGGTGGATAAGGTCTATATCAGACACTGGTTTGGCTGTCAGGATGGATTTTTTGGTGAAGCCTCTGGTAAGGTCAAATGTGTTTTGAATAACAATAAAAATCAGTGTTTCAGCCTTTAAACCCAGACTTTAAGGAGAGCCACACAACACTAAAACTGCCCGCTAGTAGAGAGTCTTTCTTTACAAATACGCATGATTAACTAGGTTTTCAAAAACCTAGAGGCCAAAGGAAAAAGCCTTTCTCCCTTTAATAATAAACAAAAATCAACTAAACTTTCAATCCACACTCTTAATGTATATAGTTACTCAGTAGTGACACTCATTCAACAATCAACATTTTCCATCAGTATTTCGACTAAAAGCTCTCAATAACACGTATTACCCAATTGTCAGAGATAAAAAAGTGCTCTAAAAATAACAAAGAAGCCCATGCTGCTCAAGCTCGAGCTGACGTGATAAATGTTTAATGCTTTACATTTATTATTTCTACAAAGTTTTAAATCTCAGATTTTTAATTCAGAAAAGTCTTTACTTTATATAACAAACTGTCAGGGCTGATTTTATGTTTTTCTTTTTTTTTTAAAATTCAGAATCACATGCTGTTTGCTTTTGAGTGTCATGACACCACCAAAAAAATTTTTTTAGGAGGAATGGTAACATTTCTTCTAGGAAGGATGGGGGGGCTAATTGAGCATGTGCAGTATGAATATCAACACTGTAGCTCATTCCTAAATAAAGAAATAAGCCATGTTGCAACCGTCCCCACTCTCATGTTTGCTGTTTTTTGCATTGACTCAATTCTGATTCTTAAGTTAAAAAAAAAAAAAAAAAACGGACCAGTTAGTTTTGTGTTTTGGTACAATGAGGCAAATTATAATTACAACTGAAATGAAAATTTGCAGTACGTTTTCTTAATAGAGTATATGGAGACTCCAGCAGAACAGGAAGTGCTTTGATGACCAGGCATTCTGGGAGGTGAACGAATTTGTTAATTTGCATCAGTTTAAATAGATCATTCCTTAATCTCAATATATATTCATTTATCTTTTATCATTTAAAAGTAGAATTATTTGCATTAATTGCTAATTATATATTTGTTGTCTTGTAGTTTCCAAATTTGGTGGTACACAAATGAATAACTTGTGGACACATTAATAAGAGGACTGTAGTTATGCATGAATGTATTTGTGTGTGTGTGTGTGTGTGTGTTAAAGAGGTTGGACATTGCTTAAGTAAACAATTTACAAGATAAAATGTCCTTGAATGGAAAGCACTGTGGTTTCTAAGAGACAGATCATACAAAACGACATCTCAAAAGAAATGTCCAAGCCCCTGGAAATTACGGCTGAATTAAATTACTTTAGTGGAAGCAAGAAAAACAGAGAAGAGTTTGTTCAGCCTGACAATGGCAAACTGATACACCACACCACCGCCTAATGCAATATATAAAAATAACCTTAGTGGCTTTAATCTACAATCCCATGTTATTCATCTGCTTTTGAATGTAATAAAAGATTGCACTTTCCAAAAAAAAAAAAAAAAAAACACTGGCTCTGTACATATTTACAATAATTTTATTCATTTAAACCCACAGTTGAATTAAGTTCAGCTACTTTTTGTCAGAAAGAGAGACATGGTTACATTAAAATGTTACATTCTTTTAGCATGTAGAAATCAGAAGAATTTATAATTTGTTAGTTGACAGACAAGTCGAATTCTCTGAATCGCATCTCATCTTATTCTCCCATAACCACTGAAATAATAAGAAATTGTGCTTTTTAAAAACATGAACATTTTTATACATCTCCCACATGCCCAAATATACACAGAGAGTGAACTTAAAGCTCCAAAATATGTAACCAGGCTTCCCACAGTCAAGGAAAAACTCAGAGAAATAGGCTGTTTGGTTTTACTAGTTGCACAGAAATTAATAATATTGACAATGAATGTACATATTTCTAGTTATGCTCAGCTATAAGAAACTGCTTGTGCTCAGTGCAATCTGTTTGATATTTTCAAATTAAACAACTGAATGTCTGGGAAAAGCATGGGAACCCATATAACTCAATATAAAAAAAAATTCCAAAGATAAGCCGTAAAAATAAAGCACTTGTTGTAGTGATATCAGCTGACCGAAGCTTAAGCCGCAAATATAAAAGAAGTATGTTCTCAAATCTGCACATTGCACAAAATTTCAAAAGATTATAAATAAAAGTTTTCCAAAAGATACATTTATTTATTTTTCAATTAACATTGAAGCTGAAAGACTGAAAGTCAGTCGTACTCTTTTTTCTTTATTGAAGATTCTACTCAAAAACTCCCTGCTGCCTCTGCACGATAAACACGTAACTATTTTGTGAATCAATTATGTTTTTGATAGACCAGATTTGATTTGCATTTTATCTCACTGCGGGCGCCTACTATGGCCACACAGGAAACATGGCAAAGAAAGGAAGAAGGAACATATTTAAAAACGGGGGTCAGCTGGGGAATTGAAAAGGGGAAAGAAAGAAATAGAGAGTGCAAATAAGCAGCAATAAGTACAGAGGAATTTTGTGTTGATGGACTGTGGTATTTGATTGAAGGAAAGGGATCTTTACTGCCAGAGGTCCTCGGTTCGGCCAAACTTGAACACCAGACCACTACAAGAGAGAAGGAGAATCAAACTAGCATAGTTTCACTTGGAAAATAATTAAATAAATCTGAATTTGCCAAATTATTTATCATGAATACTCAAAATCTCAGACCACTAATGCAGTTAGGGCAATACTTGTATACTCATGATTCATTCAAAACTAATTTTATTAAGATTTCTGAAAAGTATCTGGATGATTATTTGATGTCAGTAATGATGCTGAAAATTCAGCTTCACCATCACAGACATAAATTACATTTTAGAATAAGTAGAAAACACTTCTTTTAAATTATAATAATACTTCACAATATTACTGTTTTTACTGTATTTAAAAACTTACCCAAAGAAGATGAAAGCATTTTGGAAGAAAACCGCAATACCAGGATACACTGACAAATCCTTGTGGTCTGTTCAATCATAAAGAAAAAATAAATAAATGGAAAAAACACAATCAGCAACTGTAAACAGATAGAAACCTGAATCATCTTATTCTAGAAGGGCAAAATCTTATTCTCTCACCAGTCACAACAAAACCACCAAACAGGATCCACATAGAGGCGATGAGAGACCCGAACGCCAACATGAACCCGATGAAGAGCCAAACTCTGGCACCTAAACACATTCAAAGCACATTTCAGTCATGTAGTATTTCAATATATACAAGAAATGCATAAAGTTAATGCTGTCTCGTTGCGTATGCAGGACGTACCTGTCTGTCCCAAGCAGCCATCGCTGTAGCTGTCACCCCTCACCTGGCCATTTGACACCGCATTGATCCTGCATTCAGATCAGTCTTATTTTACTCTTAAGCTTGAGCAAAAACAAATGATTTCAATCCAAGTAACCTTTCTGAGTATTCTCTATCTTTTGAGTTCATGAAACTGACTCATTCTAAGTCATCTGAATGGTTTCACTTTATTTGAGCTTAATGAACTTGTTTCTTTTAAATCAGATGCACTTAAGATTTAACTGAACCTGGCTGCAATTTCTATTTCCCAGCATGCTTTGCCATGGCATTTGAAAGGTAGAGTAAAAACTAAAGTTAAGTGTTACATACTGTTTTTTTTTTTGCTAGATTAATGTAAAATAATTGGGAGGATTAGTATTGTTTTGCTATGTTAATTTAGGCTAGGTTTACGTGACAACGATGTAGTTTGCATTTTCAAGAAGTTTAACTTTTACACAAAAATGTTTTCAAAACTATTCTCATTAATACACATATTTTGGAAAATGGCCAAAAATGCTGTATTATGTATGCCAGGCAAATAGTTTGTGCTGTCACCTTGTACCGTAAGTAAACAGTACCTTTAGGGAAGTGACGATTACATGTTGTGTATGATGCGTCTCCGTTGTTGGTTGTAATATTGGTGAAGTAAATCCACACTTTGCGGAAGAAGCGTTAACAAACTCTTGAGCAGCAACAACAGTACCATATACTCTGCCATTGTTGTGCATGTTTGTCCCCGCTTGCCTTTGAAATCGACACATACTGTGCATGTCTGCATAACTAACATGTACTATGCATGTGCATGACGTCACCGTTTTCACAGATTCCCATTTTGGGTGTTTAAACGGAAACGAAAATGGTGCATTTGAAACCATTTTCAAAAATATGAATTTTGAAAACACTGTTGTTGTGTAAACAAACAGGCAAAAAGCATTGAAAATTACACGTTTTTGGATGAAAACTTTGTCGTATAACCAGCCCCTTAGAAGAGTTTCTGTTATGTTGGGTTTCTCATTGTGACGAGTGGAGCCTCATGCTGGTTTCAGAAGAGAAATATGTGAAATATTCCATACAGCCTTCCTCATTCAGCAATTACTATCATTATCAAAGCATTGTGTTGTCAATTAGCAAGTTAGCATTTACTGAATCAGCTAGTTAAGATTCCAATACTGATTTTTTTTATTTATTGATATTTCATGATAATTTTAAGGTAGCTGACTCAAATATTTCAAATTAGGAGCAATTCAAATAAAATAGAATTGGTCTGTTCTGCTTGCTTAACTTTGAATTTCCCAACTTAAACATTTTGATTAAGTAAAGAAATTTGAAACTTAGTTTTGCCAACTTTGTTTTACAGTGTAGTTTTTTTAAAGTTGTTTTAGATTCTGTTTACATATTTGAGATAAAACTTCTGCAATTTTTGTTGTGTTCTTGTAACTTTTATTATTTCTTTCAAATGTCTATAGTTTTTATTCATTTTTATTTCAGTTTTAGTTCTTTCAGTACATCAAATTAAACTAAATGATAAATGTAGCTGAAATAATTAAAAACATTTTATAATAAGTTGTAAGTTACAGTTAAATATAAGTTATGGTTTAGTTTTACTTAACTATAAAAACCCTGATTCAAATCCATGGTGCTTTATCAATGCAGTCATTGTTCAGTAGTCACGGCACAACCCTGTAGTGAAATCAGTGCTTAACAACAGGAAGTAAGATCAGGGACAGATCAAATGATGTCATAGACTTAGTTCTCTTCATTATAGGGAGTGCCAGCGAGAATGTTACAGGTGTAACTCACATGAGGAAGGCTATAGTTGCTATAACCCCACAGGTGTGATATGCATGGTGGAACTGTTCCTCTTTAGGGTACATTATCGCAGCATCGATGATGATCCACCAGCCTGTGAAAAACTGCACAAGAAGAAACACTGTTAGTTTGGGACTCACTGGATATTTTAAAGAACACAGGATTTATCGACATACCAGAACTCCGGCTGCGATGGAGGCGATGGTGTTCCTCTTCTCACCCCAGTCCACATTACACTCGCAATCGCCACATCTGATCCCGTCCAGAAACCCTGACATGCTTCTGATCTGACCCTTCAGAGAAACATATGTTACTCTTGAGATGTTCTGCTGGTTTTCATAATAAAAAAAAGACTTATTCACATTGTGTGATGAAGTCAATTATCATACAGTGACAAATTTTGGGCAGAGAAATTGATATTTCATTTCAAATATTTAATTTAAAAACACCTTCCCCTCTATCTATCTATCTATCTATCTATCTATCAATGAATCGCATCCCAAAAAGTTTTTTTTCTTTTTTTACATAATATGTGTGTACTGTGTATATTTATGTATATACAAATACACACTTATTTAAAATACTGACATTTATAATTTTAAATTAATATATAAATATATTTGATATATAAACATACATTTTTTCTTAAATATATACATGCATGTATGTGTATTTAAATATGCATAACAAATATACACAACACACACACACATAATATGTAAACAAATTTTTTTTAATGGGATTAATCGTTTGACGGCACTATCGATCTATCTATGCATTAAACTAATCAAAAGTGTCAGTAAAGTCAATTATAATGTTACAGAATAGTTCTATTTCGAATAAAATGCTGTTCTATGGATTTTTTTTTTTTTGACATTACATAATCTTGAAAAAGTGACGAGGGAAAATTAGTGTTCGTCAACTAATTTTAGTTTCTATTTAGAAGTTAATAAATTCAGCCGTTCCTGCGCAGGAGCGACGCATCGTCACTGACTGCGCACACGCAGATCACACATGATCATCCTGAACCAAACACAAATAACACACAAAGGATTTCCTTCTGTCATGTTTGCGACCAATATCTGAATATTAACATATGCGAGCTTTAACATAATAGTTCAGAACTACATTTCCGCGCAATATCGGACAAAAACGTCGAGTGTTAATGCCGTAAACATTTTTGATCTCTCATGTCCGGTTGAAAATTTTGCTACATCACTCTTTCTATAAAGCATGGCGGATAAATAAAACCAAAATAACGGTGAATATTTAACGAATGATTGCTAGGACTTAATCTTTACAGCAAAGGGAATTCTTACCTGCACTTTTCTTGAGTTTTTCTTGTGGATCGCAGGACACTCAGCCGTCTTCCGTCTCAAACAGTGCTCGAGTCGCGCATGCGCAGTGCGCTCTGCATCAGTCTATTAGCTCAGAACATCCTAGAAACCAAGATGTGCACCTATTACAGGGGTAACACGTACATAGATTAACAGCACGTCTGATAAAATCACGAGATAAGAGAAATTCTGAAATATGTTTTAGAAAAATCTGTTTTATTCTCCATGGAACTGGTCGGTTCCTCATGGACGGCTTTGTTGGCATCACGTGATCAGCTGTTTGGTAAAATTAATATTTTTTAAATATAGTTATTACTGTTACTAAGGTGGTTTACACAGCATAAACATAAAAGTACATCTAAAAAAACAAGCAAACCCAAAAATTATAACAGTAGACCTTTATATCCCTGACAAATTAACCATGCTTTTACTACAAATGAAACCAAACTATTGTTACTATAGTTAAGCCATGGAAACTACAAGCTAACCATAGGTTTGCTACATTAGCCATAGTTTAACCATGGTATTTGTAGTAAAACTGTGGTTATACAAATGGTAATCAATACAAACACACACACACACACACACACACACACACACACACACACACGTTATTACACTTTAAACCACACTATTAAAACCATAGTTAATTTTAGTAAACGATGTCTCAATCTAGCACATAGGCACACATATTTTGCAATGTCTTGAGACAATGTTAATATAAAAGCTTCTATACAGGCTACTGTATTTTGTAAGAAATCATTTTCAAACCTGCAAAAACTGAACTTCTAAAACTGCTAAGTCTATTGGGTCTTAAAAAGACTATAAAGACACCTAGGCTTTTCAAACTAAAGAAAAGTTTATTAGTGGTATTTGCGTTACTATTGTTCATTCTTAGTGTTGTGATGAAAACCCTATATATTAAACTTGGCAACATACAGTAGATTGTACCACACTGCTTGATGTATGAATCCTAATGCTTTTCTATTCTTCCAGACTTTCTCAGATGTTGATCTAAAACAAAAAAGCTTCTAAAAGTTACTCACAGTATTTTGTGTTAATCAAAACTTAATACAGGTTTGGAATAACATAAATAAATAAATGTAGACAGAATTTTCATTTTTGTGTAAACTATCTCATTAAGGAAAGAGCCACCTGGAAAGATAAGAATTTCAGTGTAACCACCTGTTTATAAATGATTTAACACTCCAGTTGTCCTAAAGCCCTGCCATGTGCCATTTTAAATAGTATCTGGGAGATCAGAATCATATAATTACTGTAACTTTCACAAACACAAGACCTTTAATCTCCTTTACAGGCATGAAAGTGATTTCAGAAATGACTAAAATGAGTATAAATTATGCAGGACTACAATATTTTCTTGCAGTTTGAAGCACTCAGTACTCACACATGGTTTGATTGAATCTTAAAGACATTTTATTAATTCGTCTGAATTTAATGAAATAACATAGGGTGACTATACATCCTAATCAAATCAGCACAGTATTTGAAATGTTCCCGGTCACAGTTTTACACCTGAAGTGCTCTGTACAAAAGCTGTACTTAAACCCAGGTCATCTGATCATAAACACGACCATGCAATGATAATGTGGTCACCCTAATTGAAATGTAAGGAAAGCTGTGTAAAGAATGTGTATAAAAGGCTAACAAGTTGATTACATTTGATGAAATAGTTCATACTATATAAAAGTTTCAGGATGGAGTACTGTAATTAAAACAAGAGAGTAAAAACTTGAAAATCACTGACAACTACTTTAGTTGGTGTTTCCCTTAAAGGACTCCAAGCAGTTTGAGAGCAACAGAGATGGAAAGCAGAATGACTCCAAAAAGGCCGATATATCCATATACACCACGCATCCTCTTAGCAGGATCTAAAACAGACAAACAACTTAAAAAAGTTAACAGTAGCTTGAAAATGTACACTGCAATTTACAAAAATATTATGCATAAATATACTTTGTTTTGAAAGCACACAATATAATCCACAAACATACATGTGTCATTTAAATAATTTAATGCAAAATACAACCCGAATTCCGGAAAAGTTAGGACGTTTTTTAAATTTTAATAAAATGAAAACTAAAGGAATTTCAAATCACATGAGCCAATATTTTATTCACAATAGAACATAGATAACGTAGCAAATGTTTAAACTGAGAAATTTTACACTTTTATCCACTTAATTAGCTCATTTAAAATTTAATGCCTGCTACAGGTCTCAAAAAAGTTGGCACGGGGGCAACAAATGGCTAAAAAAGCAAGCAGTTTTGAAAAGATTCAGCTGGGAGAACATCTAGTGATTAATTAAGTTAATTGATATCAGGTCTGTAACATGATTAGCTATAAAAGCTTTGTCTTAGAGAAGCAGAGTCTCTCAGAAGTAAAGATGGGCAGAGGCTCTCCAATCTGTGAAAGACTGCGTAAAAAAATTGTGGAAAACTTTAAAAACAATGTTCCTCAACGTCAAATTGCAAAGGCTTTGCAAATCTCATCATCTACAGTGCATAACATCATCAAAAGATTCAGAGAAACTGGAGAAATCTCTGTGCGTAAGGGACAAGGCCGGAGACCTTTATTGGATGCCCGTGGTCTTCGGGCTCTCAGACGACACTGCATCACTCATCGGCATGATTGTGTCAATGACATTACTAAATGGGCCCAGGAATACTTTCAGAAACCACTGTCGGTAAACACAATCCGCCGTGCCATCAGCAGATGCCAACTAAAGCTCTATCATGCAAAAAGGAAGCAATATGTGAACATGGTCCAGAAGCGCCGTCCTGTCCTGTGGGCCAAGGCTCATTTAAAATGGACTATTTCAAAGTGGAATAGTGTTTTATGGTCAGACGAGTCCAAATTTGACATTCTTGTTGGAAATCACGGACGCCGTGTCCTCCGGGCTAAAGAGGAGGGAGACCTTCCAGCATGTTATCAGCGTTCAGTTCAAAAGCCAGCATCTCTGATGGTATGGGGGTGCATAAGTGCATACGGTATGGGCAGCTTGCATGTTTTGGAAGGCTCTGTGAATGCTGAAAGGTATATAAAGGTTTTAGAGCAACATATGCTTCCCTCCAAACAACGTCTATTTCAGGGAAGGCCTTGTTTATTTCAGGAGGACAATGCAAAACCACATACTGCAGCTATAACAACAGCATGGCTTCGTCGTAGAAGAGTCCGGGTGCTAACCTGGCCTGCCTGCAGTCCAGATCTTTCACCTATAGAGAACATTTGGCGCATCATTAAACGAAAAATACGTCAAAGACGACCACGAACTCTTCAGCAGCTGGAAATCTATATAAGGCAAGAATGGGACCAAATTCCAACAGCAAAACTCCAGCAACTCATAGCCTCAATGCCCAGACGTCTTCAAACTGTTTTGAAAAGAAAAGGAGATGCTACACCATGGTAAACATGCCCCGTCCCAACTATTTTGAGACCTGTAGCAGAAATCAAAATTGAAATGAGCTCATTTTGTGCATAAAATTGTAAACTTTCTCAGTTTAAAAATTTGCTATGTTATCTATGTTCTATTGTGAATAAAATATTGGCTCATGTGATTTGAAAGTCTTTTAGTTTTCATTTTATTAAAATTTAAAAAACGTCCCAACTTTTCCGGAATTCGGGTTGTAAATGCAAACCTTTTTGCATTTGCACTCTGATTCAGAAACAGATGTGAATGTGCTTTTGCATCTGAGAACAATCTAAAATTGCTACACGTTCATTTATTAAGACTTACCACCAGTGTAATAACCCCAGGCATAAGAGAACTTGCTCGTAACCCAGATGACTCCTAACACAGAGGCAGCAATCTGATATGGGAGATAAAAAATGCAAGATAAACAAAGGTGAACTGGGTGAAAGGGTGTACATATGTGAGATAAGGATAGCACATGAAAAGAGAATGAATTAAAATATTTAACAAGAGATTTATAGAACACGCATTACAAGGAAACGTCCCTCTGCTAAATGATCAAGTGGAACCAATTTGATCAAAAGAATAATGATTCAGTTTAATAGGAACCTTTGTAAGGTTTATACAAACAGCATTACTGTTACTAGCCAAACACTTTAGTTTGATAAATGCTTGTGTCACATTTCTAAATATATTACTTCTAGTTGTCACTAAATAGGATGGAAGATGGTACAAATTGAGGTACAGCAATGCACAGGAGGGTTTTGGACTGGGCAGAACTGGCTCCATTTCAATTAATTAGCTGGAATTGCCTACGTCCACATTAAACTGTAATTTAAATTGGAACAGCAGGAAGAAGAATGTGCTGAATTGCAATTAAAATACATTTTATAAAATCACAAACAAAAATCTATCTATAAAACATAATTGGTTTACACCAAGTCTTGACAAAATGCGGACCACAATGTTTGAGATAACATCAATATTTTGGGCATTCCAGGGAATTCTATATTCCCCTTACAGCAGTTACATGGGTTTCTCGGAATTGTTGTTCATTTTTTAATGGCACACAACTGTGATACTCACAGGATACTCCAATGCAGCAATAGTCTGGAACACCAGCCACTGTGGATACACCTCCAGTGTGTTCTGATGAGCTCTCTGGATACAGTTGAACACTTGCTCCTTATCACTGTACATGGTGGGATACTACACACAAAAACACGAGAACATCTGCACTGGTTCCAAATCGGAAATCAAAATTTAATATGCATCAGTATAATTTCAGGCAATGCAACAGCATGCATTGCATATGAAGCTTTATCGTACCTTTACTCCATACTTCTTCCGTGCACTTCCAACTTGGACCCCGAGATACATCAACATGACAAAACTGTACAAATACGTAAAAATTGCATAGCCAAAGTTGGCTGGAAGCAGGTTTTCGATCGCCATTTGTTCAGATGAAAAGTTCAGGATCTGTTATCTGTATTAAGCACGAGCTGTTCTACTTTTCTTTGTAGGAAAGAAATGCACAATCATTCAACTCAAGCACAGTGTGTTTTTTTTCTAAAGACGAGTTCATTCACTCCCCCAGACACAGATATCTCGCGATATAACACGATCTCTCGAGAGACTGTAGTGTTAAACAGTACTTACGCATTGATTAGTGTTAGACAACCCAAAGAAACAACGATATATAAATAAAGTAAACAATATGTAAACATTGCGTAATTATGTGACGGTATTTTCAGTAATTAACATACGTTAAGTCTTCAGCATGTAAAACCTTAGAGGTCGATTTTTATAGTTAATATGAAATAAATCAGTTATAAAAAATACAATAATGTGAATTTAAAAAAATGTTGATCAAACACTGTTGCGTTGACGAATTTTCTAGAACCCCCCTTCCCCCACCGGGTGACGTCATTGGGTTTCAGTCAAGAAGAGGAACAAGCTGCACACGAGCCACTTCACGCTGAATCCGCCAACCGCTCGCGAGAAAACGACGACGTTTACTGAAAACAGGCGCTGACTACTAAAAAAAAACGTTTTCTTTCAATAATTTCTCCACAATTTTGACGTTACTTTGAAATTAAAATACAGTTATTTGACAATCGTTGAATTCCGATAGTTTCTGTTTTGAACTCGCTCGAGGAGTAACGTTACCGAGTGATAGAGCGTAACGTTAGAGCGTTTTCCTCAAAGGCGGTTATCTTGCTGTTGGATCGAGTTCCTTTTGACGGTAAGTTAAGTTAAATACTATTTATAGTTAATATTTATATACTTGATTTTTAAGTGAGCATTTTAACGTTGTTCAATGAGTTACTTGCAATCCTCACTAAAATAGCAACATAAAACTAACCGTTAGTTAGCAAATCTAGAAGTAAATACAGAAAGGCGAACAACACTTAAAAACACCCGGAATATATTTATTAATCTATGGATGGTGAAATAAGGATTTTGTTACAGTGATTTTATTATAACGTTGGTTAATTACTATAGTGTTTCTTGCGGAATGTTCTAGATCCGAGTCTGTTGTGTAATTTGATCGACAGGAGAAGCGGGGCTTATATACAGGAAGGCGAACAACATTTAAATTTATTCATACAACCGGAATATATTTATTAATCTATGGGTGGTGAAATGAGGATTGTGTTACAGTGGTTTTATGATAACGTTGGTTAATTACTATAGTGTTCCTTGTGGAATTTTCTAGATCCGAGTCTGTTGTGTAATTTGATCGACAGGAGGGGCGGGGCGGGGCTTTGTTACAGCCCTACGTCACCTGACCTACTTTTAGTTCGAGAACGTTCTCCTTTGTTCCCCATTACTACCATCTGTAGTGTTGTTGTTGTCGTAATATTTGAAAATATGGCTCATATTATTAATTTAAAGACAAAATAAAATCTCAACCTATAAATTAATGTCCATATAAAAAAAAGCTTTCACAACGTTATAAATTTAACAAATATCAACATACTCGGTGTATTCATCACAGCAGCTTTACCTTAAGACATTTGTTTTGTAATACAAGTTCTCTGAAATGTTGTTTTAATACACAAATCTTTATTTAAAAAATGTTGAATATATTTCCAAAATATGGTTAAAGCCAGTATCAAAAATCTGACATGTTTAGAAATTAGTTTGTATTTTTTTGTATTTATAACTCCATAAAGTAGGAATTAGTCAGCCAATAATTTTTTTTTTAAATATGTAAACAAAACACTGGCCTCTGTTAAGACCTGCAGAATATATATATATAGGATAGATGGATATTAAATAATACAATTTCTTGATTGATTAAACTGTTAGTTCACTAGTAACATCTGATGCTTTGGTTGTAGGTTTGATCATGAAGGAGGCCAGCCCTGGACGTCTCAGTGAGGGTGTGAAGCTCATCTTTGATCAGAAGGCTCCGTCTGGTCGTAGGTCCTCTCGCTCCAGCAGCAGCAGCAGTGACAGCTCGTTCTCCAGCAGCAGGGGGAGCCGCTCCTCCCACAGGTCACCAAGCTCTTCACGGAGCTCATCCTCCGACAGTGACTCTTCCTCACCCTCACGCTCTCGCTCACGTTCCCGCTCCCATCCACGCTGCTCAGGCCGCTCACGCTGCCGTCACAGGCACCATTCTCCTCCTCGCCGCTACCGGGCTCGCTCCCGCTCTTACAGCCCTTCTCCTGAGCGTTCCTCCCACCGCAGGCGATACCAGCACTCTCCATCCCCCTACGGCTACTCCAGACGTTACAGGCGTTCTCGGTCCCGATCCCGCTCTCGCAGTCGCTCCCCTGTCTACTGGAGGGGAAGCAGGTTTGTGGGGAGGTACCGGTGCCGTTTCTCCCGCTCACCCAGGAGATCCAGAGATTACAGAAGCCGGTCTCGCAGCCGTGATCGCTCTGCGGTCCGCCTCAGCCTCGAGGGTAAGATCAGTTTCACTTTTAATTAAATATTGCTACGTTACTATACAAATATTATATATGCTACAAGACCAAAAGGAGATGTGTAAAAAAAAAAAAAGAAAAATTCTTTTTTTTTTTTTACAAAAAACCACAGCTGTTAATAACCTTAATTTCAGTCTGTTCCTCACGTCTCAGGTTATCATTTAGCTTTAGAAGTTTAATACACTGCATGAGTAATATGGATGACTTTTGATGCTTTATTTTGTAATTACTGTGCCCTATGCAAAAAATAAAAGCAATATATATTTTTTCATCACTAGGTTTTATGATTGTAAGTTACAGAAAAAGCTCTATTCTTTCTCAGATTTTGATGCTAGTAAGTAAAATAAAAATTGTAATAAGAATATTTGATAAATTACAAGTTTAAAAGCATGTAAATGTAATATTACAGAGATTTAAATAATTTAATGTAATTATTTAAAATATTTAGTGTATATAGCTTACATTAACATTAATCATATCTTTAATACATAATTGGTGTCTTATATAATAAATTATCTAATATTTTTTCTAAAAAATTAAGATGCATATTTTAGTACTTCTGAATGCTTTCAAAATGTTTAAAATTTGTTAAAGTATTTGAAACTTTTTAAATAGTCTTTATCTTATGCAGTTTTACTTCTAAAGTAAATGTGAGCAAGTAAATATACTGACAAAAATGAATGGGGAATTTTTTTTTTCCTTTTCTTTTTTTGCTGCAGTTAGTTGTTGGGTGACTAGTTGATAATGCTGACTATGGAGGTAAATTACATAATTTTAATCTAAACTTTAAAATCTTCCACAGAGAAGAAGTATCTGTTAAATGTGGCCAAAGAAAATGCTGCCAGGATTCTGGGAGTGCAGAACTTGGAGCTGCCAGCTAGCCTGAAGGAGCTGGAGGAGAAGAAGAGATCGTCATCAGATAAAGAAGAATGGGTGAGCCCAAGCAGGGCACCACAGAAGACACCAGCACAGGTGAGCCTCACAAACATGCATACAGACGTGCCACTAACACACACACAGTATTAGTTTGACTTCTGTAATGTTGCATGAACGTCCTGAGTGTTAGACATTTGACAATTATATCTGTGATCTCGGGACATTGACTAACCCGTTGAAACACGTCTATTTAAAATGTGATTGCGCGCTGTACTTACCCAACCTGGGTCACCATGTAATCTGTCTCCTCAGACATGAATGATTTTACCTGATGGATTTAATGGAATGATGAACAGCACTTGTCCGGATTAGGTAATGGTACATGTTAAAGATTATGTACTGCTGTGTAGTGTGTGTGTATGTGTGTGAATGAATGAATGAGCACATGCCTATTATTCCTCTCACTGTATTGAGGAGTGGCATTTAGCTTCAATTGCTTTGTTTTTTTTTTGTATCATTTCTGTTCCTGTAGAGCTGAAACTCCTCCACCCTTTGGACAAAGAGGGAGAGAGGGGGAGGTCACTTGACTTGAATGACACCAGCTTTAAGTCTTATGTGCACAACTGCAAAGGTTAAGTAATTGTGTATGATGTCAGCGGTAGCCTTGTGTCGAACAAAAACAGACCACATGCATCTGTGTGATTCACCTCGCACTTCAACCTCAACACTTTGAGACACCACACAACATCACATATGCGGAAAAGTTTGGGGTCAGTAGATTTTCAGGTGTTTTTTTAATTTTTTAAATCAATACTTTCAGCAAGCATGCATTAAATTGATCAAAAGTGGCAGTAAATGTATTTATAATGTTAAAAATAAATGCCGTTCTTTTGAACTCAACTGAAATAATCCTAAAAAAAAATGGATCATGGTTTCCACAAAAAATATTAAACCACTTCAGCTTTGATCACAGGAATAAGTTAAAATGTAAAATATTTCTTAGTTTTTTTTTTTTTTTGATCAAATAAATGCAGCCTGAGTTAGTATATGATACTTTTCAAAAACTATAAATAAAACAAAATTATACTGACCCCAAACCTTTGAATGTTAGTGTCTCTTTACAGCCGTTAGAACTACAGAAAATGTCTTATGTTTGCTGATGGTTGAACTGGGTTGCGTTGTCATTTACCAGAGTCTTCCTCTATTCATCGTGTGTGAAGACCAGAGAGGGCTCGCTCTACGGTGACTGATGGGGTTTGGAAAATATAGTCTCACTAATTAGTTTTATTTGTTTGCTTTTTTTTTTGGGCTTTGTTCATATATTTTGTTCAAAATCTTTTTTTTTTAATATATACATTATTTTGGACCATTTTAGATTTGTTTAGTATGGAAGCCTGTTTACGCCACAGAATTAAAAGTAAATAAACGTCATTTTACTTTCACAATGGTTTTTCCTGGCAATTCAGACTTTTCTTCTAAATTATAAGATGCAAACATGCTAAATCTATATTTTACAAAATCACATTCATTTGAAATCGAATTAAAATGTAATTTTTAGACACTGCATTTGTTTTAGTGGTTTTTTTTTTCACATTTGGATTAATTTCAGACACTGCATATGCTTGAATTTGTAAATAGCTACACATCAGGAGTTGTTTAAAATTACTGGACATTTGAAAAACAAATTGGAAATATGTACAGTGTGAACAAAGCCTTTGTATATAAATTAAAATTTTTGCTTGTAAAAGAACTGCTTTTTGTACTATCAGTAGTAAATAAGTTTAATCCAAATGGTGTTTTTGATGTCAGACTGATTTAAAAGGCAGCACTGGCATTACACAGGTCAGAGTCCCTTCAATTTGCCTTTTTGGATTTCTTAAAAACCGAACTGAGGGCATCCTCACTTAAAAATGAAAATCATGTGGTACTGATGTTTCTAGGTTTACATCAAACAGACAGTGATTTCATTATCCTATTCCCCTTTTCTCTGTCTTTAGGTAAACGTTGCCAATGATGATGGCGAGGCAGAGGCTTCCCCGACGTCTCCCAAGAGAAGGCCAATTAACTTCAGCATCAGTGTAAGTTCATTAAAGCTTACTCACATATACTGACTGTAAGAGTATTGTATTTTTCGGATTATAAGTCACATCAGTCCAAAAATATGTCATGATGAGGAAAAAAACACAAGTCGCACTGGACTTTAAGTCGCATTTATTTAGAACCAAGAGCCAAGAGAAAACATTACCATCTACAGCCGCGAGGGGGAGCTCTGTGCTGCTCAGTGAAGGGCTAGAGCACCCTCTCGCGGCTGTAGATGGTAATGTTTTCTCTTGGTTCATTTCTCTTAGTTCATTTCTCTTGGTTCATGTCAAATTAATTTTGGTAAGTCGCACCTGACTATAAGTGGCAGGACCAGCCAAACTATGAAAAAAAGTGCGACTTATAGTCCGGAAAATACGGTATATTGAAATATTAAAGTTGATCTTACCTTTTTATATTGACAGAATACCATCGTCAGACCATCAAACAGCCCAACGGTCCATGACAGTAAGGTAACATCAAGAGCCGACAGTGTAGCCGACAGGAAGCCATATGGACAGTGGGTCCCCATCAGCAGATCCTCTTCTAAAAAATAAACACTGAGATTCAACATTGATGTAAAAAGACTGTATATAGTGTAAATAGTTTGTGTAGTGATCACTTAGGGTAGGGGACACCTGAATTCATCATGAATGTTTTCTTTCAGATATAAAGTGGGTTTTGTTGAAGAAGGCAAGAGGATGTCAGACAGGTGGGAAATATTGTGTACATTTGTGGGTTTTTTGTGTGTGTTTTGTTCAGTAGATCAAAATAAAAATGCAAAACAAAAAAAGTGTGCTTTTTTTTCAGAAATTCTAACATTTTAAATTCTTAAGGTGATGAATTAATATTTCCAATTTAGATTAAACTTAAAAAAAAAAAGTTCAGTGAGTTGATGGCACAAAACCTGCCAAGAACATGTCAGAGCCATATTTACACACAATTTATAAATACATGGAGGATATAAATTTGATTCTGGGATGATATGTGACCTGTACACGTTTTTAGTGTGATTAAATCTAAAGATATTCAGCTATTCCTCCGAATTAAAGAAAATATTTAATTTATATTTTAATTATTAAAAACCTGATGAGAACACCCTGAGCTTCATGTCCAGGACTCTGGGTGGCGCTGTTGCACTGTGGACAGTAGTTGTTGAGTCTGGCACATATCAAAACATTACAAGCTTTCCGAGGAAAATGTTTTACATTAGTTATTATAAACCAGATTAACCTTCCATAATCGCTGCTGATATCAGAGAAACTTACCAGTAGACAACAATGATAGCTACACATGCATAACAGAAGGACCTTTCTCACTAAAAATAGTTAACCCTAGTCGAAAATGAAATTTCGAGGGACTTTCGGCTGTTCTGTTGACTAAATGTTTTTCAGAAGAAAAAAAAAAACTAAGTAGACAACTTTACAAAACAGTTCTGAAAGTCGTGATTTGTAAAAATAAAAAATGTATACAGTGCCATTGTAAAGACTAAATAAATACCTCACAGCCTCATTTTCAACCGTGTAATATTAGCATCATTTCACACTGTACTTTTAGCACTGCAATGCAGGATCAACGCTGTGAAGATGGTGCTAATCCGGCATTTAAATTGCATGTGTGAAAATGCACCTTTACCTATGGGTAAAGATAAGCTGCAGTGAACAGTCCTCTAGAGTTGTGCATCCCAACACAACACCAACTTTTGACAAAATGAAAACATTCACCAATTGGTGACACTAGTAGCACAGAAAACAGTGGCCTTTTGTTTTTATTCCTAAACTGACAAATCAAGTCATTCAATCAAAATGTCATTCACTGGCACGAATGGAGCAGCATTTGATGTGTGCCGACATGTTGTTTTGAGACTGGGCAATAGTCCTTCTCAACATAAGTCAATGAGCTGGAATGTTTTCTTGCTCATTCCCACCCACACGATTCCCTCAGGTGATTGGTGGTTTTAATTAATGATTTTAGTCTGATAAATTATTGTGTAATAAGTCTTCTGTACATGATCCACTCGTTATATTCAGCATTAAGGCTGGTTTGGCACGGGCGCAAGACAAAGACTTTCTTTCTCCCGCCGTCTGTATATGTGTGTTTTAAGAGCTTGTGCTGCTCTTTTCAACATGTTCGCTCTTGACTCCACCTGGCACCGAAGACCTGATGATTTTTGTGCATTTGTCATAGCTTGGAAGAAAAATGGAGAATTGGAAATATCACACACCTTTTATCTAGTGCCTAAAGTGTTGATGATAGAGGTTACACATTAGCCCACCTTCAAGTCTCCTCTGGTCTCTACTGTGACCAGTTTATATGAGCATGACTGTTTACTCTCCACCCTTAAAGAAGAGAATCTAAAACATTTCATAAACTCGCTGGCAGGGATTATGTGACATTCGTTTGTGCACGAATAAAGCAAAATCAGTGTTATGCAACTCACCGCAGAATCTGATGAAGCTTGTTTTGGAGCACAGGAAGAGACATTATCGTTCTGAAGGATCTGTGTCTTTTGTTTTTGCTGTTTGTTGATAAGATCGGAATGAAGCATCTCTCAGACATTCACTATTACACAGCATTCCACAGGTGTGTCTAGCCAATATATATGCAAATAACAGAAAACAGACTGCTTGGGAATAGTTGAATCTTTGCGAGAAGATTTAGGGCCATTTGGAAACCATTTAGAGTCAACATAAAAGTGCATTTAACTTTTTCAATGTATTTTATTGTGCACAATTTATCAGTGCACATTATTCTCAACTAAAAGACGTTTATCTTCATTTTTATCTATCTTAACCTCTTAATTTCAGTCCCTTTCATCCAACCACCTGAATTCATTCTGATTAATTCAATGCCTGATGGATACAATCAAGTCCCAAGTTACATTTTTTTCTTCAAATGCCCTGCTTCGCTGGAAAACACACTGTAACACAGATGTAAAGTGGTTTGTGAACTAATTTCAGACTGAGTACATTCGTTTTAAACTAAAATAGGCCTAATATTTAGAGATGGACATATATCTTTTTTTCTTTGGCCAATATTGGAAATCATTTTGAATGGATTGTACTGGTTTATACTGGATAATTAAACACTGTTTTAACATTTAGATTATCTTCTAAAAATCATCTAACACAGTTTGTGGTCTGTAAGATTATTATAATTTTTTTTAAGATAAGTCTCATGCTCACCAAGGGCTGCATTTATTTTCAGTATCATTACTCCAATATTCAGAATCATATGATCCTTTAGAAATCAATATGCTGATTTGCTGCTCAATAAGCGTTTGATATTATTATTAATATTGAAAAAAGTTACTAAGATTTTTCTGTGGAAACAGTTTTAGGATTATTTGATGAATAGAAATTAAGAACAACATTTATTTAAAATCAAAACCTTTTGTAAGATTATAAATATCTGTTCAGTCACTTTTCATCAATTGAATGCATCCTTACTTAATAAAAATATGTATTTCTTTACCTACCCCAAACATCTGAACGGTAGTGTGTAATAAATCCATATATAGGCTAATAGTGAATTTAAAAACACTTCAGTAACACTTAAAATGATACTGTCAAATCCATAATGTTTTTTGTCTATTGTGATTAATTTTATTTTTTAGTATTTTATTTTTAATTCATTGTGACATAATAGAATTTCAGTATCAGCCATTTATTGGTTATCAGCCATAACTTGAAATTAAGTGTCGCTGGATATCGTTATTGCTAGGTTGTCAACTATTTAGTTAGCACTAACTTACTTAACATTTGAAGACATTATAGAAAGACCTTTAAGACATTTATAGCGTGATGTATTTCTTCCATGTATTACAATCCCTGTTATGATGTATTTCTGAGTGATAAGGTATGGAGGGTGAGAACTGATTGAATCAGGAATTGATTGGCTTATGCAAAGTGTCTCTTGTCAATGAGGTCTGTAGTACCTTATGATCAAACTCACTGATCAGTGTGTTGATAGCACCACAGTGTTTGTGGGAATCACATCTACAAGCTACAAATGGCTTATTTATAGCTGTCACTGTATATCAAACTGTCATAGAATAAAGTATTTTAACATCAAAACAATTACACACTTTAAAATCAAACTTAATCAGATTTTCAAAGCAGAATTGGCATTTGCCAGATGATGTAATCTAGAATAAGGCTTATTCACCTCAGTACTGTCAGCTGTGCTGACGATCCTACAGCTGTTTCTGATCACAGATCAGATGTCCCAGCCTCAGGGATGGATACGGTCACTTTGGATATGGATCACTTTATAAGAGATGCACTAATATCAAAGGTGTGCGCACACACCCACACACACACTTTCAGATCAAGGTCTGTATCTCTTTTCTATTTACACATGTTCTGCTATTCCTCACTCCAAACTGATGTGCACTTGGAATTTGCCAAAGGGAAACACCACAGGCCTCAAGTCTGGAAAGCCCTGGCAAAGCCACAGAGGAATCCAGTTTGGAAAAAAATAAAAGTGTATATGCAGATAAAGGAAGCCATTGTTAGCCACACACAAGACGCCTTTGAGTTTGAGAAAATGGTACATGTAAGTCCTCACAGGCAAACTGTATTTGATGTTTAATTCGCTTTCTGTTATGCCACGGATGCCAGGCGGTTATTTGCGCTCATCACATGAGTGTAATCTTTCTGCGCCTACACCCGGATTCTCTCTAAAAACATATATCGCTATCACAGAAGTCTGTAAATGAACCTCATTCAATAGGCTATCCATCGATCTTCAGGACACAGGTCTGAAAATGAATGAAATAATTGCATCTGTCTATATTTAAAAGAATCATTTGATTTATGCTTTTATGAAACTGTAATGGCACTATAAAAGATGTGTAACCAAGAAGGACTATGCAGTCTATAATACCTGGGGAAGTACAGAGCGGGGATTTGTGAACCAATCATGTAAGCTGTAAAGGTAATATGACTAATCAGCGCACAGTCTCAAACCCACAGAGCCCACAATACTTTTGTTAGATATCGCAAAGTTTCTTGGGAGAATGTAATGCATTTAAGAGAAAAGCATCTTTCATGAGAAAATGCCAAGTTTCCCAGGAGATCGCAATACTTTTGTGAGAGAATGCAAAGCTTTTTGAGAGAATGCAGTACTTTTCCAAATTAATGCAAAGTTTCACAGGAGAAAGGAATACTTTTGCGAGAGAATACAAAGTTTCTCAGGAGAATGCAATACTTATGCGAGAGAATGCAACGTTTCCCAGAAGAACGCAATACTTTTGTGAGAGAATGGAAAGTTTTGCAGGAGAATACAATACTTTTGCCGGAGAATGCAAAGTTTCTCGGGAGATCACAATACTTTTGCAAAAGAATGTAAAGTTTCTTGGGAGGTCACAATACTTTTGCAAGAGAATGCAAAGTTTCCCAGGAGATCACAATACTTTTGTGAGAGAATACAAAGCTTTTTAAGAGAATGCAGTACTTTTGCGAAAGAATCCAAATGTTTCACTGGAGAATGCAATAGCCTACTTTTGCAAGAGAATGCAAAGTTTCCAAGGAGATCACAATATATTTGCAAGAGAACACAAAGAAAGCAATACTTTTGTAAGAGAATGCAACGTTTCCCAGGAAATTGCAATACTTTTGTGAGAGAATGCAAATAATTTTGGGAGAATGCAATACTTTTGCGAAAGAATAGAAACTTTATCGGGAGAATGCAAAGTTTCACAGGAGAATGCAATACTTTTGAAAGAGAATGCAAAGTTTATCGGGAGGATGCAATACTTTGCGGAAGAATGCAAAGTTTCGCAGTAGAACGCAATACTTTTGAAAGAGAATGCAAAATTTCTCGGGAGAATGCAATACTTTTGCAATAGAATGCAGGTTTTTGAGGGAAAATACATACTTTTCTGAACCAATGCAAAGTTTCAAAGGAGAATGGAATACTTTTACGCGAGAACACAAAAGAGAATGCAATACTTTTGTGAGACAATGCAAAGTTTCCCAGCAGATCACAATTCTTTTGCGAGAAAGTGAAGCTTTTAAGGAGAAAGCAATACTTTCGCAAGAGAATGCAAAGTTTCCCTGGAGATCACAAAACTTTTGTTAGAGAATGAAAAGCTTTTTGAGAGAATGCAGTACTTTTGCGAATGAGTGCAATGTTTCACAGGAGAATGCAATAGCCTACTTTTGCAAGAGAATACAAAGTTTCCCAGAAGATCGCAATACTTTTGTGAGAGAATGTAAAGAACTTTGGGAGAATGCAATACTTTTGCAAAAGAAAGCAAAATTTCTTGGGAGAATGCAATACTTTTGCAAGAGAATGCAAAGTTTCCCAGGAGACTGCAATACTTTTGTGAGAGAATGCAAAGCTTTTTGGGAGCATACAAAAGTTTTGCGAAAGAATGCAGTTTTCACAGGAGAATAGAATACATTTGTGAGAGAATGGAATGTTTCCCAGGAGAATGCAATACTTTTGCAAAAGAACACAAAGTTTCTCGGGAGAACACAATACTTTTGCAAGTGAATGCAGTTTCTTAGGAGATTGCCATACTTTTGCAAAAGAATGCAAAGTTTTTCAGATTACAATACTTTTGCAAGAGAATACAAAGTTTCTCGAGAGAACACAATACTTATGCAAAAGAACGCAAAGTTTAGCAGGAGATCATAATACTTTTGCAAAGTTTTTAAGAAGAAAGCAAAACTTTTGCAAGAGAAACTTTTCTGAGAAAACTATATTATTAGGTATAACGCAATACTTTTGCACAAGAACACAAATGCAATACTTTTGTGAGAGAATGCAACATTTCTTAGGAGGCCTTAATACTTTTGGGGGAATGTAATACTTTTGCAAGAGAATGCAAAGTTTTGCAGGAGAATGCAATACTTTTGCAAGAGATCATAAAGTTTATGGGAGAATGCTAAGTTTCTCAGAGGATCACAATACCTTTGCAAGAGAATGCAGTTTCTCGAGAGAACACAATACTTTAGCAAAAGAACGCAAAGTTTTGCAGAAGATCAGAATACTTCAGCAAAGTTTCTCAGGAGAAGGCAATACTTTTGCAAGAGAAACTTTACTGAGAGAACACAATACTTCTATGGTATAACGCAATACTTTTGCACAAGAACACAAAGTTTCTCAGAAAAATGCAATAGGAGACCTCGATACTTTGTGTGTGGGGGGGGGGGGTGTAATATTTTTGAGAGAGAATAAAAAGTTTCAAAGGAGAATGCAATACTTTTGATAGAAAATGCTATGTTTCATGGCAAGAATGCAGTACTTTAGCAAGAGAATGCAAAGTTTCTCTGGATAACAATACTTTCATTAAAGAATGCAGTAGGTTTATTAGAAGAACAATACTTCTGGGGGCACACAATACTTTTGCAGGAGAAAGCAAAGTTTCTAATGAGAACACAATACTTTTTCAAGAAAACAAGAGTTTTTAGCTAAATTAAAACAGTTCTTTGAATTGTAATCATATTTCACAATATTGCTGTTTTTGATCAAACAAATGCAGCCTTGGTGAGCAGAAGACACTTCTTACAAAAACATACAAAATCTTACAGATGCCCTACATTTAAACAGTAGTGCATCTTCATACATTTTTGCATATCACATATATTGTATAAGCAGTATGCTAAATATACATGTGTTTCTTGAACCAAGAAATTATATTTGACTTCATATCCAAGATAAGCAAAAACAGAGAGACAGAAAAGCCTAAGGTTAAGTAACACAATTCTCCATGAATCCTCATCTGCTAGTAAACAGATCAAGACATTCCTTCCAGTGATTTAAATGGCCAATGGGATCATAAGCAGGCACTAGTCAGACATGACAGATGTTTGTCACTCTGAGGTAACCAGTAAAAACACCTCCAGCAGTGTTTCATTCATGACTGTGGCTCTAGTGGATTGTGGCACAAGGATTTGAGGAGAAACTGTTGAATCGCATTCTTCAGCTCTCAATGGAAGCTTATTTCTCCATATTTGAAAAATGGGCTCTATATGAAGTCAAAGTTTCCAATGAGCAGCTCAGATATCAAAGGGTTTGATTTGTGTGGCCCCCTCTGTCTAATCACCCACAGCCAATACTGCCACTGAGAACAAAAGCAGGAAATCATAAACACGGCATGGCTCTAATTCTCAACACATCAAGCTTTGAAAGCAGCGGCCCAAAGCCAATTACCCCTGCTCCCCCCACCATGATAATTCATAACATATTCATTTATGCAGATGCCAGAGATCTCTGATACATGTTCAGTCCTATACGGGCATTTATACTGTAGAAGCTTGTTTCTGGAATGGGATAAAACTATTTAAAAAGGTAACTGCAACTTTCTCACAATTCCGATTTTTCTTGCAATTCTGAGAAAAAAAGTCAGAAATGTGAGATATCAAATACACGAATGCAAAGCTGTGAGAGATAAACTAAAAAAAATATATATATAAAGAATTGAATAATAAGAACTGTGAGAAAAAGTTGCATGTGCTTTTTAAATTTGTATTTTGTGGCGGCAACTGCGAGATGTAAACAGAATTCAGAGAAAAAACAATAAAAAAATCAAAAACTAGAAAAAACGAGAAAGTAAATTTTCTACACAATTAACATTATTGAAGTTGTACTTTTATTATTTTTTATTGTATTGCGAAAATGGGCTTCTGTAGTCCTCAGAAGATTATATTAGCTTGTAGATTTAAACAAAGTCTCATTTATGAGGTCTTAATGAATGTGAAAAAAGCAACTTACACTGCACTCACGTTATACATTTCCCTGGAAATCGAATCCATGATATGGGCGTAGCCACAGGAATGCTCAAACAGCAGAATAAATCATACTACAAAGTGCTGCAAATTTTTTTACAGGAAAAGTTGAATTGTGGCAGTCTGGGAAGATTTCTGATTCACTTTGAAGTTGGTTCAGGTCACAAGCCTTTTCTCTTTACTCCTGACGCTTGAGGGCAACAAGGCTCGACAGCAGATGATGGAGATAAAGCATTAATTGAGCCTTTTGACACTTTGATGTTGCACGAGTCTTCATGCAAAAGATAAATGATCACACAGAGTTCTCACAGTCACTAATGCAGTCGCTTAATCGCGCATTATCTTCTCAATATATGCTATAATAAAGGCAGTTAATGTAGCCATTACACCTCAGGTATATTTTATTATATTCCAGTAATGCTAAATAAAACTGTCTGGAGTCAATTACTTTCAATTCATACATAACTTGACACATGAATGTGCTCATTTTTAACAAAAATTAGACAGTAATTAATTAATCACTGTAGAATTAGCCACCATAACTATTTCAGAAAGATGATGGCACAGTGTTTTTAGTTTTTGGTATTATAAGTAAATTATTATAGTTTTGCATTAGCTTTTTTATTTTTAATTTATATTTCTGTAATAATTTTATTTTTTTACTAATAATGTGTTTTAATGTGCTTTAGTTTTGTTTAATTAGTGTTTTTATTTTTATTTATCTATATTGCTTCAAATTTTGTTTACATTTTTGTTTTAGTAATTTGAGTATCTTAATCATTTCTATTTTCATTTTTTGTCTACTTCAACATTTTAGTTAATGTCATGTTACTAGTCATTTCTTTGTTATTATTTGTGAAATCTATTTCTTAGTACCACACCATTTATTTTTACATTGTAGTACTTAGATTTTATTTCATCTTAATTTCCATTATTAAACACATTTTTGATAGTTTTGGTAAACATTACTGAACTCTAATTCCTTCAAGTCTACTAAACTAAATATTGTCTACTATTACTTCTAACTAAATACCATACTGTATACTGCCAAGTACTGTGATTACAACTGTAACCAATAAGTTAAACTGTGAGGCATTGTTTCATCACAAATGTTTCAAACAGTATATTTTCACATGACCATTACTTTGCATGAGAGTGCTGTCCAGATACCATCTTGAAAATAAAAATGTTTTTCCATTTTAAATTTGATTTTGCATTTAACATCAACAAAACACTTTCCAGTCACATCTGTCAACCAACCAGAATCAACATTTCACCAATGCTGTGGCATCATCTTGCTTAGGCTACATCATGAGGCATCAAAGGTTTTCATAAACTTTTTAAAAAAGATTTTTTTATTGGAGTTGATGTCAACTGCTGAGGAAACGAATTAATTTACACAGTAAAACATTGACACTGCAGGCAAATATTTTTACCTAAAAATACAAATTTCATTTTTAAAGAATAAAATAATAATAATAATAATAATAATAATAATAATTCACAAGACCACTACAGAGACGACAAATCTCAAAGAAGCATTTCTTAGAAATATTTGTACATGACTTCTTGTTGCTTGGCGATTGGGGAGGGTTATCCATAGTAACAGTGTCCATAGTTACATGGCTGTTCCATGTTCTGTTTGATCTCTGTGTATTTGCCGTAGAAACGTTTAGCCTTCTTGTTGAATTTAGCATTTCTTTCATTGATAAAATCGATGTCAGCATCATCGTTGTAAGCCCTGCGGCGACTGTATTTTAAGCGCTTTTCAATCCTAAACACACAAAGAGACATTTATGGCGATTACACATGCAAGAAAGAATGATTAATGCAAGAAAACACAGTAAAAAACTAGTTCAAAATAATCCTGGAAACAGTTTTTCACAAAAAAAAAAAAAAAAATTATAATAATAAAAAAAAATTATCGAGTAGATTAAAGCTATTTTTAACATTTATATATATTTTTTATTTCAATAAAAAACAAAACTAATAAAATGACAAACTAAAACAATTATTTAAACTAGAATTTAAATATAAAAGTTATTTCAAATAATTAATAAATATGATAAATGACACTAAAATGTTACTGACTTTAGGAAACATAATGGTCAAAAACAACACAGCAAAATCATCACGCAAACACCACACATCAGCTAGATTACCCAGCTGTACTCCTCGGCCATTCATTTCCCAGTTTGATGCTTCAACAGACAATGTCAGTTTTCAAAGCCCATCAAAGAGACTCACATGCCCCCCACAAACACACAGACGGTTCTTCACAAATCTTCAAAGCATGTGTGTGCGTCACAATCTGGCAGTCATAGCCCTGTCTAATGTCTCTCAGAAGCTAAAAGCAGCTCCTCCAAAATAGAAGAAAGCCGTTTAGCACATAAACAAACCCTCGCCGGCGCACACATCCATGTGCAACAAGCACGCAACGGCACAAACACATCTGGAGCGAGGAACAAACACAGGAGGCCGTGCTCTCAGAGAGCTCTAAAATTGGCTTCAACATCACATTCAACTCTGTGCTCGCCAGGTGATTCTGCAGTGTGTAAGATCTGAAATCTAACTGATTCCCTGCAGCGTGCCACGAACACAAAGTTAACACAGATTCTTACTGCTTCTCCACGCCGTCCACCATGCGCTCGATGCTCTTCTTAGACGGGATGTGAGTCCCGTGAATCAGACTGTTGGAGGTGGGGTGGAAATCTTCTCCACTAGGAGCAAAAGAGACACGTGCAAATCATCAGGGTTTCATTTCTTTATCATTACACAAGTAGAACAGCAATAAAATTGGACTTTTGCGCTTCATTTAGGCTTTATTTCTTATCATAATCATAAAAACACTGATTTTGGAAGCAAATAGTTTTTCCTGTTACAGCATTTTGTTATTTTTCAAGCAGCGATTGCACACAATCACAGAAAATATCTTACAAGGTTGTTGTTAATGTGAGTTAATGTGTTTCTGTTTCAAATGAATGCTGTTTTTTTTTACATTCTATTTATCAGAGAACTCCCCCCCCCTCCCAAAAAAAGGTTTTCACAAATATTTTCAACATTTATAATAAGGATTGCTTCTGAATGAATTTGAGACAGCAAACAGGATGCAGAATTCCAGGTCTAATGTGAATTGAAGGAACTTCAACAGTCACTTAAAACTTTTAAAACATGAAGTTTAAGTGAAACAATGTTGGCTTGACAAAAACTTGTTCAAGAGTTTTGGAAAACATATATTTTTTTTGGGTGTGAGAAGTTTTTTATGGCTTACAGATAGATGGGTCAAATTTTGTTACATTTTGTGTTTATTTTATGTACACTATTGTTCAAAAGTTTACAATTATACAATACTAATACAATTAAGTCATTAATACTTTTATTCATAAATTATGCATTAATTTGATCAAAAGTCACAAAAGAATTTCAAATAAATGCTTTCCATTCTTTAAAGTATCCAGAAAATCAATTACAGTTTTATCAAGAATATGAAGCAGCTCAATTGATAATGATAAGAAATGTTTCTTGAGCAGCAAATCAGTATATCAGAATGATTTCTGAAGATCATGTTACACTGAAGACTGGAGGAATGATGCTTTTCAGCTTTGAACACAGGAATAAATGACAGATTAAGTTATTTAAAATTATAATAATATTTCACAATACATTACTGTTTTTTGGATCAAAGAAATATAGCCTTGGTAAACGAGGTTATTTTTATTTTTTAAAGATAAAAATTAAATTTTGTACAATATTTGTTCAAACCTCAGTCTCAAATTCAAAAATTATCACTGGGGACCAAAATTGGTCTCTATTTTCATTTTCCCTGTGAATATCTATCTTCACTGGTAACGTTATAATCGTCACACACACACACACACACACACACACACACACACACACACACACACACACACACACACACACACACACACACACACACACACACACACACACACACACACACACACACACACACACACACAGCTGTGGGGGTCTGAGAGTGGAAAGGGGCTCTTCTGATAATAATTACCAGAACCAATGTTACCCAGGCGTGAAACACAAACTCTGCCTGTTTTCATTTTCACATATTTAGCGTCACACATGGTAGCCACATTCCCTCTCCCTCTCAGCCAATCAGTGAGGCTCCTCATCAACCTGACGAGCATTTCATACCTGAGAATCCTGGATCTGGGTTTTTCTTCTTTTTCTTTCTCTCCCATCTCTCTGCATCTTCAGCACTGATCTCCAGGAGCTTTACACGGTCGTAGTTCTCACCTTACTCCGCGCACTCCTGACAAACAAACACAATTAACAGCTTTACAGACTCCTCCCCACATGCCACATAATCAGAATGAGTGCTTGATTAATATCGATTGATTTAATGGCCGATACTGGCACATAGAGAGCAGAGAGGACAAATAACAGCAAATACACTACCGTTCAAACCCTTGGGCTCAGTAAGTTTTTTTTATTAAATAGTATTTAAATAGTACTTCTATTCAGCAAAGATGCACTAAATTGATCAAAAGCGAGAGCCATTTTTGGAAATAATAACTTTCAAATTAATGCTGTTCTTTTGAGCGTTCTATTCATCAAAGAATCCTTAAAAAAAGGTTTCAAAAAATACAAGCAGCGTGACTGTTATAACAAAAAAATGATGAAGTGGGTAGAGTACCCAAAAACTGTACTCAAGTAAAAGTACTTCTAGAAATATTTACTCAAGTAAAAGTAAAAGTACTAGTCTTGAATAGTTACTTGAGTAAGAGTAAAAGAGTATCGGATAAAAAATCTACTCAAGTAGTTAGTTACTAGTTACTTTGGGTCATATATACTGAGCCTATTTTTATTTAGATATATAGATAAAATGTATGTAATGTATGTGTGCGTGTATAAATGTATATATTTCATCAGCCTTTACTCCAATTTATGTAATTTATTATAAAACCCTGTCTGTTTACTTAAGTAACAGATATAGGTGTTATGCCATAACATATTTTTAATACGACTGACTTTATATTAAATGTGAATTTAACATTGAAAGTTAATGTGATAAAATATTGCTACTAATCTTTCATTGTTCAGAAAGAGAGCAAATAACATTTACATTAAAGATAATTTTCACTGACAGTCTAGATTTCAATCACTCTCAGAAACTCCCATTAAAATCACTGAAACTGTTAACACTGTGAAATCAATATCTTAATTAAAGATTCGTACACACATCTGCACTTTGTTGTTTCTGACGAGAGAATTCGCCAGAAAGAGGTATTCAGTCAGTGAGCGAGTGAAGGAAGCACCGGTATTTTAGCGATGACTCATCTGAACGCCTCTGATTGGCCAATGCTTTAATAAGCTCAATAGAATCATGTGTGATTGGTTATAATGCGCAGCGCTGTATAAACGCATCTATCTCTGGCTCAGCACCAGCAAGCAATCACAGATCTGAATTTAGCAGCTGATGATATAACGTACTCACGCCGGAGTGATTTTATTAAAATTAATAAAATCTTAATCGGCTATTTTTTGTCTTTTGGAAGCTGCATTCAACTTGACTCCCCTCTGTTATAAGCCACACACGTACAACAAACTAATGTCACAGTGGTATCGTGTACTGTAATCGAATGTAGCCCAAGTTATTACCTGTTAAACAGTAGAAAGCACACGCGGTGTTCATCTAATAAAGATCTCCATCGCTAGCAAATAATAGCCTTTGCAGATTTCAATTCAGTGCAGTTCCAGCCACGTTTTCAATGCTGCTGATGTTCTTAAACGTTACAACTCCGAGTGAACCACTTCAGACGCTCAGCGCGTGCGGCAGGGAACTGAACGACTCATTCAAACTGATTCATGAACCAATTCACTCGTTTGCCAATTGGTTTGATCAAGCCTTTGAACAGAATTGACTCAAAAGAATGAATCATTCGCGAATGGGCATCGCTCATTGCCCAGAGAAAAGTAGACGGCGCGTTTGGAATAAACTGAAGCATTTATAACATTTATTGCATTAAGATAAAGTAACGAGAGGAGCGTCGCCCACAGTAACGGAGTAAAAGTAGAGATTTTCCCCAAAAAATTTACTCAAGTAAGAGTATAAAGTACCCATCTTTAAATATACTCCGAAAAGTATGTTACCCCAAAAAATTACTCAAGTAAATGTAACGAAGTAAATGTAACTCGTTACTACCCAACTCTGAATATCAGAAAGTGCTTACAGAATTATTTTTTTTCCCTCAGATAAAGCATATCATTTATCATCTACTAACATCAGAAAACATGTAAATCTATAACAAAACATTTAAAAGCTTGGGCTTCACTAGCTTTGTGAGTTTGGTCACTATGTGTGACCATTCACAAACAGCATGTAGTGTTTGTGTTACCATTATTTTTGCAACTCTGCACCTTCTTCTTTTGGTCCACCATGAGTTCGTACTCCAGATGGGTTTTCTTGGCCTCCCAGTTAGCCAGCAGCTTCAGCCTCTTGTCCTCCTCCACCACCTCATGATGATTCAGCTTACGAGCCTCATTCTGTCAACGGAACGCAATCACATTTCATACACGACAATAGAGCCAATTATGTTGTGCTGTGTGTCAGTGGCTTGCAATGTAACGTTTTAGTCTTCACCAACTACACTAAAGCTCCTTTCACATGAAATACGTCAAGAATTCAACACATGGCTCACCACAAGTGTCATATCTTCCTCTTAAGGCAAGATACCACAGGGGAATAGGGTAAAGCAACAGCCTAAAATCTCAAATCTGAGCAGTGTAGGACTAATAAAAAAAAAAAATATGTCTGCAAATGTCTTTGAGTGACCCCCTTGAAAATGAGAGGGATGATCTCAAAGTGCAATCCTTTTAATAGATAAAAAAAAAACTATGGATTGCTTGACCGGGTCTTGTCTTAAAATCCAAACACAAGCGGCCACAGGAGTTAAATGTTGCTACCAGGTAGAAAAGCTGATCTCATCTTACAATTTGTGATACATCCTCTTTTTTTCCCCAGATATGTCCTGGCCAGGTTTCCTAAATGGCCTGAAATGTCTGGGTTTTGGCTCAGTTTTCCTATTGCTTTCATTCTTGCTGAAGGTAATGTCTTCTGTAATCTGACCAATAGCATGCTTCATTGTACATTGTACATAACCAATCGTGGTGATTGTGAGAAAGTGGAATCTACAGAGTACAGTGAAAGCAATGTAAATACAAATGCATATAATGTATGAGGACTGTAGAGAGCACGTCTATGTGAAAATGAAGCCAAAACCAGGACATCTGGAAAAATCACATCGCTTAGGACAGATGTTAATACAAGAGCATTAATAAACGGGTTGTTAGTTTCAATAAATGTGACCCCGGAGCACAAAACAAGTCATAAGGGTGACTGTTGCTAACTAATGTTAGCATCTTTAGCTATGACAGCGTTCTGATAACCTACACGCTAAACGATTATTTCACGAGTACGTTAAAGCCTGCTTATCAGAAATAATATATAATATATAAACAATAAAGATACATGTTAGGTTAACTATTAAATAATTTTGAACGAATTTTGAAAATGTTTGTTTACCTCTGGGCTAGACGCCATTGCAAAAAGGAAGTACGTCACGCTTTTCAGTTCGACTGAGGTCTACTTACCTAATATGTAGTTCCGCTTGGCCATAAATGTGATTTAAAAACAGTTTTTAATTATTATTCCGTTGATGAGTTCTATTTTGCTTTCATCTGCTTATCAATATTTCTGTTTAATCATAAACTTTGTTTTTCAATTTATTATTAAATTATACAAACACACACAAAATGTGTTATTATATGTATTAATACATTTACATATATAATCGTATTTATTTAATTTATTCGTTTATTTTGCTTGTCTGCCATTTTGTGTGTGTGTAGGCCTACGTTTTTTTCTCTTTGTGAAATTTTCTGTAGATACTCTTTAATGCTGTCCTGAAAAAGTTTGTATAGTATAATTTATGTTTTTAATAATAATAATAATAATAATAATAATGGGAAAAAGTAAATAAAAAATAAAACAGGTACACATTTTTGAATAAAGTATACTAATAATCCTCTAATCCCTATGTTTTTGTATTTATTTATATATTGATATAATAATATAAAGTTGCGGTGGTTCAAACACAATGGCTCTCACCTCATCTGCTATGTGTCATTAACATGAACTCTGCTGCTCCTCTGGTCTGATTATAATAATTAAGTTCTTTTTAAGAGGATGTAATTAACCAAAGTTTACAGATTCAGATTAAAGCAGCCTCTAGATCAGAAGCCACACTAATGAACTGATGTGCTTGTTCTGCAATCCAGATGGAACGAAGACCAAACCACCCTCAAACACACAAGACCTAACGGCTATAGAGTGCCTTTTTTTTTAAATATATTTTTCATAACAATTTCATTTGGTAGAAACTTAGTATAATATGGTAAATATTTTCTGGAAATCTATAGGAATATTAAAAATAAATCAATAAATCAATATATCAATATATCAATATATATATCAATATATATATATATATATATATATATATATATATATATATATATATATATATATATATATATATTATGATATATTTATATTATATATATATAATGTATGTGTGTGTGTGTGTGTGTGTATACTGTAGTATAAAACCCTGGATTCTGCACCACAAAAGCAGTCTTAAGTCACTGGGGTATATTTGTAGCAATAGCCAAAAAAACATTGTATGGGTCAAAATTATAGATTTTTCTTTTATGCCAAAAATCATTAGGATATTTAATAAAGATCATGTTCCATGAAGATATTTTATAAATTTCCTACCATAAATATATCAAAACTGAATTTTTTGATTAGTAAAATGCATTGCAACTTTATTTGGATAACTTTTAAGGTGATTTTCTTAATATTTAGATTTTCTTGCACTCTCAGATTCCAGATTTCAAATAGTTTTATCTCAGCCAAATAGTGTCCTATCATAACAAACCATAAATCACTAGAAAGTTTTCAGAGGATGTATAAATCTCAATTTCAGAACATTGACCCTTATGACTTGTTTTATGGTCCAGGGTCACATATGTGTGTGAGTGAATATATACAGTGATAATTTGTCATTATATTATAGTAGATATGTTATCACTCGTAACTGTGCTTTTTTATTTCATTATATGTATATATATTAATCAATAAATCATTTGCCAGTAAATGGAGAAAGATTCTCTTTGCAGTCATGTGGTGTAGTTCTAGCATTTTCCAGCAGAGGCTAACTCAGCTAACCTTTAGATTCATTAGGCACATGGCATGTACAGCTCAGGTGTCTGAGTCATGAGTATTTCAAGTCATGCACATCCAGGAAGGAACAGCGTCAGATAGTTCAGAAGGCAGAACAAATGGATGGCACTCACATGAGGTCAAGCTTGAAACATGTACAGTGCAATAATGCTTGCTGTTTCACTAACTATATTAAAAAAAGATTGTGTGTGTGGCCTGCTGTGTATATTGACAGTATTGAGAGAATATAGTAAGCTCCTGGCAGAACATTCAGCTGCATTCCATTACAAACTACATAAACTATTGTGTTGTTTGATTAATGGATGCATCCTCTATTTTGAATCATGGCTCAGATGATGTTCACAGTGTTCAGCTGCCTGACATCTGGGTTGTAACTGCTAGAGAAAACACAGCCAATAAAATCATGCCGTTTCCCTAATTACTATTTCTTTCGTTTCCACTGCCAATGAGCAAAACTTGGACAGGCCAAACCAAACAAAGCTCTGACTGCAGCATGCCAGCTCAGTTACCCCCGACGGAGGGTCCAAACACGGACACACAGAGTATTGTTAGGTGGGCTGATTATGGAGTGTCAAACCCAATTCTGATGATCCCATTTGTGCATGATTATGAAAGTAATATCTGAAACAGCTACTGCAATAGAAATCAACATTGACAGAATATGTAAATGGGAAAATAGACAATATAATACACTTCTTTCACGAGGGCAGAGTTGTGTGGCAAACTGCGCTCTCAGGATAAAATGTACAAAAGACTTTTTTTTTTCTGTGAATTGAATGTCTTATTTCTTACTTTGAACTAAAAACTGAACTTAAAATCATTCATTTAACCTGAATTTGAATGAAGGTAGAAAACAGGATTCCAGTTCACATTTGAATTTCAAAGGAAATTTTCATTTTCAACATTTTTCAAAACTTTCATTTTAAGAAAATGTTGAATCTGGGGTTCATAAAACAAATTTATTTATTTATTTTTGAAAGTTCATAAGTTTTTGAAGGTTCATACGCCTTGCAGATGTATAAATATTTTTACACTTTGTGTTTATTTTTTTATACACCATTGTTCAAAAGTTTGGGGGCAGTAGTTTTATTTATTTTTATTATGATTATTCTTTAAAGAAATTAATACCATTATTGATTAAGGATGCATTAAATTCATCAAAACTGGCAGCAGAGACATTATAATGTTTCAAAATACATTACAAAACAATGTTGAATGCAGCATTAGATAAAAACACGTACCTCACATCAAGACAGGATCCCGTGTTCAATGCGAATCACGCACATTTCATCTCAGCAGTCCGGTAACTCAAGGCCATGTTGAGCACCAGGAATCATACACAACTCATCTGATCACACATAATTCTCAGGACTGATTTTATGCTTTGGAAGTAAGTGATCATCACTTGTATCCCAGGGGTTTTTATGAGCACAACAGGATGATAAATGTTCTTATAATTATGCCTATAAAATGAGTAACTCCAAAACGCTTTTGTATTTGAACACTAGGCCATATATATGTGCAGTGCCACCAACTTTGTTACATGGGATATTTTCGCTGTCAAAGTTAATATGAAATATCAGTTTGTCTGTGTATTTCTAAAAGAAGTCCATAGAGAGAAGTATTCAGGCTCTCATCCTCATTAAATTACCAATTAAATGCTAAATAACACATAAAGAAAGCACACATAAAGAGATCCAGAGCATTGTGAGTAAACAACTTTCTGTCTCCTCGAGGAACATTGACAGATCTTCTGACTTTATTGATGTGTTTAGATGTTTAGAGAGCCAGAAAGACAAAGTGAGACGTGAAAAGGGAGACAAATGTACATATAAGCTTTCAGCATCTACTGTCTAGGTCTCCTTTTCCCAAAAGCATTGTGAGCCAAAGTTGATCACAGAAGTGGACCTAGGATTAACTTAGGTTTACAATGCTTTTGGGGAACACAGCCTAGTACGATACTTTCTAAGGTTGCATGCCATCTAAAACCTTATAAGTGACTGTTTATGTGACTTGTTTTCTTTTTCAATTTACATGATGCTTTCTCTTTCTAGGCAGCAAGTCTGTGTGCCTAAAAAAGTTTGTTAAGCTTAATAAGGCCCCAGTAAGCCTACAAACACATAAATACAGAAATATCGGCAAAATAGCATGTTTACTCAGATATGTTTTATGCTATTATTATTAATACATTTCATACAAATCATACAAAAAAAAATTTTATACAAATAATAAAAATTGTAAATTTTAAACTATAAAATGTAAATTGTGAAATACATTGAAAGCAATATGTTTATACTATAGTATAAATTATATAACAATTATAAATATGAAAAATACAATGTAAAAGTGTATTTATATAAAATAAATAAATGATAGGTTTATGTATTATGCCGTTCCATATGTACAAATCATGAAAAAAATTATTTCATAAATGCAGATCACACATGTGAAAAAATATGTAATTGTAAATGACATAATAAATGTCATAGAAATTACATAATATAAATAACGGATATATGTTTATGATGTATGTGTATTTGTTATGTACAAATCATATGGAACAAATCTTGCAAATCCTAAATGTAAAAAATACAATGTGAAAGTATTTTCAAATATAAATGATATAACAATATAAATACATCATATACATACAAAATGTACAATATGAATAATAAATATGAATATTAAAATGAATGTAAATTGCATTTATTTATCGTTTACAACCCTTTAACTTTTGCAGCTTGAACTACAAGCTGCAAAAGTTACTTCTAAAGTACTGTTTTTATTTTGAGGCATGAGGTCAGTCTGTGATGCTTAGACCCTGATTTTTGTTCATAGCTGTGAAAAAACTGCGAATGTTTTTTTTCTTAATTACTCCGAAAACAAGTGGAACTCAAGCTGCTTGTCAATAGGGGGCACCATGTAACACCAATAGCAACTGTCTTTGAATAATGCAGAAAACTGAGCTTCTGATACTTGATATGTCTGATCATGTCTCTCTCTCTCTTTCTCTCGCTCTCTCTCTCTCTCTCTCTCTGTGTGTGTGTGTGTTTACTGCTGTTTTTTCTCTCATAAGGACAGTTGTGATGGCATCACCATGGGCTTTGATTTCAGCCTGTTTCATTCATCTCATCTCATCGGCCGGAAATATTTACATTCTCAGATCCCTTAATCTTTAATGAAACAGGCATGAGGCTCTGTCTTAGATTTCAAAACAGAAAAGCCAAAGAACAAGAGGGAGCAGAGGCTGTGTTAGTCAAATATACAGCTAACTTTAGCTAAAGGCCTGCAAAACACTACTTTAGGTAAAAACAAACAAACAAAAAAACAAGATGAACACTACTACTCAGGAGTTTGCGGTTGCCATGTGTTTTCAAAAGGTTTTTAAAATGTTATGCCCATTAAGCCTGCATTTATGTAATCCAAAAAGCAATATAAACAGCAATATAGTGTAGTTTTATATACAGTATTTTAAAATGTTTATTCCTTTGATGTAAAGCTGAAATTGCAGCATCATTACTTCAGTCTTCAGTGTCACATGCTCTTTCAGAAACCATTTTACAATAATCTGATTTGCTCATTTATCTTTTGTAACATTATAAATATCTTCACTGTCATTTCTGATCATTTTCATGCATCCTTGCTTTGAAAAAAATGCCCAGTTGAGGTACGAGTATTTGAGAAAAATACTGTATTTGAAAATAATAGTTTTTTTTGCTGATGCACTTTAAAACTTTGAAGCAGACAAGTGCAGAGTGGGGTGCGTTGGGCACCTTTCCCCTTTTGTTAATGCAATTTTATTTACATTTTTTATTTTATTTAATATTTAATTTTATGTAATAAAATGATCCACATGATGATGACCTTTCACCTGACGATTTCATCTGGGACGATCCCTCACGACACGTTTCTCAAATGGAAGGCTGCTTCAAAGCCACTAGAAGCCCATTGTTTCCGCTTATCTTTTTGTCATCTCATAATATTTACTATAATTTTAGGTAATGATCACAGGATCGATTTGAAGATTTGGAAGGCTGACTGAGCTGTATATGTATGAAATATGAATTTAAATAAATGTACAATGTAATTCTAACTAACAAGTTTATTTTTCTTGTGTGTGCTTCTCAATCTCACTTTAAAATAGTTTATTGGCATTATATATATATATATATATATATATAAATACACACACACACACACAGATCGATTGTATAATATATAATATAGACCTTTTATGCTTTTGAGGATAAATGGTACTTTTACCTATGATTCAACTACATCATTAGCTTTCATAATTATTATGGTTTAATGAAAAAATCACTTGATAATCAGATTCAAATTTGAGTAGTATCTGGATATTGATGATTGAACTTATTGCAATAACAGTTTTAGACAAACAGACTCACTTTTGGATTCTTTTCCCACTTTGTTTCTTATACTGGCAGGTCCTAACATTTAACAGACTGATGCTGAACTAATAGCCCATTTTTATCACATTATAATGTTTATTATATATTTAGGTATTGATCACAGGATAGATTTGAAGGTTTGATGGCTTTGGCCATCAATGAAATATGAATTCAAATAAATATAAAACATTTCTATCTAGTATATGTTTCTGTATTGTGTGTGAATGTGCTGTCAATTCCTATTTATTGGCATCATACATAAAAAAATAAAAAATAAAAAAAGCGCTCTCTCTCTCTCTCTCTCTCTCTCTCTCTCTCTCTCTCTCTCTCTCTCTCTCTCTATATATATATATATATATATATGGGAGAACATTGCAATGGGCCTCTTGCCAAGTCAGTTCATATTTATTTTTGTATAGTGCTTTATGCCATATGTAATTGTGACAAAGCAGCTTTACAAACAGGCAAACAGTGTGTTTAACTGAACTGAACTACTTACCTGATCTTCTTCTTTGATCTCCATCATCAGTCTCCCTCGTTGTCTCCTTCCTTAAGTTCCTGTAAAAACAGTAGTTAATTATGTATCTACCTGCCAAGATTGTGGTGTGTGAACTTACCTGTTTGTGCATGTTCATAAATGCTTGCTTTTGAGTACCAAATATCTCAGTGCTGGTAGTTCCTAGCAACCGTATCAGCAAGCTTGGCTGTAAATATGAAAAGCTTATAATGAAAAAAATAAATTACACACACACACACACACACACACACACACACACACACACACACACACACACACACACACACACACACACACACACACACACACACACACACACACACACACACACACACATATATATATATATAGTACAGACCAAAAGTTTGGAAACATTACTTTTTTTTATGTTTTTGAAAGAAGTTTCTCCTGCTCATCAAGCCTGCATTTATTTGATCAAAAAAACAGAAACATTTTTAATATTGTGATATATTATTACAATTTAAAATAATTGTTTTAAAATGTATTATACTTTAAATTATCATTTATTTCTGTGATGCAAAGCTGAATTTTTAGGATTAGTATCACATGATCCTTTAGAAATCATTCTAATATGATGATTCATTATCAAAGTTGGAAACAGTTCTGCTGCTTAATATTTTTTCAGAACATGTGATACTTTTTTAGGATACTTTGATGAATAAAAAGTAAAAAAAAAAAAAAAAAAAAGAAGAAGAAGATATGTTTTTAAAATATAAATATTTTGTAATAACAATATACACTACTGGTCAGTAATTTGGGGTCAGTGATTTTTTTTTCTTTCTTTTTTTAAATAATATCAATAGTTTTATTCAGCAAGGATGTGTTAAATTGATAAAAAGTGATATTATTAGATTATTAGAATTTTTTTATTTTGAATAAAGGCAGTTCTTTTTAACCTTTTATTCATCAAATATATTAGACAGCAGAACTGTTTCCAACACTCATAATAAATCAGAATATTAGAATGATTTCTAAATGATCATGTGATAGACTGATGTTACATGAGACACTGAAGGCTGGAGGAATGATGCTGAAAATTCAGCTTTGCATCACAGGAATAATTATTTTTTTAAAGTATATTCAAACAGAAAACTATTATTTTAAGTTGTAATAATATTTCACAATATTACTGTTTTTTCTGTATTTTTGATTAAATAAATGCAGGCTTGATGAGCAGAAGAAACTTCTTTCAAAAACATTAAAAATAGTAATGTTTCCAAACTTTTGGTCTGTACTGTATATATATATATTTATATATACAGTATACACACACACACACGCACGCACACACACACACACACACACACACACACACACACACACACACACACACACACACACACACACACACACACACACACACACATCCATTTAAAAGTATTGATTTGGTTATACAGACGACCTTTTATTAATATTAATACTAAAATGTTATAATTTTGGGTGTTTTTTTAAAGGTCTAAATTCTAAAATATACAGTCGTGCTCAAAATTATGGTAAATATCATCAAAAAAGGCTGTGAAAATAAATCTGCATGATTAATCTTTTTGATCTTTTATTTAAAATTGCACAAAAGACCAACCTTTAACTGGAAATGAAGAATTTAAAATGGGGGGGATCTTATTATGAAATAAATGATTTTTCTCTAATACACATTGGCCACTATTAATCATACCCTTTATTCAGCACTTTTTGCATCCTCCATTTGCCAAGATAACAGCTCTTGAGTCTTCTCCTACAATGCCTGTTAAGATTGGAGAACATCTGTCAAGAGATCAGAGTCCATTCCTTCATACAGAGTCTCTCCAGATCCTTCAGATTCCCAGCTCCATGCTGGTGCTTCTTCTCTCTCCAACTCATTTTCTATAGGATTCAGGTCAGAGGACTGGCACAGCATGGCAGAATCTTCATTCTGTGTTCAGTGACACATTTTTGTGTTGATTTCAATGTTTGTTTGAATTTCCAGTCGTGTCTGAATATGATGCAGTTTGTTTTTGGATGAGCAAGGAGAATTGTTTTTGGAAACCCTCCCAAACAACAATTTTAAATTTTTTTTTCAAGACTCAATTACTCTCTGCAATTCTCCAGCTGTGATCCTTGGAGAATCTTTGCCCGCTCAAAGTCTCCTCCTCTCCATGCAGGATGATATAGACTCACTCCCTCTTACAGGCAGATTTGTAACATTTTCTGTTGATTGGTCTTCCCTGATATATTCCTTGAATACATATTTTGTCGTTTTTATAGCCCACTAAACGATACAGCAGTCAGCACTGAATTATTAATATAGTTTATTTATTACCTGTAGATAACTTGAAAAACACACATAAACCTATATTTTCGCAATCGTGTGTTTAAAGTCTTCACGTTGTTTTTGCTTTTTATTCAAATTTTTTTGGACTTTTCTGCACGAGAGCGCCCTTCGTCTTCGAATATGAATTGAACATACACTGCATGAGATATTGGATACGAAGAAATTGTCAGGTCATGCACAGACTATCCATACTGTCTCTTTAAATTTAAATGTAGAAAGCTCTATGTGAACAAAATGTTTACCTATCATGCGTTCCTGGGGAATGGAACCCCCAACCTTGCGCTTGATAGTGCAGTGATCTACCAACTGAGCTACAGGAACACAGTTCTCTCTCATTCTTGCTGTTTGACTGCTAACACCACACCCTGTAAACTCAATAATAATAATAATAATAAAAGGCCTAATATAATTGTTAATTCCAGAGTGATTAAGAGGTGCAAAGAAAAATTTATTTATATTTTAAACTTAAAATGGTCTTTTCTGTTCCGTGTTTCTTTTTCAAAACTGCGTCACGGCATTTGCTGCCTTCAATACAGAAGCATCCGTTTCAATACACGTATATGCAAGGAGGACAGCTTTGAGCACCTGCCCCTCCAAAGGTCTCTGCACGGCCCGCTTTGAAGGTTGATTTATTTTATATTAACATTTATAAATATTTTGTTAAATATATTTGACTGTTAAATAATTTAATCATGATAAAATAGCTAAAGAATAATTTACCAAGATTTCTAAGTGCATGTAATTATAGAATTTCCCATAAGTGAACTCAACACCCTGTCCCGTTCTTCTCCAAATGCTGCAAAGATGTTCTTGACAGAATGATGAACATATGCTCCTTCCCGTTTGACCTTCCTGTACTGCTGTTTTTACACAGTAAGTCACTGTGGGTTCTCAGGTCGTGCCGACAGCCTCTGGACACACAGCTGTGTGCAAACAGACCTCCCTATCGAGCCAACATGTAGCTCAAGGAATTTACCCAAATTCTGCCCCAATTCTTTTTTGTTTGCATTAAATCTACTGCTCTAAATAACATTATACACATTAATATTTCTAGAGAAGAAAGAAACCATTTTATCTTGTTGCTGCATTTTACTGTAATGGATATTATTTTTTGGAGTTTTATGCATGACCATTTTAACACAATTTTTATGATCCCGCCTTGGGCCCATTAAACAAACTGGCCTTGTGTAATTTTTTATGGGTACAGATTACACTTTTAAAAGAATAATAATAAAATCAGTTATGTCATACCAGCTGTTTGTTTGTCTGTTTGTTTTGCTGACACCCCCCTAACTAATCTGCTTGACAACCATCTCAACCAGGTTAACCACCTAAACCAAACTGTAGCTAACAATTAAACAATTAAAATAAACAATTTTCCAACAGACACTGGACGTTTGTATTATGTGTATTATTTGTATATCTTCCTTGTTAATTGTAATCCCATAGAGCATTAAGATGAGATTGTCCAAGTTGGTTGATGAAGTGAAAGAAATGTACATCATTTAATATTTAATGTAAATTTTAACAGTTATAATTAATTGAACCTCCAAAACATTCAAATAAACTGTTTTACTTATACTTCTGTGTAAATTCACATTTATGCCACACATGCAAACATGTAATATAATGTGAAGTGAAATATAGAAAAATAGCTACATATCAATATATCTAATATATATATATAAAATGATAAGCTAGTATGCTGATTTGCTCATTAAGAAACGTTTATTGTTATTAGCAATTTTGAAAACAGTACTGTTTTATATTTTGTGGAAATCTTTTGCAAAATTCTAAATATTACTGTTACTTGTGATCAATTTAATGCACCATTGTTGAATAAAGTTGTTAATTTCTTAAAAAGGGCATGAGTGTTTGGGAAACCTGTTTGAAAACAATAATTATATATATATATATATATATATATATATAATGTACAATACACAGTGTGAATGTATTTTTATGCTTTTAGAACATTACATATTTAGGTTAGAAACCCACTCTAAGGAAATCAATTGTGAGTCAAGTCTTGGGTAGCACACAGTTGCTGTTTATGTAGAGCATCATTGTCAGACAAACTGACACAAATTTGACCTTTTACTCCACCTCAAACTCTTTGACCCAGTGCATCATATTTCTAAATTTGACTTAAGACTTTTGTTCACCTTCACAGATGATGTAAATGAGTGAACTCACTGCATGCTGCCAGAGAAGAGCTCAGCTTGTCAATGAACCGTGCGTCTGTTTGTCTTAATGCTCACTTGTCATGTCTTTCTTCCTTCTCTCTATTATGTCTGTGTGTGATCATAGGATATCCTTGCAGCAGAGACTGGAAACGATTATATCATCTCTGCTGATGCTCTTTCATCTGTGTGGAAACATCCCGAATCAGCCTGACCGGGAGGATGAAGCGGCACGGAAAATCAAGCTTCTGAGAGCTGAATCAGAGCTTGCTGGAGTTTGATGGGAGTATTTAACCGCAGTAAGTAAGCAGCCGTAACGAAGAGAGACGGGAGTTTTTAAAGGGCTACATATACGAGGGCTTTCTGGGTCGCATTAAGCAGCTCTGTGGTTCGCTGAATGACTCTGTCCCGCCTACCATGTTTAACAGGCTCGATTGTGCATGGCGAGGGGTAGTTGGATGCCCCTGTGCCAACTCGTGCCGTATGATCTCACTTCCCTTCTCGGTTATAGTGGTTTTAGATTGGCCACCGGTCGTTGTGACGATTTGTGGCCCAGTGGGAAGCCAGGGACTTTGCAGGCCTCTGTTTTTTATGGAGCGATGGTTTAAACACTGTGTCTAAGCAGGAAGCCAGACGGCTGCCTGCGGTCAGAAACTTCTCCAGCCTCTATCCCTTTTTTCCTGTTCTCCTTTAACACATGGATTGATAGAGTACATTTCCAAACTCTCTCTCTCTCTCTCTCTCTCTCTCTCTCTCGCACACACACACACACACACACACACACACACACACACACACACACACACACACACACACACACACACACACACACACACACACACACACACACACACACACACACACACACACACACACACACACACACACACACACACACACACACACACAAACACACGCACAAGCTTCAGAATAGATCTATCTATCTATCTATCTATCTATCTATCTATCTATCTATCTATCTATCTATCTATCTATCTATCTATCTATCTATCTATCTATCTATCTATCTATCTATCTATCTATCTATCTATCAGCAGTGAATATAGAAAAGTATTTAAAAATAATGCTGATAGTTTTAATTAAGTTATTGACATTTGATGCATACCTGGCCTTGCTAGTTCCACAGACTATACACACACACACACACACACACACACGCACACACACACACACACACACACACACACACACACACACACACACACACACACACACACACACACACACACACACACACACTCAAGCTCACAGCATTTTTGTTGGATCAGAGAATGTGTGTGTGTGTCTATTTATGAGTATGAACTAGTGTGTGGTGGTTGATGATTGACAGCAGAGGAAGTAGGAGCGAGGTTGGCAGTCACACACTGGAAATGCGTGAGTGGCGCCAGAAGAGTTTTGTCTGGCTCACACACACCTGCTAACCAAACCAGCTCTCATCTGCAGCCAATACTAAGAGTGTGTGTTTGCCCTGTGCTGTGTGTGTGTCCTGTTCAGAATTACAGGGTTTTGAGCTTTGACAGGATCCTTTGATTTAGAAGCTTGTAATTAATATTCCGTCTCACATAAGATTAATTATTATTTCAATAGTTATTGATTGGTGCATCAGAAGCGATCATCTACACTAGTTTCTCATCAGCTCATGTTCTCTTGCTGTCATATGTTGGGTGTACAGATCTATTCTGGTTATACTGGTTCTGGTTATACTGTACATCACTCATTTTCTGTGATTATTTTGTTTCTTTTTAGATCAGTACTTCAGCATGCACAAAAATACGGAAAAGATTAAAGTATATCTACAATCTAAAATAAGGTTTTCTCCTTTAATATATTTTAAAATGTAATTTATTCCTGTGATGCAAAGCTGAATTTCTGCATCAGTACTCCAGTTTTCAGTGTCAAATGATCCTTCATTGTAATATGCTGATTTTTTATTCAAGAAATATTTGTTTTGTATTATAATTATAAATGTTGAACACAATTTTAAAACTATTTTAATATATCGTTTCATATATATTATGTGAAAGAGTGTATGGAATCCATCATCCTTTCATGCAAGAATTATTAAAATAAGAAAATTAAAGTTCAGTTACAGTCTATTTGTAGAATATGATCTGTGGGGGACTCACAGGCTCCATGTGGGCAACCAGGTTCCCACGGGCACCGTGATAGAGACCACTGCTCTAGAGTCTCTGACATCAACCAGAATTGATGACAAAATGTAATGCATGCACATGTAAAAAAATATGTTCCTGGATTATGAATCTGGCCAAATATGGCACAATCTGAACAATAACCACAATCGACAGATCTTTCATTTGTTGAAAATTGATCTTTACTGCAAAATTGGATCATTTTAGTAGAATCACATAATGGAACGGCTTTTAGGAAACTTCAGAATAGTGCTGATGTGACAGAATTATTGCACTAGCATGCTTTCCAAATCCACTAATAAAGTGATCTGATCCAGAAGACCCTGCCCAGTATTTTCCTCCTTTTTTCTTTTTACTGTCGTTCCAGATTAATTAAGACAAGGAACAAACTTATGACCTTTTATTTACAGTCTCTTTCCATGGATGCTGTTGAGAGAAACATGGAATAGAAATGACAGACTGACAATCTGAAATCCAAAAACTCACCTTACCTCATAAAATTAACTTACCTCATAAAATTAAAGTGATTTAAAGGAATAGTTCACCCAAAAATGACAATTTGCAATCATTTAAAATAATACAAAAAGCGCTAATGATAGATTTGTTTCTTACAAATATGTAGCTTTTCATAAGACATTAACTTATGGACTGGAGTTGCATGGATGATTTGTTGTGTTGTTTTTATCAGCAATCTCATTGTGACGGCACCCATTCATTGCAGAGGATACAATGGTGAGCAAGTCATGTAATGCTTAATTTCTCTAAATCTGTTCTCATTAAGAAACAAATGTATCTACATATTGGATGGCCTAAGGTTGAGTAAATTTTCAGCACATTTTATTTTTGGGTGAACTGTTCCTTTAAATGCTGCTTTAAACGTGCTGTAAGTAATTTCCACTAGAAAAAGTGTCTCAAAATCTTCAGATTGGCTAAACAATACCATCCAGAAGCCAGTTTCTTTTTTTACAGTTTATACAGAGCCCAACCTCATACCCACCTGAGGATCCATGTGTGGCCTCCTGTCATGGTTATTTTAATTCAGTGACCATGTGCAGGTCTGGATGACTGCGGCCGCTGTCGGCTTGTGTGGTATTTTCCTGCCCAGATACAATGAGCCCAGCTACAGATCACTCCAGACCAGATGGGTAAAGGAGTCTCGCGCAGACCACTGCTGCGGCCACTGAGTTTGAAACCCAAAGCCAATGAGGTAGTGGAGAAACAGTCTACACACACCACACACAGGAAGAGACAGGGACATCCATTCACTGAAATGCTTGTCTGTCAAGTCTAAACATACTGTGCATTTGATGAATGCATTGCTTTATCTATAACACTAAATATATGTCCAATATCCTTACGTTTTATCATAACATATAATTATTGTAGATATTTAGGGTACAGTCTTTTTGCCCAAAATGCAAAAACACACAAATACTGAACAATAATTTAATTTAATAATCAATTTCAAATGAGATTTAGTTGTTTTAATTAGTACTTTTTGTGAATTAAAGAATGGTTATATCTAACTTGCCTATTGCAATGCATTCCTAATGTAATGTGTAGAATTAAAGTCTCCAAACTTCTTGTTTTGACTACGTTTGGTGGTCTCAGACCCCCTACCCTCACCCCTGTACTTGGCATGGTTTCACTTTATGTATTTGAAATCTTAATACCTCTCAGTTTGAAGGCAAAGCTGTAGGTCTGTGTAGGGATGTTATGTATTTGTGGTAGATTGGAGCAGTATAATCAGGGCCATTTTTTGCCGTCTTGGCTCTTTCCTTGTGCGTTCACAGTTGAATAGCACTGCGTTACTGCGCCAGTAACTGCGGTTTCAGTAAAAACTAATAATTTCAGTCTTTATATCTTATTACAGTCAGTCACTTTAATGTCAGCCCTCTGTAGCGATGCCAACGTTACCCATGAATGACTCGAGGAACGGAAAAGAGACAGACAGAAAATGGGTAAGTGGAGTGTGTGAGTACCAGAGCTGCACAAATATAGACCTAAATACACACAAGATGAGCAGGAGAAAACTTCTTCACAGTTACTCTACCATTCAAAAGTTGGGGTCAGTAAGATATTTTAAAAGAAATAAATACCTTTATTCAGCAAGGATGCATTAAATTGATCGAAAGTGACAGCAAAGACAATACAGTATAATGTTAAGGTTTCTATTAGAAATAAATGCTGTTCTTTTGAACCTTCTATTCAGCAAAGAATCCTGAAAAAAATATATATCCAGTTTCCACAAAAATCTTTTTACAGCCACAACCGATTTCAACATTGATAATGATGATAAATGTTTCTCGAGCAGCAAATCAGTATATTAGAATGATTTCTGAAGGATCATGTGACACTAAAGACTGGAGTAATGATGCTGAAAATTCAGCTTTGCATCACAGGGATAAATGACTGTTTGAAGGTATTTTAAATTGCAATTATATTTCTGCTTTTTACTGCATTTTGATCAAATAAATGCCACCTTTGTGTGCCAGCTTTGTATGTTAACAATTTGCTCACTTGTGTCTGTTGTTATTTCTCCAAAATAATTTTAGAATAAACATTTGAAATGACACATAACTTTGAACAAAACTGAGGTAAAAAAAAAGCAAAACAACTTTCCTGTAGTCTGGTGGAGTGAATTGTGTGTACAGATGTACCTGACACAGCACGGGACGCCGGAGCACTCTGAATTTCTGTGACTGTGGTCGGCTGCATTACTGAAGGAGCTGGAAGTGGGTTTGTGGCTTTGGTTCTGTTTACTGCCATCAGTGCTTTTGTGATTGTTTGTACTTAGAGAAGGGTGGAGTGTACGGTAAATGCCTCCTGTTGGCCAGCCACACTGCAGGGAGCGCTGGCCACAGAAACCCTGGAGATGTGCAAGTCAAGATGAGGTGTGTTTCAATCTGTTTTAGAGAGAGGATGCATTTGAGAATGTGTATGGGTGTTGTGCATCATTAAAAGAGTATGTATGCCCGGCAAAAGTAATATCGTATACTTTTGAAGTGCATTATTTTTTTCAATTTAGAATGTCTTTTTGCTCCAAAAACAGTCATAATGGAGTTTTTTCACCCTCTGTTTCAACGTTAATCTGACTGTTTTTGTTGCCATACTATTAAGACGTTAAATGTATCTAAATGGCCTCTGTTCTGGATTGGATATTTAGATTTTTCTTGCATAATGGATAAAAGCACATTCCCTTGATCCTTTGTGAGTTTCATAACAATATACTTTTTCATGTGATTCTTGCACTATATTCTATGCTTTCTGAAGCCATACAACAATTCAGTGTTATTCACAAAATTCATCATGTCACCAACTGAGATTCAATATCTAAATATCTAAAAACGTTTGTAATTTTTGAAGAACAAAACTGTAAAAAATATACAGTAAAACCTGTTTCAAGTTACCCTATATACAGTAATAATAAGAATAATAATAATTATAATATATATATATATATATATATATATATATATATATATATATATATATATATATATACATACATACGTTTGTACATCATGTAATTTTACTGTAAAATACTGTCAAATTTATGGTGATTGCAAGTAAACACTATGAATTACCATATAATTTACAGTAAAGAATGGTAAAAGGACATATCCAGAGGTGCCTTTTAAACTCTAAAATTAATTTAATATCTGAAAATATTAGCAATTTTTACAGAACAAACCTGTACAAATTCTACAATAAAAACTGTTAATTGTTTAAATGCATGTTAATATGTAATAAGTTTAATAATAAGTTTATATGCAAAAATGTATAATTGTTTGTACATCATATTACATGTAATTTTACATGTAAAATATTGTCAAATGTATGGTTTTTAACTAATAATTACCATATAATTTATAGTGAGAAACAGTAAAATTACATTTCCAGTCCCTGTATGTCACTTGACATATTTGATTTAAGTTTTGTGTCTTTTTCTTTTTATCAATCCAAATGTACAGTTTAGTGTTTAGTGTTTTATTTTCTGTTATTTAATTAATAATTTTGATATAATTATTTTTTATTAAATATTTATACAGTATTTATCATATATTTATCACAGTATTGTTTATTTAATTATTTTACTTGATATCTAGCAACTACAGCAGCCTGCACTTCTTGTGGAAAATTTAAAATTATATTTTTAACAGTTGAAGAGCTGAAGATTATGGGCCGTAGTCTGTTCCTCCCACAAAAACTAGTTTATAGACTTAAAATATAGGGCTTGAATCAATTAAGAGCTAATTTAAAAGGTGTTTTTCTTCTTCTTCTTCTAGTTTTTTTCTTTTCTTCATCTTCTTTCTGGAGCTTGTCAGTATAAATAACCATCTACTCTTGTATAGAGAACAAATCTTGTGTTTTCTGCCTCAGATCTATGTTTGTGTTTTTTAGGGTCAGGGGTCAGTAGCTGTTTCTCATTCTATTTCTTTAAAGCAACAGGCAGCAGGTGAGTCTCCATTGACAAGTGTGTACATACATCAAAACTGACTCTTATGTTACAGTATAGATCCATTAATAATCCCTGACATAAGAAACATCTGCGTCACAGTCTCCTACGGCGTAATGGACGGCTTTAATTCTCCTTTCCAGTCATGCTCCGTGATCATTTTTATATTTGCACAGAATTTCAATCCCTCAGCGTGGACATATAATCATTGGCTGTGAGCAGAGGGGATACCTGGGTAATGTGTTTAACAGCAATGATCCTGTTTAACTGCAGCCTCTGTTTGAACATGAGAAACTGCCTGATGGTCAGAATCAATTTCCTTACGGCCAAATTACTCCCACATCGGCTTAGAGTTTCACCTAAATGGCCAAACCTTAAAACACTAATACTATTGCTATTAAATTAGAGCCTCATTCATATAGTTCAAGTTATGCTTAATGTTGTTTGCTTTATTTATTGATGCACTGAGGGAGGCAGAGAGACTCAAAGGGCTTTGCATGTCCTCCAGTGTTTTGTATCCAAGAATAACTGTCTGTGTTGCATGTGAGTGTGCTTTATCTGATGAATAGATAAGTGTTAAATGTGTGACTGTTAGTAGATGTGTTTTTTATAGTGAAAATCTGGCGTAATGGCACTGCTGCAAATATCAGCAATGGGAAAAATGTATTATCTAATTTTTCAGCCTTATGGTAATATTTTCTCAGTATTTATTTGTTTGCTTTAAACTTTCTTTTCTTAGGAGCCACAATTTCAATTAGTCAATGCTTCCAATTAGATTCAGGATGTTTAATTTAACTCAATTACAGTAAACTCTTAACTTTTCACACTGTTTTCACTTAATGAACACAAGAATGATTTCAAATAATTTCAGTCAGTAAGATTCTTTTTTTTTCAAGAAATTTATACTTTTAGTAAGGAAGAAAACATTAGATTAATCAAAAGTGACAATAAAGACATTCATAATATTACAGAAGATTTATATACAAAATTTAATCACAGTCTCCACAAAAAAAATAAGCAGCACAACTGTTTTCACTGATGATAATAATAAGAAATGTTTCTTGAGCAGCAAATCAGCATATTAGAGGGATTTCTGGAGGATCATGTGACACTGAAGACTGGAGAAAATTCAGCTTAATAAGGAATAAATTACATTTTAAAAAATATATTAAAATAGCTTTTTAAATTGAAGATAAACAAGTTAAAACAGTTTTAACACTTTTATGATCACTTTTTCAGTCATTATGCAAGTTAAGATCATCTATTAGTTATTTAAAAGATCATCTAATCTACTAATAAGATGATTTCATATTATGCACAAAATATGAATAGATCTTACCAATTACCAACATTTTTGCTGCTCAATAAAAATCAAAGATGCTATTTAAACATCTGTTGAGTTTAAATGTACTCTGCAAGCTGTTGAGACTGAATTAATTACTGACGTTTAATATCAGTGCCCCATTATGGATTTTTTTAATGACCTTTCATGCATTGTGTAACAGCTCTAAGTTAATGAAAACATCCTGCAGAGTTTTAAATCTGAAAGTGCACCGTGTATAAAGTTAATGTCTCTTTAAAAAAAAAGAGTTGATTCTGAATCACTGAAACGAGTCATTTTTAAAACAGATGAATCCATTTCATGTTGATGTCAACATGAAAATATTAGCAAATTACCCGCCCACTTTTTGGTCTTTTCATGGTTGGTCTGAAAATAAAAATGCTAATTAATTCTTTGCCACTAGGTGCTGCTTTTGGAGCGGAAAAATAGCGATTTCCCCTGTAACGCTGTACACAAATCAGCACTGTGCTCACAAACGCTGCTTTATCATGCATTACAGGCATGATGAAATGAAAATGAGACCAATTGGATAAATTACCGCAGATTAGCGTCACGCAAAGGAGGGGTTTGGAAAAATGAATGGTTGAGCAAATATTTTGGGAGTCCTAGAGCAAGTAAGATAAAAATAAATTTATATCACAAGACAATGAAAGTATTTGTTGACCTTACATGCATGTCAACCTGTTGTTGCGGACTCCCAAAACCAAAATATGTACCATATACATTACCCATAATAGGGACACTTTAAGGGTAAGAGGTTGAGAATAAACTGGAATGGCTTGTGTGAACTGTAATTCACCAGATCCCAAATACCCCAGCGATTCTGGCCCAGTAATGAGATAAGTCGGGTTTAACTGGTGGTTAACATCAGAGATCAGCTGGAGAGGGTGGTTCTGCACTGGGAGAGAGGGTATAGATCTGTGGCAAATGTGGGCACTCGGTAGACCATCTGACCAGGCCACACATCAACAACACACAGACACAACGAAAGAGAGAATTACTGTCAGTCTTGCTTTCACAAAAATGTTTATGTATATTTTGTATGGTACATCCTTATGGAAAATGCACATGGATTTTACATGTGAACACGTTAGTCATATGAGCACTTGTGGAAGCATGTTAAATTCATGTGTTTTTGTGAAAATGGTTTTGTGGCTTGAAATTTGCACATCTGGGACTTTATCACATTGGGAACATATTGAGAGACCCAAGACCACATAAAAATCACATCTGAAATTCATGCTTTTTTGTTATAAGGTTGTTTTCAACTGATTTTGCTTCAAGAACTAGATTAGACATCTAGTTGTGATTGAACGCAGTATCCACATTAAAAAAATAAAATTTAATTTAATTATTTAATTATTATTTGTAAAATTTTCAATATCAGGTTACAGTCATGTTATAATTTGATTCACTTTTTAAATTGAAATTCAAAATATAGTTTGTAATTATTAAGATTTTTTTATGTTTTAGAAAGAAATCTCTTTTTTGCTCACCAGGGCTGCATTTATTTATTGAAAAATACAGTAAAAACACTAATATTCTGAATTTTTTTTGCAATTTAAAACAAGTGTTTTCTATAGCAATTTAAAATGTAGTTTAGTCCTGTGATGCAAAGTTGAATTTTCAGCAGCCATCAAGATACATCAAGCCTTCAGTCACATGATCCTTCATAAATAATTCTTATATGCAGATTTTCTGCCCAAGAAACATTTATTATTATTATCAATGTACATTTTTGTGGAAACAATTTATATATATATATTTATATAAGTTAAAAATAACAGCATTTATTTGAAATAGAAATATTTTCAAATAATGTCTTTACAGTCACTATTGATCAATATAATGCATCCTTGCTGGATAACATTATTAATTTATTAAAAACTTTTGAAAAGTAGTATGCTACTCTTTTTCACTCGCAGTGCATTCTGGGAACGTGGTGCAATGCATTCTGGGCTTTGGGTCGTGTGATGCATTTAAATGCATGCATGCATCTTTTAGTTTTTGGTTATAGAGCTAATGAAATATAAATATATTGTGTAAATTAGCAGGGAAATATGCATTCGTGCCCATGTTGTTCACCTGCTTCTTTCAGCACAGATCAGATCCGAGCGCATCAGCGAGATCTCGTATTCTCCCCGAGGATGGCCACCGGGTCACACTAATAACCTCTGACAGCCCGTCAGGCGTGAAGAGGGTGTAGAGTATCCACAGGGGCCGGAACACACCCCATATTCCCGCTCATTCCCGCTCCTGTCCTCTCGCTCACACACACTTACAGCACGTGCGGCGGGAGGGGCCACTGGCACTAAAGTGACATTAATGGGGCCATGCTGACACAACAAGGCGAGCGCAGGGACCACTTTTACGCCTCTTCATTGGTGAAGCTGTCGCCTCGAGTTTCACCATGCCCTCCATCCCTGGATCGGCCGATTCAGGCTCTGGATTAGGGTTTCGTCTCGGGGAAGCGGTCACATGATTTACTGTTGCTCCCCTCGCTGGGCTACAGGTGGCCGGGATAAAATGTCTACAGAACGACGTGTGGTTCAACCGCACCTCGGATCTTAATATGGGCCAGAACCCTCTCCTCTGTGACAGGCAGCCATGTGCAGCGTCACCGTATACTTCAAACGCACATACATACACTAAAAGACGGTTAATTATTAATGGGCAAAATTAGAGCTTGAAAACTGTATCTTCATTACAAAGAAGACGTAAATCGCCTCAATCTGTGAATCTGAAAAATGGAGGAAGCATTACAAGTTGATCTCATTACAAGTAAAATTGGATACTATAAAAGTCTGCTTCCACGAACACCATTTAAGGTTATAAATAGGGATATTTACTTACAAATGGAGCTTATGGAAGTAGATTATTGTGTGCCAGGTTGGCTTTATATTCAATGTCATTTTCATAATGTTTTGCTGTAAAAGTCAGCATTTCTCATTTGGAGGAAATTGTTAATGCTATGTAGCCTTTAAATTATAATGACTGCAATACTGAGCATTTCCATGTGATGTTTGCATGAAAATCAAGGGCATTTTTTTTGCCATTTGTTCAGGTTAACTGTTTTAAAATCAGCTAAAGTCAAGTCAAGTCACCTTTATTTATATAGCGCTTTAAACAAAATACATTGCGTCAAAGCAACTGAACAACATTCATTAGGAAAACAGTGTCAATAATGCAAAAATGATAGTTAAAGGCAGTTCATCATTGAATTCAGTGATATCATCTCTGTTCAGTTTAAATAATGTCTGTGCATTCATTTGCAATCAAGTCAATGATATCGCTGTAGATGAAGTGACCCCAACTAAGCAAGCCAGAGGCGACAGCGGCAAGGAACCGAAACTCCATCGGTGACAGAATGGAGAAAAAAATCTTGGGAGAAACCAGGCTCAGTTGGGGGGCCAGTTCTCCTCTGACCAGACGAAACCAGTAGTTCAATTCCAGGCTGCAGCAAAGTCAGATTGTGCAGAAGAATCATCTGGTTCCTGTGGTCTTGTCCTGGTGGTCCTCTGAGACAAGGTCTTTACAGGGGATCTGTATCTGGGGCTCTAGTTGTCATGGTCTCGGCTGTCTTTCAGGGCAGTAGAGGTCCTTTCTAGGTGCTGATCCACCATCTGGTCTGGATACGTACTGGATCCGGGTGACTGCAGTGACCCTCTGATCTGGATAGAGACTGGATCTGGTGGCTACGGTGACCTTGGAATAAGAGAGAAACAGACAAATATTAGCGTAGATGCCATTCTTCTAATGATGTAGCAAGTACATAGGGTGTTATGGGAAGTGTTCCTGGTTCTGGTTTACCTAATTAATGCAGCCTAAAAATCCTTTAACGGATTTGGATATTAAAAACATATTAGTATGTTATGTGTAAGCCAGGTTAAAGAGATGGGCAACCCAATTTCATCTTCATTTGGAAAGCTGAAGTTTACTTAATAGTTTTTTTTTTTTTTTGGGGCAATACAAATTTTTGTTGACCTCTGAAGCTCTGCGTGCTTTGCACTGGCCTGGATTGGGAAAGTATTGTTTTAGAGGTTTTTAGTAAAGATAAAGCCATGTTTGTGTTTAATGTTCATTTCTGTTGTGGATTTATAAAAGGGGGTGCTTACGTGTGACTATATGATATTTATTTTATTGTAATGTATGCTTTATATGCTTTTATTTATTTATTTATTTGACATGGGTACATGTGGCATTGCTATCAATTTTACTACAAGGTTTATTTGCATTACTTTACATAAATAGTTTTTTCAAAAATGGAAATTCTGTCATGCATTTACTACCCCATAAGTACATTGGAAAATAAAAGAACATATTTTGAAGAATGTTAGTTTTTTACACAATAATTTATTTGTTTGTACATGTTTTAGAAAGAAACAAGCAGTATGTCATCAAAATTATATTGAAACTGATATCTCAAGGTAAACTTACATACAGTTGCTTAAAGTGAAATTCGGAAGTACAGAAACTGAAAAAGTATTACATACTCAAGTAAACTTTGTTTTATTGACAACTTTGAAAAGTCATTTATAGAGTGTTGCTGATATTCTGAAGAACTGATTTACTGCAACAGTTCTAAAATGTGTGTTTACTTTGTGTTTCTTATAAAATATGTATTCATTTGCACCGAAATATTACAGAGAAGCAAAGGTTAGTGTGCATGTGTCTGTGTAGTTTTAGAATTATCTTGTGAAAGTGATGTGACATACAGCCAAGTATGGTGACCCATACTCAGAATTCATGCTCTGCATTTAACCCATCCAAAGTGCACACACACAGCAGTGAACACACACAGCAGTGGACAGCCATTTATTCTGCGGCGCCCGGGGAGCAGTTGGGGGTTTGGTGCCTTGCTCAAGGGCAAGTATTATTGCCAGGCTGAGACTCGAACCCACAACCTTAGGGTTAGAAGTCAAACTCTCTAACCACTAAGCCACGACTTCCCCATAATCTTGTGCATCGATGGCAAAGCTGTGTTGTTATATACAGTATCTCAACATCAGATGTGCCCACATATCTGAAGGGATCCTGTCTGTGGTCACTGGGTGGTCGGTGGCTCCTAACAAGGGCATTTATTGTCTTTGTTCATATATATTTTCACACTCTGGTCTACATGCCTGCTAACACAATTCAGCCTGAGCCAATTAAACTATCGCACCACATCTCAAACGAGCCATTCATTTCTGGCCTGCCTTTAGTCTGAGACTGCAATAATAACCTGATGTGAGATCATGGTTAACCTAAAGCATGAAAGGATATGCAGGGGGAAAAAGCGACTCTACCACATCTTGATGTTTGGGTTCATTATGGTTACAGTGGCCGTTTGACTCTTGGATTTGAGCCGTGCTGTAGCGCAGGATGTAGGAAAAGTGATTGACTATATATATTTATTTATATATATATATATATATATATATATATATATATATATATATATATATATATATTTATACACACACATGATTTGATCAAAAAACACATACTGTTGTGAGATAGTATTACAATTGACCATAACTGTTTGTTTTCTGTTTTAACATATAAAAAAATGTAATTTATTCCTGTGAAGCAAAGCTGAATTTTCAGGATCTTTTCAAAGATCAAATGATCCTTCAGAAATCATTCTAATATACTGATTGCTGCTCGAGGAACATTATTATTATCATTGTTTAAAACAGTTGCTTAATATTTTTGTGGAAACCAACTGTAGTGCATTTTATTTTTCAGGATTCTTTGGTGAATAGAAGAAAAACAAACAAACAAAAAAAAAACTTTATTTGAAATAGTAACCTTTTATAACATTTGAAGTGCATTTACTGTCACTATTGATGAATTTAATGTATCCTTGCTGAATAAAAGTATTTTTGTCTGTTTGACTGTGGATTTAAGTGGAGCTGAGATTACTGCACTCATATAAACCAAAACCAAAAAACCCAAACTCCTCATTCAAATAAGAGCCATATTGAACTGACCCACATAATTAGCACTTAATTTCAAAAATATGTTTTGGTCTGTCAACTACCCTTTTTTTAGGCTAGAGGAAAACAGGGTTCGACCTCTAACATGTTCAATATGCTCATTTTATTAACTATAAAGAAAAGAGAGAACCACACATACAAACTCTACTGAAGCAGGCGTGTGCATGAGGCTCATATGTGACATCAAAGTGATATGTACACAGGAATTTCAAGGAAATTAGAACGAAATGGCTCACTATCATTAAAAATATATTAGAAACACTTATAACTAGCATATGGTGCAGCTATTAGGCCTCTTGCAGTCAGGTTTTCCATGTTGCCTTTTTGGATTGTTCTTATATAATATTAGAATATTTTCTCTGTTTCAAAATTTAGTCAACTGACTGCACAAGCATGAAGGCATCATAGACGTGCTGCGTGAAAAAGGCTTTTACAAAAGGTAAATTCAGACCACAAGTGGGCGGGCAATATGCTAATGTTTCATGTTGACGTCAATTTTAATTCTGCTCACTTACGAAGTTCCATTTCAGTTTGGACGCTGCCTAAGAAGGCAGCTGACTATGTAAGCTATGGCAGGTAACTAGGTTTTGGGACGGCACCCTTGTTTTCACTAATGGCAATATCTTAAAAAATATATTAAGCCACTTATTAGTAACTAAATGTGTATTCTTTTTTATTTACTCATGGAAAAGGTCAAACTCCCAACTCCCAACTCCTCTATTCCCATTTTTCCAGCACTCCTTCACATTGATCCAAAACAGATTAATTTCAGATTCCAGTTACAATACATCTCATCGATCTGCACATCTCCTCTAATTAGCCGTTTGAATTTAACACTTGTATGGTGGCGGCCCAGTCACAGAGTAAACCATCCTCAAGAGAGAGCAAGGCTCAATGAATGAGAGAAGACTTTTCTTTCAACCCTGGCTAGTTGGAAAAACATGCCTCTACCTATGTTTTTGCAAATTTCTAAAAACTTGCCTATACATACAACGCAGTGTATTTTCCAGTTGAAATAAACTCTAGTGGCTGTAAAACACCAATCACTTAAAACTAATTTTCACACAGATTATGATTATGAGGCAGATTATTGATTAATAAAATACTTATTTTCCACCACAAATCTATGTTATGACCTCAAAACATTTTTATCAAAGTGCGTGATTTGTAAACTAACACATTTTGACATTTGCATCCAATAGGTATGGCTTTTCTGACATAGTAAACTTGCTCAGTTGCTCACCCGGTACAGCATTTAATTTTGTGAGCTCAGCATGAGTCACAATGAAAGATCTCAGATTTGTAGAAGCATTGTTGCTTCAGTATATAATTGTAATTGTTACTCATGGAATAATCAAGTAAAATGTTTTTATTTGTATATCTCTTTTGTAGTATTTGTAGTAATAACTCTGTTTACTGATATATGGCTTATCTGTACATCAGTTAAGATGACTTAATGAATGACACTGATATCACCTGTGCTGCGTTTGCTGTTTACTCTCCCTGAGGAAAGCATGAGCCGAAACGTGTTGGAAGTTTTGACATGCCCTGACTTTTTTAAAGTATCTTATAAACTTATGAATGGCTAAAGTCTGATTACAATTTAATCAGCACAATCTGGGCTACAATAATATGTGAGCAGAAAAATCACTCTGAAAGAGTGCCATGGTCATCCTAAAGCTTTCATCAAAATAAAGTGTTTGCATATATTAAGCGATATTCTAGAGACTGGTAGATGCCATGTAGTTGCACAGTTAGTACAGTGTCTAAAGTGGGCTTATAAAATGAAGTGTTACCATAAACCTGAATGTTTTCAGAGATCATTCTAATATGCTGAGCATACAAGGCTTTACATAAAAAGCTTGTTTTTTGTCCACGGTATAACAAAATAAAAAAAGGTAATAACTTTTCATCTCACAATTATGACTTTTTCTCACAATTCAAAGTTTGCTTCTTAGAATTGTACATTTATATCTCGGAATTGCGAGTTAACATCACAGCTCTGACTCTTTTGGAAAAATAAAACTCAGTTGCGAAGAAAAAAGTTTTTATTCCATGGCGGAAACAAAAAACAGAATTGTGAGATTTAAAATTAGAATTTGGACTTTTTTTCATAGGTTTATATTTTGCAATTCTCGTCTAGGGTCGTCTAGGGTCTCTCCCCACACGTTTGCAGGTCTGAGGTTTTATGAACCTGGAATGACTGTATGTTTGCCAGACCCTAAAAGACTCCAATCACTGTCAGCAGAAACACATGTGCAGGAAGACGTAATGCACAACAAAGTGGCTCTCACACACGCACTAGACGAGTTAGTGAACATCATGGAGCATTTTGTTCTGTCACCGGCTCTAAAGGGGAAGTTGCACTCACAAACACACGTGCATGCCCATTACTCTTAGTGTTATTTCACAGAGGACTTAAACCCACAGAAGCACAAACATCCGGGACTAAACACACCACTCTGTGTACTTCAGTATATGTGTGAATGTGACTGACACACTGAGACTGATGGAAAAGAAAGAAAAACCTTGTCTGGCTTCAAACCACCATATATAAAATAACAATAATAAAATAAAACAGTAGGGCATGTAGTCTTTTATGATTGCATTAAGTTTGCATACCTTCATGCTCATCGATCTTGGCTAATAAATATTGTAATAAATAGATTTAATTTAATTTGATATTTTTGTGCAATATAATCGTTATTGTTACTCATGGAATTTATCAGGTGAGCATTTATTATTTATGTATCTCTGTTGTAGTATTTGGATATTTTCATCGTTCTTCTGTATCTGTTTACTGATATACATTATATCTGTACATCAATCAATTATTAATATTAATCATTTTATATTTTTTGTGTTTGTTTTCAATTTTATGAACTATTCTCTTAGTCCAAATGTTAGTATCATCAATGGATTTTATGAATTCTTTCATGTTTGGAATTTGTAGGTTTTTGTCACTTTCAAACATTCTGTCCTGTTCTATTTATTCTATAATTTTCTATAATCTATCTATCTATCTATCTATCTATCTATCTATCTATCTATCTATCTATCTATCTATCTATCTATCTATCTATGCATGTATTATACAGTATAAAGTTTTCATAAATTTTCATATGAAGTGAAAAACCAATATGAAACCGATTGGAACTTGAAAGCGTTTCATATTAACACTTTTTATCTATCCTAAAACCTATAGATACACATTGACATTATATAAATAAGTATTAAAGATAGACCTGTATTGCAAAAAACATACAAGCAGACTGATGTAAATATGCTGTTTTAATAATGTTGAAAAAATATAATATATATAATATAATGTTGCTACATATAATACCACATAAAACATATAGATATAATTAGATATGTACATATGTACAAATTTTACTATGGAGATTGATGGCAATATTACTCCTGATATATAGCAATATAAGTCATATATTACATTTTCATATGGGTTACTGTCTAAGTGGCTGGTTTTTGGCTAGGATAAGCTGGACCAAACTTTAGGTCAATATCAAAAGTGCAACTAGTTCTGGATGGACAAAACTGAAGTGATTATTTTCATTGAAAATCACACTGTTACATAAAGGTTTTGATGTAGATCTAAGACTGGGTGGGGGGGCTCTAAAAATGGAAGACATTAATAGTTATTTTTCAGGCCTCAGTGTAGACACACACATATACATAGTGAGTTGTGTTAGGACTGGTTTTGGGGGCGCCACCGTGGTGAGACTGGGCTGTAGCAGTGAATAGTGGCCCACTCAGATTCTCTGTATGGGTGGTCCACATCGCCTGGATGTGAGACACAGACAGACACTCTCACAACATGGACACAGATAACCAGATTCTAAATCAGTATGGTTGACACTCACACACACCAGAAACTATGTTAATATTTGTGTCTCTCTGATGCGGCTCTGTCTGTGTGTGTTGGGGGGTCAGACACTGAGCAGCTTCAGAAACCTGGAGAAACCTCAGATATTTTCAGCCTAAATTTCTTGCTTCAATTTTTCCCCAACAGTCTAAACAGGGATGTGGAGAAGTTTCCGTTTTTTTTTTCAAGCTGTAGCAAGAATGAAAAAAAAAATGACGTTATATAAATGTTTCCCGAGATTTGTGTCAAAGAGACCACAAATGTAACAGATAATGGAGATGAAAAATACATTATATATATATATATATATATATATATATATATATATATATATATATACTTTTTTTTTTTTTTTTACATCACACCAGGTCCTACAATGAAAAATGAAAAGAGCCTTTCATAAGATAAGAAGTGTGTTGACTGACTGTTAAAAAGCATCTGCATATTTTCCAGTTTACTGGACCTTTAGATTTACATAAACTATGAAATATGAATAACTTGAAACTACATAAAAGCTCCAAGTTAGACTTTTGAAAGTTCACCAAAATGTTGTCCCAACAAGTCAAACACAGTCGATATGGATATAATGTAAATCGATTCATTAATCAAATGACTAGTGGATAATTTTGTGTCAAATCAACCAATTTTCAAAAACTTTTGAAATCAAATTTTTGATTTTGTCAATATTTTCTCTGAAGGAAGATAAACATCTAGTGATGAAAGCCAAAATATTAAATGTCACAGAAAAGAAAGAATCAGCTGACTGCAAAGTGACCCACCAAATGAAGATTTTGACCACTGAAAATGTGTGCAAAAAAAAGTAACAATTGACCTGTGGAGCCATATTGAGTTTCCAATATTGTTGGAATGGAAACATATAAAGACTTAAAAATGAAGGTGCCTGAAGAAAAGTTTGTTAAGACCCAAAATCTTAAAGGGCGTTAAGATATCTTCAAAACTTCTTGAGTTACAGGCATGCAAACTTTGGAGAAAAAGACTTTAACAGATTTTAACAGACCGACCGATTTCTTTGTAAAGTTACGTTATGATCCTGAAAAAATCTATAATCACCCCCCCCCCCCCCCCCCCCCACACACACACAATCTTGCTACGAATCTCGGATGAACCTCTTTCAACATTATACGTTTAACTTTCTTCAGAAAATATATTGACAAAATAAAAAATTTGAGCCTGGAACCACTGGAGTTGACACGGAATGACCCTGCTGATATATTTATGTAATGTGTAAAAAATAAATAAATTGAACCATAATTCAGAGATCATTCAAATCATAATCATATCAATTGATGTTTTGAACTATTGGCAAATATTTTATTGCTGGTTAAGAGAATTGATGCAAGATCATATTGTGGTAAAACATTCAGTTTACACCCCTACGTTGCAGAATGGATAAATGATGTGCATACTGTTATAGAATCACTGATGTGCTCTTTGTTAGTTATTTGTTGCTCAGTCTTTTACATTTGTTTATTTTCTCCACTCTTGAGGTTAGCATGTCACATGTTTTTAGCTGTCAAGGTCTACAACCCTTTAAAATGATATATCTTTGCTTGATAGGTTGATTGCTGCTTTAGAAGTTAAGATAGCAGAGTTCACTTCACATATTAACTGTTACATAAAGCTGTATCTACAAAAAAAAACCTGTAAATCTATTTTTATAAAATATATTGCCTTGGCAAATTTAAGCTGAATGTGCCATTTTGCATTTAGTGAATGAACAAAATTGACAAAAAGTAGTGTTACTTGGCATAATTACTAAGACAGTAATTGCCTGTTTTAACTTTCAACTTGCTATGAAAACTTATCAGGGTCTTTAAAAGTCATTATGAAATGTCTGCAGTGCATTTACTTTTGTATTTGGACAAATTACTGATTGATACCACATTTAATTACATCTGATTGATCAAAGTAACTTCCTATTTTTTTAACAACCATTTCCTGTCATTGCAGCCCGTTTGTATTGACTATTCCACTAATTTCCACCCAATCAGTCACTTTGTGTATCCCTTAGGTGTAAGCAATGATTATTCCTCTGTAATGGACCTTTTTTTTTTGACTGAATGCATTGCAAGCTCACTCTGGTCTTTAGTTATGGCTTAGGTCCCTCCTTCAGTGTAAATCTGGGATATTTTTTCATCCCATTTTAAGGTCTACCATGCATAAACTATAGGTCAAGTTGTTTAGAAAAGTTTAAAAGGCTTAGAAAAAAAATCTTGTTGGATCTACTTTAAAACATTCAACTTATAAAATTACTTTTAAATGTTCAAATAAATTATGAAGAAATTGCAAGTAAATAAAGTAAATAGGCCTAACTGTGAAATTTTGAAGTAGATTGGCTTAAAAAGTAAAAAAAAAAAAAAAAAAAAAATAAGAACACATACAATACATACAATATAATAACACAAAAATGCATTTTATGTATCATTCATGTCTGTAGCCTTACCAAGCACCACTAATAAACAATTGAACACTTTAGTTCTGTTTTCTGGTGCTAACAGATTTGCAGACCTCAGACTGAACCTGTGTCTGTTTCTGCTGCACTAATGTTTGAGTTTATTGATTAACATCAAGCATGTTCTTGATCCAGGCAGGGACACAGTGTAGACATCTCCACCTGAGCCACTGCAGAGCATTGTGGGTAACCATCTTCTCCATCACCAACCACTCCTGTGCAGTCGTTACAGATGCTCAGGTCCAGAGTGAACCCTCTGCTAACACACACACACACACACACACACACACACACACACACACACACACACACACACACACACACACACACACACACACACACACACTCATCAAACACTCAGTTGTGGTTTACTCAGGCACTTAGTCGTCCTGTGAGCTCCTCTGAGCAGTCATAACTGCCCAACCTGATCTAGTTCTCCATTCCTTCTCTCTCTTTTACAGACTTCCTGTGTTCATCAATCAAGAAAACCAAAGAGAAGTGAGGGGGAATCGTGGCCAGAGACCTTAACCTCAAAGCTACAGTAATGCAGAAAGCCTCTTTGCTGGATGTCTCAAGTACCAATGGCACTCCTGTATAAAAAGAAATGGCATCAATAATTAAGCACTGATTAGGTTTAATATTTAATGTTGGCGACATGTAATTTACACGTGCAAACCAGAAATCCGGAGCTGCCGACTGAAATAAACAACTCTATTTCTGTATGTGTGACCTGAAACCTCAACATGCCTGTGTTCCTGTAACTCTCGCTCCCCCTCATCTTCACACACAACATTTAAAAAAATTGAGATTCAAGAGTTTCCCCTTAAATTTTCTTCTAATACAGAAAGAATTCTTGAAAATAAAAGCTATTTAATTCATATTCCCATTGACTTGCTGCTGAAAAGTTCCTGATTGACAATAAAGCCCAATTCACAGAAAGAACTATAACTTTAAAGAAAACGATATTAGCGTCCACACCAGCGGACGATATTGTCTGTAAGCACATGCTGGTTTGCTGCTTAAAATTCTCAAGCTGGCTGTCAATGTTTTTATCATTCATCAGCAAAAAAAAATCGTTCTGAAAGTGTTTCCACTGATATCCTTTCTCTGCGCCTTTATTGTTATTCTTTAATATTGAGAATGATTCGTTATTTTTATAGTTATCATCCTTGGTGTGAACAAGCCTTCACACACCCTTCAAGTTCCCCCCTAATATACGTGTTTATCGATTAACTTGATGCTTTCTGAACATATACATGAATATGTGCATGTGACACATTTATTTTACACATTTTAGTCTGAACTTAATTCACAGGAAATTGAAAATGACTCTGCTGAAAAAAGCAAATGATATGCTTTTAATCAAGCGCATCCGTTGTGCATGCTGTGATGACAAGAGATGTCACTATTATTTACGCATGAGGACATGACTGGTGCAATAGTTGAATGCTCAAAATCCTTCTGGAATAGTGGAAAAAAAGGATTACTTTTGAATAAAAAAACATTCATATTTGGGCTTTGGATGAGTGACATATTTTATGAGAGAAGTCTCTTATGCTAACCAAGGCTGTATTTATTTGATTAGAAATACAGTAAAAACAGTAACCAATTTTTAATATTATTGCAATTCAAAATTGCAGTTTTTTTTATATTTGAATACACATTAAAATGTAATTTAAGCACCTTTATGTTTAAGTGTATATACAGTAAATGCATTGCTAAGTCTACATTGTGCCTTGAATTTGTGAACATGCAACAAGATTTGAAAGTAAACACAGTTTAAAAGCCACTTTTTCATTCATCCAGCTTGAAGAGGGCATTATGTGAATTAACAAACATGGCATTGATTGCAGTGGAAGTACTGAACAAGGAAATTGCTTGTACCATCAAACAGAAATAGCCAGATGTAAGGGAAGTACTTCAGGCCAAAACTGTTAAAACAAATGGAATAAGTTATAAAAAGAGCATGGTTCCTCTCCATAAATTTGTAGAAAATAATGCAAATTTGACAGGCTGAAATGAATTTGTTCCTGTTTTTGTTCCTGGGACATTTTAGAGTCTTTTGAAGTAAATGCATCACATCTGAAAGAGTTGGTCTTTGCTGAGTATGACAAGCTGTTGATGAAGATGACTATTACACATTTTTACACATAAAGAGGTTTATATATTATTCATTTAAGGGACTCTGCACCTCTATGTTTTAAATATGAATCTATTGTTTGTTTGTCTTTCAGTGCAGATGGACAAGGTACAGTATGACGTCTGGTTATTGCCTGAGACTGAAGCAGCCTTACAGTTGAAGGTAATTAAAATGTACTTGCCCAGCCTTTCTTGATAAGGATGAACACTTATAATACTAAGATGTTGAATTGAAAAGTTTATTTAATATCAGTAAGTTTGAGACAAGAAATAAAGACATGTATAAAAGCATAGTATTGTTGTCAGGAATACTATAAATAATGCATAAATCAGTTGTTTTGTCTAAGAACAGGACAGTGATGGAAAGATGATATTGAGGATTTTCATGTATTTAGACAGATGTATACTGTGAACCTAAACGATTCATAACAACTCAAATCTACATTTGAAGAAAGGGTTCGGAGTTTGACCAAAGGTAAAACCCTTTACTCAGATATTGGAGCTAACTGTGTCCCCAAACTGTGATGACTTCTCTTCTGCTCTGCATTTGTGCTGGAAACACAAACTGTTATACAATAAACGTCACTGTCAGATGTTTTTAAGATAAAATGAGTTTGATGTTGAAATTATAAAGGAATACAAGAACTATGTGTGCATTTTATTTATGTTTCGGTTGATACTGGTTGATTGCATGCAGCATGGCAATGCGCGATCGTCATTTTTGGATGGTCACTTTATGTGTTTGGTATGCTTTTGTTTTGTAGTTTTCAAATGAAATTGATTTGATTCCATTGAATCAAGATGAATTTTACCATTTAGTTACATTCACTGAGTATATTTCTATTATGCTGTATGGGAATGTGTGTTAGAATGATATTAAATTCAAAATTAAAATGTGTATGTTGCATTTCTAGTGCTTACTAATGCCCTGGCAGCCAATGAAGACATTTTATGAAATCATTAATGACTAATTCATGTAAAGTACAGACTTGAATACTTTAGAATTGAAATTCTATCAGATTGCTTCAAAGAATTAACTTGTCAAGGGTCTTGGTCAAATGTAGTCCATGTGTTTCTGCATTCATAATTTTAATCTGCAGTATTTTCATACCAAGATTTGATCTCCCATTTCAATTTCCTCTCATTATTTTATGTAAGTGTTCCTGGTATTAATTGCGAAGGATGCAATAACAGCCTCTAATTATGGCAAGATGGCCACAAATATCAAACCTTCCTAAGATTTCTATAAAACTCTTTCCACAAATACTTTAATATCTGCACAATCATTTTCGGTCTGTGTTTAATTTGCGTGACATTTCAGAATTAGATTTTGAGGGGGAGAATTAAATCTGAGCAAACGTATACTTTTAGGTCTGCAAAATCGAATTAAATAAAGAATTTAATTCAAAGCAGAATGTCAAAACAACTAGATTTGAACATTTTCTGGAGAAAATGCTAGCTGTTCTTATTTGTGCAAAACTAACTTTTTTTTCAGTTCACTGTAGGTGGCTACTCCAGTCCATATGCAAATTAATAATAAATCACATGCACATTTTTCATTTTATCAGAACTGAAATCTAAAAGCATTTGTTTTAAGGCAAGCACTAGGGGGCGTGATTGAGTCTGGCTTCATAAAGCTGCCAGTATATTTCTGTCAGTCCAGTATGAAACCGCTCAATGTCCTGCATGGCAGGACTGCGGAGATCTCAATACCACCGACAGAGGCCTTGAGGTTTCTTCATGGCATTATGTAAATGTTGTTGCGCCTAGTTCAGGCATCATGGATGACTTCCTTACAACGACTGGCATTTATCCACACGCTATTTTACAATAAGGATTCCCACCTCTAATTCGGTAGTGTAAGGACTGAAAATTGTTGTGCAACGGGAATGAAAGGAAAGGAAAAACAGTGAAGAGTGAGTGAGACTGGAGGGGAGAGCTGTTGTAGAAGTTGCGGCTTCATTGGTGATGGGCACCGCTTCAAGTTTCTCTCTCGTGCTCCACCCCAAAAGCCACTTTTATGGTGCTGTTTACTAGCTGAAGCTTCCAGAGATCTTTATCACAAAGTCTTTGATAAGCCAGATTTCTTCCACAGTCCATATGCTGCTGGATCTGAGCACCAGACCACAAGAGACGGGAAACTAGCAGCGCTTACAGGACAGTACAACACTTCACTTGTGTGTTCAGATGTGCTGAAGTCTGTATGGATATTCTATATCTATATAGGGGAAAATAGTCAGGGCATTACTTAAAGTCAGTGAATAACTATTTAAATGTCAAAATATTGGAGCATTTCTACAAACACAGAGAAACCGGACTTAATATTTACACTACACTACAACTTATTCAGCAATGATGCCTTTAACATTTATATTGTTACAAAAGACAAATAAATATTAGTATTTGGAAATGTATTTTTATCAAAACATGAAAAAAATGTATCATGGTGTCCACAAAAAAAAAAAAAAAAAAAATAGTGTATATCAAATTATGTTATAATAAAAAATCATACCTCTTTTGGCAAAAATCTTATAATTTTCAGAAAATCAAGAGAAATGTAAATTATAAATACAGTCCAACTCATACTTTATTCAGTACCAAATAGCTTTAAAATAGTTCAAATAACATTGCCTTTTTAGCCAATATCCATATATTATGTTATTTATGCATATTTTTATTAGCATGCCAAATTTGCCCCAGAAATTGGGAAATAGCCTAGAAACCACTTTAGCATCAACTAGTTAAGCTACATATTATCAATCACCCAACAAATATATCCATGCATTATATGATCCTTTGGCCAAGAGTGACGCACACACTGATGTAATATCAGATATATTCACAGAAATGGAGACGTTTCAATTCCAAAACAGAAAATAAACCAGGAGGTAGATCACATTCATTTCCACTTGCAGTAAAAACTACAACCGCTTCCACTTAACTTTAATCCAAGCCAAAGCATCAGTGTCCTTCATATTCACAAAAATAAACAATAGCTTCTCTCCATGTAAACTCACTGCCTGAAAGAATCTGTGCCACGACTGACCAGAGCGGATCCTGTAATTATACTGTGTTTAGTGGACGTTGTTCAATCAAACCGTGGTGACCGAGAGGAACAATAGCAGCAGCAGCACTTAGTCTATGACGAACCGAAGGCAGCCAAACCAGTCTGGCACCTTCATCAGCACTAGTGACTTCCTGCTTACAGTCACATGACCAGGGTCAACAGGAAGTCAGATCCGCAATATCCGGCGGCGGATTGCACTTACGAATGGCATCGTATGGCAATGGACTTAGGGGTTTTCTGAGGATATAGCTTTGGTTTGAATGATAGGCTTTCTAGAAGATTATAGGTTTGTATTCGGCTCATTCAGAGTGAACCGCTTCTTTCTTTGACAGAAATGGTCTGTGGAGAGCAAAGAAGAGGTGAAAACCCAAAGTGATAAGGAATGTGATAAAAAGGGAAGGAAAGCTTGTAATTCCTTTCGGGTCCAAAAACGGAGACAAAGGTGGTCTGTGGAAGACTGAGCGGTGACCCCACCATTGAAGATCATTTACATAATGGTGTAGACGCTTGGAAGAAAGGGGAAATTTTAGACTTCCATTATAACACAAATAATGAAACCAAGCCTGGTAATTATTGCCTTCCCCACCCATCTAGTTCTGTACAGTTGGAGATAAAAACATGTTTTTTTTCAGTGTTAAGAAGGTGGAGAAACCTCACGTGCTGTGCTTCCAGAGTACGTTTACACTGGTGTAAAGCATCAGGGCTTGTGGAGACATTAGAGGCCCAGACGAGAAAATCTGTGGTCTACCTCTTTCCCTCTCTCTTTCTCTCTGTTTATGTTCCTTCTTCCCCTTCATGTTCTATCACTCTTAGTCTCTCTGCGGTGTTTCCATGTCAGATTTTCCCTGGCTTTCTCTTTCTTTTCTCTCTCTGCTATATACAGTATGTGGTTGCAGCCGCTATTATGAATACTGCAAACAGGCTCTGATACACTCTGCTGTTCTAACGTTTGTGGTCAGTAAGAAAATAGTGCTTTTATTCAGCAAGGATGCACTAAATTTATAAAAAGTGACAGTAAAGGCATTATATTATTGCAAAAAAGTTTTTCATTCAAATAAATGATGTTCTTTTGAACTTTCTGTTTAGCAAAGAACCCTGAAAAAACAAACAAATCACAGTCTCTGCAAAAATATTAAGCAGCACAGCTGGTTTCAAAATGTCTAATAATGTTTCTTGAGCAGCAAATTGATTTCTGAAGTATCATTTGTCACTGAAGTAAAGATGTCGAAAAAACAGCTTTGCATCACAGGAATAAATTATATTTCAAAATATATCCAGATAGAAACTGGTTGTTTTAAATTCTTATAATATTTAAAAAAAGAGATATTTAAAATATTTAAAAGAGACAAATGCTGTTTATAGTGCTCGTATAGAATCTGGAACGTTCCTTAAAATTGTTGGATCTATATGTCAAAAATGTCAATGTAAGCTCTCAGAACAGGAAAGATGACTTGTGACAGATCACAGTTTGCTCTCAAGATGTCTTGATTGAGCCTGTGAGAGCAGGTGAGTATCTGTAAAGGTCAAAGGTCACACACAAAGTTCAAAAAACAGGAGTTCTTATGCTGCGACAGTACAAACTACCGAGTGTCAATATTACTATGGAATGAATTGAAGTAATAAAAATGAAATTAGATTATAATAAATTTGAGTTAGTCAGATTAATCAGATTAAGTGAAGTGAATCTCTATATACTCAAAAACATCTCTGCATGGTATTTTCACAACGTGAAATGTTTTGTCTCTCCTCCGTCTGTTCACCTTCATCTGTCTCTTCTGAAATACAAGAATAATACCCAACTTTTAAAGACCAGAACTAAAACTGAACCGTATATAATTGTATAACTCCTCACAAAAAAAGAAGAAAGTGTCTTTCCCTCAGTGCACATCTGGAGAGAATTGTCTGCCGTTTGTTCTCTTCTCTTGTGTTATTGGCAGGGATCTGACCAGAGCATGCTCTCATATTCCCAGTGTAACACTTTAGAATGGAAATATTTAACTTACTATCCACCCTATATAAACAGCTTCTTCTCTTTGCAGTACTCCTGCCCATGACCGGACAGTATGCGGGACATCGCTGCCAAATCACAGTGGTCTACTCCAGTCTGATTGGGGAATGGGACTCTTGCATGCAAATGTGAGTGGCTTTGTTTCAGGGAGTGCATAGATTTTTTTGTTAGTTCACCAGGTAATAAACTTGAATTGCACAATTGTTTTGTTACTTAAACCCCTTGTAAAATAGATGTGCAATCCTATTATTTCCAAATAGTTAATATTTCAATAATGTGTGTGATTTTCTAATATTGGTTGATAGTCACCACATGACATGCTAGTAAATAGAATATTGATTGACATATTAGTAATATATTGAAATATTACTACATATATTTAATATATATTAAATATAAACAATAATAGTAATTCATATTTAATGTTATTTAATAATATTTACAATTCAGGGAGTTAATTACAATTGTTACTAATTTAACTCTAATGATAAAAAATAAGATATTAATATAATAATATTAAGTAAAGATATTACTGTTTAAATTATAACTGTACTATACAGATATTTCATAATTTTAATAACAATTAATAATTTTATACTAAAAGTTACAGTACTAAGATTTATGTTTTGAACTCTTCACTTTGGAATGTTCAAACCCCCAAGCTTTTAACTTGTAAAATCCTTAAACTTTTATTTTGGTAGAATACTAACGAAAATTCCCTAAAAATGTTTGAAATTATGCAGAAGTGTAAATAAAGTGAATATAGTGCATAGTGCTCTGTTTCCAAATGCACACTAGCAGCTTAAAATCTTCAAACATTTTCAATTCAATTTAAAATTGACCCGACTCTGAATGGCATGCAAAACAAATGAGTTTTAATTGGTCACTTCATTTGTCAGTCAGTCAGTTTATTCTAAGTGGGCGGTGCTTGAGTAGAATCAACTGAAAAATGCCCTACAATTTATATAGATAGCGACTAGAGACTTTAGTAATATGATAATTGTTTGTTGATCATAAAAAGCTTCTGATCAGTACAGTATCTTGACCTCCTCATATGGCTACCAGATTTTTATCCATGACGAGAACTCATTTTGCTTCTTTTTGACCTTTGTCCACTATTTAAAACCGAAAGGCGTCTCTCATTTCTCTGGCAGCTTGGCAGAGCCCTGCGTCTGACCACAACGCCATAAGGAAACTGCCACTCACCAATACAAGCACAAAGGAAGGGGTCGTGACTGGTCACCCGTCCAGACGGACCCGACGTCCAGCCCGTACACTCACACATCCCTGCACAGCTGGGCCCAGCAGAAGACCACCACAACCATGTGGTCAGGACGGAAGCCCCCCAGGGCGGAGCAGAAGACCACCACGTCCTTGTGGAAGAAGCCAGAGTCCTCCAGGGCGGAGCGGAAGACCCCCACAGCCGTGTGGTCAGGGCGGAAGGCCCCCAGGGCGGAGCAGAAGACCACCACAGCCATGTGGTCAGGACCAGAGCCCCCCAAGGCGGAGCAGACCTCCGTGCGGCTGGACCAACGGGACGACGAAACTCTGGTAATTCCCTGGTGTCCTTACTGGACTCCAGAAGATTGGTGCTTGCCTGACACTGCTCATGAAGATCATTGGTGACTTGCATTTGCTCATGAAGATCAATGGTGACTTGCCTTTGTTCATGAAGATCAGAGGTGACTTGCCTTTGTTCATGAAGATCAGAGGTGACTTGCCTTTGTTCATGAAGATCAGAGGTGACTTGCCTTTGTTCATGAAGATCAGAGGTGACTTGACTCAGTCCCTGAAGATCAGAGGTGACTTGACTCAGTCCCTGAAGATCAGAGGTGACTTGACTCAGTCCCTGAAGATCACTGGTGACTTGACTCAGTCCCTGAAGATCACCGGTGACTTGACTCAGTCCCTGAAGATCACCGGTGACTTGACTCAGTCCCTGAAGATCAGCGGTGACTTGACTCAGTCCCTGAAGATCAGCGGTGACTTGACTCAGTCCCTGAAGATCAGCGGTGACTTGACTCAGTCCCTGAGGATCAGCGGTGACTTGACTCAGTCCCTGAGGATCAGCGGTGACTTGACTCAGTCCCTGAGGATCAGCGGTGACTTGACTCAGTCCCTGAGGATCAGCGGTGACTAGCCCTGACTCTGGAGGATCAGCGGTGACTAGCCCTGACTCTGGAGGATCAGCGGTGACTAGCCCTGACTCTGGAGGATCAGCGGTGACTAGCCCTGACTCTGGAGGATCAGCGGTGACTAGCCCTGACTCTGGAGGATCAGCGGTGACTAGCCCTGACTCTGGAGGATCAGCGGTGACTGGCACCTGACTCGACTCTGGAGGATCAGCGGTGACTGGCACCTGACTCGACTCTGGAGGATCAGCGGTGACTGGCACCTGACTCGACTCTGGAGGATCAGCGGTGACTGGCACCTGACTCGACTCTGGAGGATCAGCGGTGACTGGCACCTGACTCGACTCTGGAGGATCAGCGGTGACTGGCACCTGACTCGACTCTGGAGGATCAGCGGTGACTGGCACCTGACTCGACTCTGGAGGATCAGCGGTGACTGGCACCTGACTCGACTCTGGAGGGTCCACTGGCACCTGACTCGACTCTGGAGGGTCCACTGGCACCTGACTCGACTCTGGAGGGTCCACTGGCACCTGACTCGACTCTGGAGGGTCAGCTGAGACTCTCATCCTGTGCAGCGGCGCTGGGCAAGCAGCCATCTTGGGCCATGACTCTGGACAGGCGGCCATCTTGTACTGTGGTGCTGGGCTGGCGGCCATCTTGTACTGTGGTGCTGGGCTGGCGGCCATCTGGGGTTGTGGTGCTGGACTGGCGGCCATCTTGTACTGTGGCGCTGGACCGGTGGCCAATTTGGGCATTGGCGCTGGGTTAGCGGCCATCTTGTGCTGTGGCACTAGGCTGACGGCCATCTTGGGCTGTGGCGCTGAACCGGTGGCCAAAGTGGGCATTGGCGCTGGGCTGGCGGCCATCTTGTACTGTGACGCTGGACTGGTGGCCAATTTGGGCATTGGCGCTGGGTTGGCGGCCATCTTGGGCTGTGGCGCTGGAACGGTGGCCAATTTGGGCATTGGCGCTGGGTTAGTGGCCATCTTGTGCTGTGGCGCTTGGCTGGTAGCCATCCTGGGCAGTGATGCTGGAATGGCGGCCATCTTGGGTTGTGGCGCTTGGCTGGTAGCCATCCTGGGCAGTGGTGCTGGACTGGCGGCCATCTTGGGTTGTGGCGCTTGGCTGGTAGCCATCCTGGGCAGTGGTGCTGGACTGGCGGCCATCTTGGGTTGTGGCGCTTGGCTGGTAGCCATCCTGGGCAGTGGTGCTGGGCTGACGACCACCCCGCCGGAAGAGACAGAAGTGGCTGGGGCATCCCACCGAAGCCGATGCTGCAGGTAGCGCACGAATTCCCAGAATTCCAGTGTCTCTAACTGCGCCATCTCCTCCTGAGACACTGGATCATCCAGCCCGCCATTAAAATAGTCTTTAAGGGCTGCGTCATTGTATCCCATGCCCTCGGCCAGGGACCAGAACACCTGTGCCAGGGCACCCACCTCATTGCCCTCTTGGCGGAGGGCGATCAACTTCAGATACTTCGCCCTCCGCTCCGCCATCCTGGCTGGGGAGCGGGAAAAAGACATACCGCTGGTTCCTTGCATGACGGAGTCCTTCTGTCACGATCGGTGTTACAAAGAACCACGGGAGAGGGAACCAATTGCAGGTAAGTCTTTTATTAAAGGGTAATCCAAATAGAGTAAACAGTCCAGGCAGGGGTCGAGACCAAAACATCCATTCAAACATAAACAAGACACGAACACAAGGCAAGGACAAGAGCTGACGGACATGAATTAAACAATCAACAAGGACTCCGTGACACATACACAGACAGACCGGGTATAAATACACAGAAGGTGAATGAGGGAACTGGAGACAGGTGGGGAATAATCAATTAACTCAACAAGGAGGAAGGTGACCAAATAAGGGAACAGACAGTTAATAAGGTGACAGACACCGTGGGAAAGGAGGACATCTAGTGGAAACCCAGGTACACAACCCAGACAATGTGACAAATACATTAACAAAATTAACTTTCCCAGTAATTTACTAGTCAAAGCCATCATTTATAACAGTTCTGACTTTATAAGATGAGTTTTTAGAGATGGGGTATGGTTAAATTTTTTAAATAAGAGGGTTTGGCAAATTTATTTAGATTATTAATGTGACTTTGTCAGTGTAACTTTGCCAACAGTTCTTCTTTCTAAGTTTTAGTGGATATACCAAGAGCAATCAGTCATTGTTTATGAGGATCTCTACAGAGACAACAGGGGAAAATAAATCCAACTGTCCATTCAGTTGTCGCACTAAACGACAGGCTGTAATGGGAAATGAAGTGTGCAGAGAGTGCTTATGATATGAGGCCCTACAGAACACCACAGAAACGTCACACTATGTGCATTAATATTTAAGAGATCACGTACACAACGTACACATTCTCACACAATGATGTTGGTGGATATTAAAGAATATTTTTACAGATTTCTTTTTATTTTTTGTGGTGGATGTTTTTATTTTATGTTTCTTGAGATGCTTTTATAATGTTATTAGGATTTTTACATCAAAAAATATCATACATACCCACCGACTTCCCTTCTGCGGGGTCATGGTATGCAGCAATCGCAGCAACCTGGACTTTGAGGGTGGAGGGAGACAGCCTTTGCTCCAGCCCTTGCTGCAGGAAGGCAAGACCCTGATCGAGCATCTCCGGGGGTCTTCTTGACAAGAAGAACACCACACGGCGAACAGGTTCCACTTCAAGGCGCAAGCGTGTCTCGTAGACGGTGCTCTCGCTGAAAAGATGGTGTCAACTACCTCTTGGGGGATCACTGTGTCCTGTCCAGGGACCAGACATGAAGTTTCCAGAGGTCTGGACATGGGTGCCATAGGGTGCCCTGTCTCTGAGTCAGTAGATCCTTCCTCAGAGGAATCAACCAGGGACGGGTAGTGAGGCGCACTAGTTTGGGGAACCAGGTCCGAATGGGCCAATACGGCACCACTAGAAAGACCTGCTCCTCAGGCTGACTGGGGGTAATGCATACTTGCGCTGCCCCGCGGCCAGCAGTGTGCCAGTGTATCTGTGCAGAGTGTTCTCTCAGTCAGGGAGTAGAACAACTGGCAGTGAGGGGTCTCTGGAGAAGCAAAACCGGTTGCAAAACAGTGTTGGGCCCTCTGTTACTCTCTATGCACTCCTGGGACCCAGAGAAAACTGCTTTTAAATTGAGAGTGTAAGGTGGAGGCCGCTTCTCCACGGGCCGTATAAGCATTGCCGGACAGGCCAGGCGAGTACCTACAAGCCCGGGAGAGAAGGGTATCTTTAAAAATAGTGAAACGGCATTTTTAAAAAGACGAACCGTATTCTTTACAAAGACGCAACCATGTAAGCTCTTTTAGAGAAATTGCTCTTTCAGGGAAATGCTCTTTTAGTGCTGAGGTGCACAGGGGACTGGCCGCTTGCAGCACGACAAGGGGGTACAGCAGTCTGAAGTGTGTAACCCGCTCGACTCAGAACGACCACCACTGAAGCACTGTACTGCCAACACCAGAAGTTTCCAAGAAAGCATTGAGCTTGTAGTCACTTGAAGACACTGGATGGAGCAGAATGATGTTGTTGCATGGCTCTGAAGCAAAAAGCTGGTATGCATTGCACCTACTGCCTTCTTATACTCACGCTGTGATTAACTGCAGCTGGAAGCAATAATTGCACGCCAATGTGCATTAGCTCATTTAGTTTACACTCAATGTAGATTGGTCTATCGAAGCGATATCACAATTTTTCCCAAAATCCCCATATCTGCTGATTGGCTTCATCACTCTGTCTCCTCTCCACCAGTAAGCTGGTGTGTGGTGGGCGTTCTGGCGCACTATGGCTGCTGTCGCATCATCCAGGTGGTGGATGAGGAGATACCCCCAGACTAAAGCGCTTTGAGTGCCTAGAAAAGCACTAAATAAATGTAATGAATTATTAATTATTATTATTATTTTCGGTCACCGACTTGACGACTTGACTGACTGAAAGGGAACAATGATTATAAAATGATGAAAATAAGTTATAGATATTTAGTTAGTTTATTATATATTTCTGAACAAATAAAACACATGAAGTGACCAGGTTTAAACTTTCCCCTAATACTGATGAAAAGTGAAAAAAGAATTGAACTACTTAAGTCTACAACAAGAGCTGTAACATGAGAATAGCGGCAAAACAAAGTTTCTGAATTGGCAAGAACAGCATGAGCCCAGGCAGAGATGGAGTGTCTCACTTTGGCAGGTTGCTAGTGTGGATTAAAAAGTGATGTGATAAATGTGTGAAATCATTTCACAATTATTCCTTCATTGTTTCAGGATTTTCCTCATTGTGCTCCAGTCATCTCTGGTTTGATTTCTGATATACCCATTGTGAGCGGCACCATCTCGTACCCTCATCAGAACTCTGCCAGAGCCGCAGCTGGCTCATATCGACGGTGTAATCGTCTCCAGAAGCTGTTTTACTCAAGATTTAGCAGCTCTAACGTATTTTTCACATCACTGACATGTATGCCCTCACCAACAGAAAAAAAGCCAGTGCTTTTGATCAAATTCACACCACATGCATCTCCTAGAAGATGAGTTTGAGACTGTGTGGAAGTGCATTTTATCCCTGTTTTGATCAGGCTTTCTCTTCTCTCGTGTGCCAGAGATTCTTGTGTATGTGCCGTGAGTTTGTTCCAGAATCTTGTGGTGAGGCTGCACCAGAAAAATGGGTCTTTCTGTATCTTCTGTAAATGACAGAAGAAGGACATTTATCTCCAACGCTGAGCAAAATCGCCACATGGACACGTTTAGTGTCTATGGACAATAGCTAAGCCACAATTTTTTCTCTGTGTGACTGTCTAAACACAAACTGATCCATATGGAAAGATTTTTGCTGAAGTTTGTACCAGCACGCTGGAGTCATAATGCAGAAAAGAAAACGCAATCAATGCCTCCTATCAGCTATCATGTTGCTGAGATGGGATAAATGAAGCGTTGGCAATTAGAGGATGGCGTTCGCAATCAAGACCCAAACCAGTCTCTTACGAAACAAAACCAGTGGAAAAAGACTGTGCAATCAACTGAAACAAACCTAAAGCCCTCTGACTGTCTGTATCAGTGATAACGCTGGAGAAGTGTGACTGTAATGAAGCCAGAGAGCACAGGTCCAGCCGAGTGTTGCTGAACATCAGACGAGGTCTTCAGAAATAAATATGAGTATTTAAAATTCAGTGACCATGGTGATGGGATTTGAAATCTCTTTGGCTTCTTGAGGATGGAAATGTCATGATTTACTCTTAGCTGTAGAAATTACAATCTCTTCTCTTCTCTTCTCTTCTCTTCTCTTCTCTTCTCTTCTCTTCTCTTCTCTTCTCTTCTCTTCTCTTGATAAATCAGATGTTTCCCACACTCAGAATTAATTGGAATTTGATTTGGAATGACAGGAAGTAAAATGTACTGAATTGCAGTTCAAAACATTTTTTAACAGTTAATGCATTCTGAAAAATTAAATGATGCCGGTAAATAAAAATAAAGCGTCTTTAAAATAAGTAATTAAAAAAATAATAACTGTAAGAAAGCTGAAATAAAATGAGATGTAAATGTCACATTCGGGAACACAGGAGATGAGAGATCCAAGTGCAGTGTGAGATTTATTGGGTAATCCAAAATCAGAGTCAAAACAAGCCGGGGTGGTAACCAAACATCAGTCCAAAACAGAAATAAACAAGCAAACAAACAGGAACAGGAACAGGAACTCAAAAACTAGGAACGCGAGGAAACCAGGTGACGTTAGTGAAGACACCGGAGTGCAATTACTGTGATGAAGGGACAAGGCTTTGTGGGAATTGTAGTGCCTACGGTGAGGTGCCTATGGGGAAGTGAGACCACTAGTGGAGACTCAGGGAAACAGAGACCAGACAGCGTGACATTACCCCCTCCTCCACGGAGCAGCTACCAGATGCTCCACCCGAACCCAAGAAGAGACCAAGGAACACAGAGGCCAGGAGGGAGGTGGAGCAGCGGAGGACCAGGGGGAGGGACGGAGGGCCAGGTAAAATGGGGAAACAGAGACAAGAAGTGCAAAAAACAAAAACAAGGAGTTCAGGAGGGAGGTGGACCGGCGGAGGATCAGGGGAAGGGACGGAGGGCCAGGTCCATAGAGGGAAACAGAGAGAAGAAGTGCCAAAAAAAAACAACAACAGCAAAACACAAGTCCATGAGAGAACAGAAAGTTCAGTGGCCCAGGGCCAAACCGACAGGGCAGGAATCCAGGGTGGAGCAAGGTGGAATTGGAGCCATGCAGTTGAGTCAGAAACCAACCAGGGCGGTGTAGAAGACCACCACATCCGTGTGGACGAGACATAAGCCCACCAGGGCGGTGCAGAAGACCACCACAACCGTGCGGTCGAGACAGAAGCCCACCAGGGCGGCGCAGAAGACCACCACAGCCGTGCGGTCGAGACAGGAGCCCACCAGGGCGGCGCTGAGGACCACCACAGTGGGATCGATGACACAGGAGAGCAAGTCTGGATAGGCAAGTCTGAAACAGAGAACATGAACAAGTTAAGGGTGGCCTCCGTGGCCCAACAGGATCAGTCGAGCGCTCAGAGAGTTCGGCTGAGACGTGACGAGGCTCTGGAAGTTCCGCAGAGATGAGGAGAGGCTCTGGTAGTTCAGCAGAGACATGACGAGGCTTCGGTAGTTCAGCAGAGACGTGGAGAGGCTCTGGTAGTTCAGCAGAGACGTGGAGAGGCTCTGGTAGTTCAGCAGAGACGTGGAGAGACTCTGGTAGTTACGCAGAGTTTAGACTGGATTCAGGAAGATAAATGATGACTTGACTCTGCTCATGAAGATCATTGGTGACCTGACTCTGCTCATGAAGATCAATGGTGACTTGCATTTGCTCATGAAGATCAATAGTGACCTGCCTTTGCCCATGAAGATATTCGGTGACTTGACCTTGCCCATGAAGATAATCGGTGACTTGACTTTGCCCATGAAGAACACTGGTGACTTGACTTTGCCCATGAAGATCATTGGTGACTTGACTTTGCCCATGAAGATCAATGGTGACTTGACTTTGCCCATGAAGAACACCGGTGACTTGCCTTTGTCCTTGAAGATCACCGGTGACTCGACTTAGCCCATGAATATCATTGGTGACTTGACTCTGCACATGAAGATCAATGGTGACTTGACCTTGTCCTTGAAGATCACCGGTGACTTGACTTGACTCCTGAGGTCTCACTGTGGTAGTGCTTAACTCATGAGTGTCAACGGTGACTTGACCTGACTCTGGAGGGTCAACGGTGACCTGACCTGACTCTGGAGTGTCAACGGTGACCTGACCTGACTTTGGAGGGTCAACAGAGACCTCACCTAACTCTGGAGGGTCAACGGTGACCTGACCTGACTCTGGAGGGTCAACGGTGACCTGACCTGACTCTGGAGGGTCAACGGGAACCTTACTCGGCTCTGGAGGGTCAACTGTGGCTGTCCTCTTGTGCAGAGGCGCTGGACAGGCGGCCATCTTGTGCCATGGCTCAGGACTGGCAGCCATCTTGTGCAGTGGCGCTGGGCCGGCGGCCAACTTGTGCTGTGGCGCTGGGCTGGCGGCCACCTTGTGCTGTGGCGCTGGGCTGGCGGCCACCTTGTGCTGTGGCGCTGGGCTGGCGGCCATCTTGTGCAGTGGGCTGGGCTGGCGGCCATCTTGTGCAGTGGCGCTGGGTCAGCGGCCAACTTGTGCTGTGGCGCTGGGCTGGCGGCCACCTTGTGCTGTGGCGCTGGACTTGCGGCCACCTTGTGCTGTGGCGCTGGGCTGGCGGCCATCTTGAGCAGTGGTACTGGGCTGGCAACCACCTTGTGCTGTGGCGCTGGGCTGGCGGCCATATTGTGCAGTGGTGCTGGGCTGGCAGTCCTACTGTCTGTAGACCCCGGTCTAGAGTCGGCCCTCCCACCGGGAGAGACAGGTGTGGTTGAGGTATCCCACTGACATCGATGTTGTAACTGGTGAACCCCCAAAAATCCAGGATCTCCAGCCCCTTCATTTCCCTTCCCCGGCAAAGGGTCATCCAGGCAGCTGTTAAATAGGTCCTTCAGGGCCTCATTATTGTACCCAAATCCTACTGCCAACGTCCAGAACTCCTGCGCTACACCACCCACCTCATTCCCCCTTTGACGGATGGTGGTTCATTTACCGAATCTTCTCCTCCGCTCCTCCATGCTGGCTGGGGAACGGAGAAAAAATCCCACACCGCTGGATCTGATTGGAGGGAGTCCTTCTGTCACGTTCAGGAACACAGGAGATGAGAGAACAAAGTGCAGTGTGAGATTTATTGGGTAATCCAAAATCAGAGTCAAAACAAGCCGGGGTCGTAACCAAACATCAGTCCAAAAACAGAAACAAACAAACAGGAACAGGAACAGGAACTCGAAAACTAGGAACGCGAGGAAACCAGGTGACGGAAAGTAAGGACTCACTCCATGCAGACAAACAGAAAAGGACTGGTTAATATAGGGGGACCACTAGTGGAGACTCAGGGAAACAGAGACCAGACAGCATGACAGTAAATGATAAATAAAAACTTAAACTGAAAAAAGATTATGTGAAATATTTTCTTTTATAAAAAATTTAATTTAATGTGAAATGTTGCCTTGGCAACATAATAATAATAATAATAATAATAATAATAATAATAATAATAATAATAATAATAATAATAATAATAATAATAAATTAAATTAACTTTAAACACTAAAAACATTTTATTAATTTTATTAAAAAAATTACTAAAATGTAATGAAATGTAACTGAAAATATAAAAATAAAAGTTAATTCAAAATAATTAAATAAATTAATAAACACTATAATATTATATAAATAATACTGAAATAACACTGCTTTCACCTTGGTCTAGAAAAGCTTATAATAATTAAATATTCTGAAATATATAAAGAAAATACAAATCTCTATGCCAATTTGAAGCACTTCTTTTCTCTTCTTATTTTTTCTTTTATTTTATACCTCATCGCACCTCTTCTTGTGTTCCTTTCTTCCTCTTCTCACTCGTTTTAATGTCTTATCATCTCATCTCAGCTCTTTCTATCTTTTCTCAATTCTCTGATCTCATCGACTATTGTCTTCTCTTCGCTCTTCTGTTTTCATTTACTGTCCAATATCTTCTCCTCTACATTCTTCTCATTTCATTTAATCTCATCTCATTTTATATTTTGTCAATTTGAAGATACTGTACAACAAAAATGGAGTTTAAAAGCTTTAGGAGAATTGTTGGTCTTATAGAACAATAAAACTTTAAATGGAGGGCAGCATAATTAATGTGCTGTTAATGATAACAGTGTTCTTTTAAAAGGCCGGGTTTATTCTGAACAGCTCTTCTTCAGGATTTCCTTCACTTGAGGAGGAACATGAGATCAACTTTCATGGTTTTTCTGATCATGAACTTTTTAAGTGCATTTTATCAGATAATGTTCAACAAAAATGAAAATAATTTTGTAAAATGATCTGCAAATAGCTGCTGTGACCCGTTTTGTAAATGTCTTTCGAATTTTAATGCTATCAGATAGAACTCATAATTGTAATGCTATTAGATATAACTCGAGTTATTGGCATCACCTTCATCAGCAGCGCTGGGAGAGAGACACATACAGTAGTGCCGGATCTTCATCTGCCATCAGGAGCATTGATTTATTAATGTTAGCGAGGCCTGCTACGCTAATAGGGTTTAGATCCAGGAAGTGAGTTAATGTAGCTGACAGCGATACAGGAATTTAATCTCTCGAGTGCAGAGAATTATGACTGCTCCCTATCAGAGCCCTCAGCGAGGGGGAGAGGAAATCAATCGGCGCTGAACGCAGTTTAACAAAGATACAGGCCTGATCACCACCGTCAGACTCCTGCACATCAGCTTGCCAACTTCAGTTTATGTGAAGTAAATATGCATTAAATCATTTACATTAAGTGAGGGGGAAAAATGATTGTTAGAATTGTTTTATATGAAAAATTAGGCTGCTTCAAAGTCGCCGGGTTTCCATCCAAAGTTGTGAATTTAACTTATGCGCAAAATTGGAATATCGCACAAAACATTTGCAAACAAGCACCGTTTCCATCCAACGAGTCAAAGAGGACAAAACTGGCACTATACATCACAAAGAAAGGTAGGAGAAGCTACTGAATATAATAATTTTCCTATATAATAATTGACTTGCACCTCAGAACAAGCAGATGAAACACAATGAATGCGGTTATTGCTTTCGGAGGTGGATGCTGCTGTTTGAGAACGCAGTCGCAGTTCTTGGAGGCAATTATACAGAAATACTTAGATGACAGACTTTGCGCTGGCATTTTCGAATGACCATAACAACATTTCAGATGCTGTGGGATAAGGTCCACTGGTTAGTCAGGATTTACCATCCCATTGCTCAAAGTCACTTGACTGTTTTTGATGCACGTGGAGGAATTTATTTGCAAAATGCATTTCCATCTCCTATTATTCGCATGAACCCTTTTTCACACAAGTCAAAGTCTTGTTCCTTTTAGCATGTGATATTAGATTTTGCAAAAAATTAAAACTATTAATACAAATTAATTAACCAAAAAGTGAATATTTAAACTTGAACTAAATGTCTCTCAAAATATTACATAAATGCTTTTTTAATATATATATTTTAGGTACACCTTTATTGTAATATTATAATATTGTAAATATTATATTATTATAAATATATTTTAATAAAAACATCTTTTATTTTCCTTTTACAATATAAGAATTTACTTTATTTAAAAAACTTTTTTATAATATTTTACTGTAAAATTATACTACATTTTCATTATTTATGAAAAAGTAACTTATGGTTAACCAATCAACCGGTCTTTATTTTAGGATTTTACATCTTCTACATTTAAAAAAAAAATTTTTTACAGCATATTTTTATGAGAAAAAAAAGTCATTTTCAGACTCCTGGCTATGTAACCTCAAATGACCACTAAGCCAACAAAAAGTAATTGTCCAAGGAAAAAGCTTGTACATCTACAAGTAATCATCAGTAATTGAAATTTGCGTGGAGCGAGCCAGCTTGTGCTGATCGTACAGAAACATAAAGCTAAAAGTAGCACGGCCAGTGGTTTGTCTGCATGTCTACACTGACTCAGCTGTAATTGGCTGTTGGTTTAGTAGGTGAGGTGGTGTTGAAACGCTGGTGCCGGTGGGGAGATCTCTTCTAATGGTGTCGAGCAGCCGGCCCAAAACCACACAACACACTCAGCATTCACTCCACATGGGTGCCGCCCAGACAGGCGAGGTGTGTGGGCCTGGGTGCAGGAGAACCACTCTCACCCTCTGTGTCTGTGTCTCACTCCTTTCATTTCCTCTTCTAGGAAATCACAGGAATGAGAAATCATTGTAAGAGGAAGAACACATGCAGAGGGACCATGAAGCTTCACATCCAGACTCACTACTAGAAGTCTTCCCTATTATTTACAGACAGAGTTTTATAGTCTGATAAATCCTAATTTAGCATGTGACGTACACTCTGTTTAAATGTATATATATATACATTTATTGTATTATATTATTCAATTATATATATATATATATATGTTAATTTTTAACACACACACACATATATATTAGGGGTATATATAAGTATATCCTATACTATACTATACAATACAATACACCATACACTACACACGCACACACACACACACACACACACACACACACACACACACACACAAACACACACACACACACACACACACACATATATATATATATATGTGTGTGTGTGTGTGTGTTTGTGTATAGTACAATTTCACAGAATAAAATATATTTTACTGTAAGATTACACTATGTAGTATAATTTGACAGTAATATATAATATAATAAATATATAATATATATAAATAAATATGTAATATTTACAATAAGTAGAAATATACATTTTTAGTAAATATTTTATTTATTTAAAATAATTAATTAAAATAAAAATTTACTATAAAAAATTATTATAAATTATATATAAAAAAAAGTCACCACCTGGATTTAACTAAGCAAACTGGTAAGAGCCTCCCATTGGATAATTACTGCATGGATGATTATGTTTGAGCTAGCAACATGTTATTTAACACTAACTGATGCAGTGAATAGCTTCAAATTTCTTGAATGATGGTGATCAGCGATCACTTAAACGTTTGGTGAAATCAAATCATAATAAAACAACAGTAGAACTCAAGGCTGTTTAATAGTGAAAGTAAAAACATTTCCACATGCACAATGTGAAGGGAAATCAAGGGATTTGGACTAAACAGCTGTGTAGCCTTAAGAAAACCACTTATCAGTGAGGCTAATTGGGAAAAAAGGCTTCAATTTGCTAGGGAGCATAAAGATTGGACTCTGGAGCGATGGAAGAAGGTCAAGTGGCCTGATGAGTCCAGATTTACCCTGTTCCAGAGTGATGAAGTGATGCGCACATCATGCCTAGTGCCTACCATGCTGCAGTTGGTCAGGACTAGGTTCAGCAACGTTATGTGCCCAAAGAACGAGGTCAGCTGACAACCTGAATATACTGAATGACCAGGTTGTTCCATCAATGGATTTTTTCTTCCCTGACAATGCCAGGATTCATCGGGCTCAAACTGTGAAAGAGTGGCTCAGGGAAAATGAGACATAATTTTCACACATGGATTGGCCACCCCAGAGTCCAGACCTTTACCCAATTGAGAATCATTATCTTTGGGATGTGCTGGAGAAGACTTTGCACAGCGGTCCGACTCTCCCATCATTAGTACAAGACCTTGGCAAAAAATGTATGCAACTCTGGATGGGAATAAATGTTGTGGCACTGGAGAAGCTTATCGAAACAATGCCACGGTGAATGCATGCTGTAATCAAAGCTAAAGACGGTCCAACAAAATATTAGAGACATTTATTTTTGGACGGTCAGTGTATATGTGTGTGTGTGTTATTTTGCTTTAACATGCTTATATGTGTAGTTGCATTTCACTATTTGATTTTAAATGCAAACATTTTATCATTTGATCATACCTTAATTTTAATTTTACAATTAAAAACTTAAATTAGATGGAAACATCAAGAAGAAAAAAATATGTAGAACAGTGCACTGCATTTTTTTTTTAGATGCATTTCATCCTAATGAGAGTCCACAAGCCAGACTGTTAGTGTTAACCCAGCGTGACCCCTTCCTTAGTGTAATGGATTGAGAAAGAGCAGGATTGCATTAGATGAGTCTCTCTTTTTTTTTTTTTTTTTTTAGAAATGAGAAGGACCGCACTGCCCACACTCCAAGTCCTCTTGCCCCGAAAACCGCATCTGACCACCAGGACCTCAGGGAAACCACGGCCTGATGGAGGAATAAAGAGTGCGAGAGAGACAGAGAGAGGTGGAGAGGCTTTGGCCCCACAGCAGCTGATGGTGGTATTAAGATATTAATTGCTTTTTGACATTATTTGGTTGTGGGCGGCTCGGTGAGCCCTTGTTTTACACTGAAGGCCACACAAACTAAAACACGCCTCTGCCTGAAAACAGCATTGATTTTAATATGTGTAATACTACAAAGGACTGTAATGAAATAAATATGCAGGCTAAATTTCCAATATTGCAAATGTTCATACATCAGTTCAGGGCAAGAATAAGTTTGAAAATTGTAGTAATCTATTAAAATTACACATTTTGGGTAATATTTTCTGACTACTATAGATTACTTTTGACCATATTCATCTAAAAAATATATTCTATATAGAAAACATATAAAAGTGTTAAGAAAAAATATATTTTATTTTTATCAAGGACATGAAAGACCTGTGAAGTTTTTGAGTTGATAAAAGTCTTATAATTAAATAATAAATAAATAAATAAATAAAACACTTGAACACTACAAAATTGTTTTATAATAAGTAATCATTTAATCAATAAATATTTAATTCTAGTTTGATTATGAATATTTTAAAATGTAATATATCTATAAAATTTTGATTCATTTTTATTTAAGTTTTAGACTTGGTTATTTTAGTAATTAAGGTTAAACTACATTAATATGAGAAATCTTGCCTTGGAAACTAGCTATTTATTTTATATATATTTTATTTCAGTTAATATTTTCTTAACAAAGATTATTTTTACTGGTTTTTGTTTTAGTAAACTATAATAGCACTGCTATTTATAAGTATTAATTTTTGTTATCTGATAACGTAATCCAGATTACATGTAATCACTTACTACCCAGCACTGACAACAGTTAAAAGTCGGGATTGCCTAAAACTAACCTTGCAAAGACACAAACATTGTGTAAGCTGTGTGAGCTTGTAGACCACAGGCCAATAAACAGCAGTGTTTCTGGTCATGATCAAAGCGATGGAGAAAGTGAATCACCAGGCGTTCGCTCGGAAGGACATACCCTATACTTAAACTACTGCCATCATCATGCATTCAGCCTGTGTGTTTAAGTACAGGCAAGCTCATATTACATATATTAGGTGACTCTAATTCAATTTTGAAAGAAATAGCTGCAATTTAGAAATCTCTTAATGGATATTGTATTCTGTAAGATCCCTATAGTCCTTCTGTTGGCTTTTCATTCATATGTACTGTATCTCTTCAGTTAATCTTTTGAAAATCAGTCACAAGCATTATCATGTATGTAATATTTCACACATTAATTATTTTACATTTTGTTGTTTTAAACTTCGGTTCCATTTGCTTATTTTGTGAAATACAGGCTTATTGCTGCTTGTCAAACTCCTAGTCTTTAAGCATTAAACTTCTGCGGTGTTTTGGTTACAGACATGAATGATTCATCAAATCATGAGGATTTTTGCAGATGCGTGTGCATCAGACTTTCAGGCACTTGCTTGGCAGATAATAAAGACATAAAATCCCATATATTTAAGTTTATTTATAAACATTGTGTGAAAAAACAATGAATGGATAGCAACACACTAAAACTGCTCAGAACATGCTAGAAACTGGATAGCAACACACTAAAACTGCTCAGGACACACAAAGGGTTCAGTACACACTAGAAACTGGATAGAAATACGTTTAAACTATGCATAACATGCTAGAAACTGCATTGCAACAAGCTTTAACTGCACAGAACACATTAGAAACTAGATAGCAACACGTTAAAACCGCTCAGAACTTGCTAGAAACTGGATAGCAACACGCTAAAACTGCTCAGGACACACAAAAAGGATGCAGTACACAATATAAACTATATAAAAAACACGTTTAAACTATGCAGAACACACTAGAAACTGGATAGCAACATGCTAAAACTTCACAGAACTTGCTAGAAACTGGATAGCAACACACTAAAACTGCTCAGGACACACAAAGGGTTCAGTACACACTAGAAACTGGATAGAAACACACTAAAACTATGCAGAACATGCTAGAAACTGGATAGCAACACACTAAAACTGCTCAGGACACACAAAGGGTGCAGTACACACTAGAAACTGGGTAGAAACACACTAAAACTATGCAGAACATGCTAGAAACTGGACAGCAACAAGCTTAAACTGCAGAGAACATGCTAGTAACTGGATAGCAACAAGCTAAAATGGCTCAGAACACAATTGCTCACAATTGAGAAGCAAATGTTGATTTTGGTGTTATTGCCAGTCTCAGCAAAGTTTCAGTGTGAAACAAACCTGTGTGTGTGTCCTGAGATGTTCTAATTAACAGTTTGATGGATTGTGCTCTATCTAGGTGCTGGATGATATATAGTCCCACACCTCTGACGGTAAACTCAAGAGGGAAAAGTGTTTCCACTACTGTCAAAAGAAAAACACCTTTCATCAATAGACCTGCACTGGAAAACACAAACCCGTGCCAGAAGAACAATTATATCCAGAAGATATCAGCATTTATATCAGTGCGATTTTAAGATAAAGAGAGAGATAGATGCCTGAGAGAACTGCAACGCATAAATATTTAGAAAACAAAAAGGTTCCATGGGAACTAGAGACCTGGTGGTATTTCTTTGGAATTACTTGAAAATATGCACACATCAAAATGACATGAAGTATTTGCAAAATGAGTCCACAATTACCACGATTACCTGTTTTTTTTAGTTCTAATATATATATATATATATATATATATATATATATATATATATATATATATATATATATATATATATATATATTTATATATATATATATATATATATTTATATATATATAAACATTTTAATTTACCTGCATGGATAATCATGTTTCTTTTGCTGCTGGAAGAGGCATTTTTGTACAGTCAATAGCAGCTTAACATTGACATTCTTGGTGTGCGTCTCTGCTGCACAACTCTGGACTGCAGCTCATTAAAAATAGACAGAGCATTTAGAGAGAGTTAAAGTCCTAATGTAAAATCTTTACCAGTGACTTAAGTACAGCGCTGAGATCTGTTTCTGCTGAGCGTGCTGAATAATAAACTCAACGTCTACTGCGCGCTGAGTTACAGCAGCCATGTCTGCGTGGGGTTTTATTTGATCGCTTTGTTTTTGTCTCATTAAAAGTCCATCAGTTTGTCCAGAAGAAAACAATAATTATGTTGTCTTGACAAAGATTCTGTTAATGTACAAACTCGGCACAATCCTTCAGCCTGTTTTCCATTAGTATACTTTATTTTCCCAACTTGTTGGAATTGCAATTTTCACATTGTGCTGCTAATAAAAGGATTCATTATTATAATTTCAAATAAATGCTGTTCTTTTTAACTTTCTATTAAGCAGCTGTTTCCAACACTTACAATGATAAAAAATAATACAAAATTTTTCTTGAGCAGCAAATCAGCCGATTAGATTTCTGAAGATCATGTGACACTGAAGACTGGAGTAATGATGCTGAAAATTCAGATTTGCATCACAGAAATCAATTACATTTTAAATATATATTGAAGAAGAAAACAGTTATTTTTGATCAAATAAATGCAGGCTTGGCAAACATAAATAACTTCTTTCGAAAATATAATACATTTTTATCAAACCAAGACAAGTCATTTTGTCTCAGCAAATCTAGTACTAATCCATTTCTAGTACTACTTAGTGTTTGGCTAGTTCTGTGTTTACTTGCATACAGTTTAAAGGCCATCATTTTAGCAGGCTTTGACTGAATAACCAATTCCCTCCCTCCCTATTTATGGCTCTGTCTTCAGCAACGTTTCAGTAATACAGAGCGTGAATGTGAAAAGCGTCGCCGATAGGCAGCCACACAATACCACTAACGCGTTAAAATGACTTCCAGATGTCTCCGACTTCTGATCAAGAGGAGGAAGAGCAGGGGGGAAACCAGAAGAGTACAGGAAACCAAAGCAAAATAAATGATTTGCAAATGTAGTGTGGGGTGGGGGAGACTGACGGACGGCTAGAGCCGGCGGTCTGGTGCTGGTTAGATGTGGTGCTGGCTCCGGGTGGGCTGCTGTGGGTGACAGTGATGGAGGAGGTGAGAGAGAACGCCCGGTGCGATCGGTCAGACACCTGTGCCAGCGCTCATATCGGCTCTCAGAACCCACTCACAGATTGGACGTCCCATGAGGGCCGAAAACTATAAGAATAGACTGTTGTACACACCATGAACCTTTGCTTCAGCTTGCACACAAATACAGGTTCTAAAACAGGGTTTTCATGGCAGTGATAGACCGAAAAAAAAAAAAGTTTAAAGGACGTCGTATTTTTTCTTATGTTTCTTAAAGATTCCAACAAGGGTGTTTTTTACAGTGAAGCCCTAGAAGAACCATTTTTGATTCCGCAAAGAACCTTTCATTGAACAGTAAACTTTTCCTTTTTACATAGCTTTTGTCTGTGACTGTCTAATCATTCAGTTTGTCCTACATTGTCCCACCGAGTTAATATTTTGGTTATTTAGGTAATATTTTTTTAACTGCAGGCAGTGTGTAAAGACGCTCTGACCGAGTGTTAAACAGATAGGAATGTGTAATTTGCATTTGGAGGGTGAATTTTGAGCACAACTGATCTTATAATCTACTTAACATTTTATCAATATTTTTTGCAGGTTCTGAATGTATTATAAATATATGACATTTGGGGTTGGGGAGGGTTGGTTAATTGGGGGTGTTCAGATTTGGGGATCTCAGTATACAAAACCTCAGCTTTGATCAAATCTGAAATCTGCTACACTGGAAGGGTTTTTCTGTAATATTGCATGGAGAATTCGTATGGAGAATATTTCTTCTGCAGACATTCTCAGTACAGTACCGTACTGTACTCTCTGTACTGTCAACAACACAAGCATCATATGATAGATGTTGACAGCAAATATTTTTCAGTGTTAGTGAGCGTTTTATAGGTGTGGAATCTAATCAAGTGTTAACCTTCAGCTCAATAACCTCTCAAGGGAAAGACAAAGAGAGAGAGAGAAGATGAGGGGAGGGCAGCATGAAAAATGTGTGGAGAGTAAAATAAAGGAGGAAAAGAGGAGACTAAACATTACACCACAAACATCAGCATATATATATATATATATATATATATATATATATATATATATATATATATATATATATATATATATATATATATATATATTGTAAATGTAAAAGCAAATAAAATATAGATTTTGAATTCTGCAGTGTTTTGTGTATTAATGGTTTAAAATGTATAAAGTAATTAATGCTTTCATGCTTTAATGCTTTCGCAATGCATTGAGCAATTATGCATTCAATTCAAAGACATTTACATTGTTACAAAAAAATTCCAAGTTTTCAAATAAATGCTATTCTAATCATTCAGTAATGCTGGAAAAAAATGTATCACTGTTTTCACAACAAATAATAATCAGCACAGCTGTTCTTAACATTGATGATAATAATGAAAAAATGTGAGCCGCAAATCAGCATATCAGAATGATTTCTGAAGGATCATGTGACACGGAAGACTGGGAGTAATGATGCGGAAAATTCAGCTTTGCATTACAAGGATAAATTACATTTTAAAATATATTACAAAAGAAAACAGTTATTTTAAACTGTAATAATATTTAACAATATTGCTGTTCTTACTGTATTTCTAATCAAATAAATGTCAATATCTTATTGAGCAATAACTAAATTCAGCTCTTTAACTGCATCTTAATTGAACTTTCTTGCCATTTGTGAAAACAATAAAAGCAAATGATGTGCCTGAGCTTGATCAGGGCAGATTTCCACTTCATTTCCTTAAATTACAACAAAAGAATGTTCATTATATATACAGAGTTCAAAACAAAATATACAAATGTGTTTTTAATGTACCTTTCAGCATTTGTTCTTTAAGTTTTCTTTCTATCATTTAAGTATCTACTGTATATCTTTTTCTGTCTTCCGGCTTCACAGTTTTCTTTTTGTGTCTCTCTCTTCAGGCTCAGAAAGAGAGTCAATTATAGGGCTATAAAGGTCTCTTTAGCCAAGAGATGGGCCGCCCGTGTCAGGGGAAACTGAAAGCTAACGTGATTACCGGGTAAGTTTATAAGCTGTAAGTGCTGAGATGAAGTGAATGCTCTCTCAGAGGAGACAAACAGAAAGATAAACTCTCTTATTCTCTTTCAGAGTGGAACAACTAGCAGCACACAGGAGACACACAGGAAAACTGTATACATGCCTCTGGAGGTTCGCGTTGACGGATATGTGTCCTGACTACATCCTTTTTCTGGTAATATAAAGCCTGGAGAGATCATGAAGTTTATTTAAAATCCTTTGAAAAAGTAATTTGCTAGGCTATCCATACCAAACTTCTCAAAATATGTAACGAGATAAGCTAATGGTATTCATTTTGACCAGGGGTTCCTAAAGAGCACCATAAACGTAGTCCAGACAATTCAAGTACTATATTTTATGATTTCTGAAGCTATTTGTGTGAGAAACAGGACTAAATTTAAGGCAGTCATTCTTGTCGAAGCTTGTATTGGATCAGTTTTCATTGCAAACAAAGGGTTTTCTTATTTGGTATATAGTTTTTCACGTCCAAAGATTCTTTAATCAGGATTCATTCTTGACATGATGAAGTTATTTTTTTGTAGTTTTGGGTAAACTATCCCTTTAGATCAAGATACATCTACTTGTTAACTAAAATGACTTAAGATATTAAGTCTTGTTTCCTGAAATAATGTATCAAAATTAAGTGATTTGATGTTCAAAACAAGAAGAAAATATCTGCTAGCGGGAGAAGGAAAATATTGTTTTCATTTTGAATGAAATGTATTTTTCTTACCACACTGACAGACATTTTTTCTTGTTTTGAGCATAAATACATTTCACTTTGATACTTAATACTTTACTCACCCTCAACCCTGCTGTTGAACACAAAATAATATACTTGTTAGTAACAAGTGTGAGTAGCCACTGACTTCCATAGTATTTTCTTCTATGCTATGGAAGTCAACGGCTGCTAGCAACTGTTTGGTTGCCCACATTCTTCAAAACATCTTCTCTTGTGTTCAGTAGAAGAAAGACACTCATAGAGGTTTGGAACAACTTGAGGGTTGAGTTTCCATTTTTGGGTGAACTATCCCTTTAAGAATTTTTAGATATTTGTACTGGGAAAAAAAAGAAAAAATACATTTTTTTTAGCTTGCATAAATGCAAAGTAACATTTGGTATTAAAACTATTTCATTAAATTTCTAAATTATATTTCCTTTACGATACGCTACTGTTGCCTATGTAATGTGGTAAAGCAAGTATGTACAAGCAGTGCTTTCCTTCAATGACCCCTTTTCACTAAATGCGTTTTTTTTTCACCCAGCGGTGAAATCACACATATCTGAGGAGAACCACTGACTAAAAATATCTCCTCTCCACAAATGGAACACCATTCACACACACTTCTGAACAGCCCAAACTGTACACGTGTGAGTGAACACACACTCACAGCTCCACCCTGGGTTCTGTTTGTCCTCAGTTCTCCTGATCTCCGGCCAATGTCCTGCCAGCGTTCTGGGTGGTCCCATTCCTGCGGTTCTGGCAACCCATCTGTCCACTGAGCCAGAATATTACAAACACACCCATTTACTTGTCTATATGACAGAGTGAGGTTAAATGACTAGATCATGAATGCTATGGACCCTCCTATCCAGTGGTCTCATGTGCAGTACACTTAAACATCGTGAACGGCCATTGTAGAGCTTGAGAAGACTTCAAATATAGCGGCCTAGTAGAACCGGTGATGTTTATGGTGGCATTTTGTAGCCAATCAGTGAAAAGCATTGTCCACTTGCAGTGTCCAAGTTGAGCTTCAGGTTGAGTTTGGGTAAATTCCACTGAAGGAATATAAGCAAATAAATGGATGCATGCACTGATCCTGCAACCATCATAATTCATTCAGTGGCAAACATTTTGACACATTTCTGCCCAGGGTTGTTTATGGTGTCCAGAATACTCGTCATGCATTTTTTTATATATTACTGTTTTACAGTAATCAATCACCACTAAAAATGGGAAATACAGTAAATTATTATAAAGCATATTTATATGAAGTATTTATATAAAACAGTATTTCCAAAACGGTTGATGTATAATGTTTAATACAGTATTTTTCCTATCATTATATTTTATATAGTATTACACTAATCAAAATAACCTTTGAGAATAATGGAAATTACAAAAAAAACTATAATATAGTATTTTACAAATATATATTTTTAATGTTATTAAGTCAAATTACATAAAAAGGGAATTACAATTAAAAAAATGTTTTAAGTATTTAATATTTATATGATACAGTAGTTTTTTTCTATGTAAAAGATTACAGTAATCAGAATCACCTTTGAGAATGTGAATTACCAAAAAAAAATATAAAATTTATAATTTAATATGAAATGAAAAATATGCAATTTAATAGAATACTGTATGACAGTAATCAGAATCATCACTGAGAGTAATAGGAGTTATAAAAAAATATTATATTAGATGTAATTTTGTTTACATAGGGACTCTGTTAGTCTCAGTCTCAGACCACCCACAGCCCATTCATTCACTGATGGATGCACACAAAAATGTCAAACACTGACTGAAATTCATCAGATTCAGTGATTCTGGCTGGATGCACAACTGTCTGCCTGGAAACAAAGTCATGTTTACGAGCACTTGTGAGAAAGAGCAAGACCTGATTTTGCAAAAGTTCTCCAGGTTAGTGGCATCAAATCTTGGAAGATATTCAGAGCTTTGTTTTGGACATACAAAAGTTTGGATTACAAAGTCTCTGTCTGCTTTTTTAGCAATACCAATGATCACAGAATGACATTGCAATTATTTGAACGAGTGTCTATTAATGTTAGTCTATTAATGTCATGTTCAAATAAATCTGTGACTAGTTGAAACATAAAAACCAAAACAAATATAGTTTTTCATGTTAGTCAGAACTAACAGGGGCTTTTCCTGAGCGGGCGGTTCTTGGAATAAGCTGCAAACTGGACTAGAATTTATACTGATAGTCAAACATCTCACTGTGTGGGACTAGGGTTCTGTGGGCCATGTTTTGGTTTATACAAGGATTCAACTTTAGCTATTTGCAGCAACAAAGTGACTACGACTTGTTCAGATGAGCTGACAATTTGTGCATGTTGTGAATGTACCTTTAATACAGATGCTGCATCTATTGCATCTCCTATATTTTCTCACACATACACTTCAAACTAGGAAACTAGGGCTTAAAATTCAGAGTTTACCACTTCAAACATATGATTTTCTCAACATGACTCTGTTGGGTCATGCAAATTCATCTTCCATAAGATCTTGATATCCAGTACTGAGGCCTGAGTATCACTCTATTGCCATCTCATTCTCTTTCTATCTCTTTATTTTACTGTATGAAAACAAATCCAGAAAAGTATTTCGGCTTAACAAAGCTCTGCAAGACCAGCCAAGCAAGTTAATATATCAGCTGCAAACGTCAACTGCCTCACCATTGCATACATGTATCAGCTGATTTTCATAACTTTATAACAGCGTGATTTATATTTCTTTAACACCATCCATACTGTACCCATTATTCCTCTCTTAGGATGTGTTTCATGCAGGGGAATTGATTTATGAGTCGGCTACTCTGTTCTGGACTGAGTTACGTGCAGCAGTTCACCCCACAAACCGCAAAATACTGTTGCTTTATATCAACAGGTGTTGATGGATCACATAAAAGAGAGATAGAAACAGACTGAAAGGTGTGTGTGAGTGCACACGAGAGAGAATGAGAAAGACAAGCAGAGAGAGAGAGAGAGAGAGAGAGAGAGCTCCCATCTGCTCTGCATTAACCACCGTTCTTCACGGGTCAAGGTTTTGCTCTTTGTAAATGTATGTTTGTACAGGTTTGTGTCACAATAACTTACAGAGTAGAAACAGCAGTTTCTCAAGTGTATGCAATTGCTCTCCACCCTGTAACCAAAGAGTGATGTTCTCTCCGTCCTCCAGGTCTCTCTTATGTAAGGCTCGTACCCCCACGCCAGCTTCGGCTTCCGCTCTTAATGAGATCCAATTGGAGAAGGGCTGCTCTCGTGGCTTTTGATGGCTGTCACATGTGGAAGTGATTGCAGAATCTCGTGCTGTCGACAGTAAGCGTGAGGACCAGAAAGCCCCGGGTGTGTCTCAGCAGCTCCAGCGCAAGCCGTCCAAGAGAGAACAGTCTGTAACAGAGGCCTCACAGGGGCAGATTCACTGAAGTTCAAGATATTTCAATGCAAAAAAACAGTGTTATATATTCAGTAAATACCCACAATGCGATCTGTTCTCGTACTACATGCACTGGTATATTAAAGGGTCTGTTCAGGTGCTGCAATCGTGCTTCATGAAAAATGTATTTAGCACAGATTGTCATTACAGTGGTATACAGAAGATAATGAAAAATTATTTAAATTTAAGCATTTTAAATATTTGGTGTACTGCTTTTTAAATGTATACTGCTATAAAGGTATAAAAAAATCTTTAAAATGCAGCATTTAAAAAATAAATATTTGTATGTAATGTATGGTAATGAGAGTGAATGGAGGTTACAGTTATTTTTATTTCTTTATTTAAAAATCCAGGCACACTACTGTAGTGATTTGAGAGTTTGGGGCTAAATTGAGGCTTAATATAATAATATAATGATTTAATTATTTAAATAATATATACATGAATAAATATAATTGTAAAATGAAATAGTTATTTTAAACTGTAAAATATTTAAAAAATGTATTCAATCAATTTATATGTATGTATATATATATATATATATATATATATATATATATAGATAGATAGATAGATATAGATAGATAGATATTACAATCAATATATACATACAGTATATACGTGTGTGTGTGTGTGTGTGTGTGTGTGTGTGTGTGTGTGTGTGTGTGTGTTGCTTTTTGAAATATGTCTCATGCTCATCAAGGCTGGATTGTTTATTCCTGTGAAGTAAAGCTTATTATTCAGTATCTTTACTTCAGTTTTCAGTGTCACATGATCCTTCGGAAATCATTCTGATATGCTGATTTGTTGCTCAAGAAACATTTATTGTCAATATTGTAAACACTTAATATTATTTCATATTTTTGTGGAAATTGTGACTTTTTTTCAGGGCTCATTGATTAGAAAGTTATTAACATTACAAATGTTTTTACAGTCATTTTTGATCAATTTAATGAGCCCCTTGCTGAATACAAGTAATAGTTTATAAAAAACAAACACATTGTATATTGTACATTATCTGGAAGCTTTATTTTTTCTTATCTTGTGTCGTGTCTTTTTCACCCAAACTCTTTAGTGTTCTCATTTCATCTTATTTTCCCAAAGAAAATGACAGGAAAGCCCCTGAGAAGCACGGACAGGCCCTCCTCCTCATCTGTAAGCCATGTGCATGTGCATTAGAGTTGTGCGTAATAAGCCCTCAGAGGGATCTAATGGATTATGGGCCAAACACATGAAGACCTGTACAAAGAGCAGGGCAAGAAAGACCAGCATTGTGTCGTGTCATTAGCCTTGCCTAATGAGGGTTCTGGTGAATAAAGGAGAGCTGGGTGAGTAAATAATGTATTGGTGTTGTTTAGGGGGGATTTCTCGCAGTAAATGAAAATACAGGAGCCATAGAGAATGTATTTAATGAGGACATATGACATAATTTCCCCTGAGGAAGGAGAAAGGGCGTCATAAACTCATGTGACTGGTTCAAAAGATACAAAACACTAAATGTGAGACAGGTGGAAAATGTATCTAAAATATTTGCTGATTTCTTTCCAGTTTCCTGTATACATGCTGTTTAAAAGTCCATTGCTGTAACATGGAGCAAAATTGAAAAGACAATTGTGAAATTGACTTTTTGTTCTCAGAATTGCGAGATATAAGCAAAATTGCTTCTGATATTCCTGAAATACTGTTTACAGCTTCCAATTCTAAGTTATATCTCACAATTCAGCTTTTTTAAACCTCAAAATTCTTTTTTTTTCCTGAATTCTTAGTTTACATCTCATAAGTCTTTACTTTTCTGTTTCAGTAACAATAAAAAAGTAACTTCAACTTTTTTCTACTTTACAAGTCTGACTTCTTTTTTGCAATTGTCAGTTTATAACCTACATTCCAGACCTTTCTTGCGAGGAAAAAAGTCTGAATTGTAAGACATAAACTCAGATTTATGAGAAAAGAATTGTGAGAGCAATAATCACAATTACCTTTCTGATTTCTTTTCTACATTGCCACCAATTTTCCATAATGCCATCCATGCGCTGTAAAAAAAATTATAGTAAATAAGACAAAGGTTTACTAAGAAAATACAATTTCAGTCTTTCAGCTCCAGCATTTCATTTTTTTTGTAATTACTTGTGACATTTACTGGCATTTTCTGAGTGAAAATAGCTTCAAAGTAAACAAACGCAAGCCTTTACATTAGATAAATCTTAGATACATCTTTACATCTTTGCTTGTTATTTATAAATAATCCATGAATATATTTAAAGAATGACACAAATGACTTAGGACAGTCATACGGAGGACGAGTTGCATCATTTCCATAACACTGAGGCTGGATGTGTGCGCTCGGTTAAATAGAACAGAGGCAGATTTTTATTGATATGCTTAATGAAAGAGTGCGGACGGATGGATGGATATATTTCATGCTTTGACGGACTGCCATTCCCGGAGACGAGGCTGAGGATCAGTGTCAGCTGGTGAATAATAGATGTTGTTTATGAGAGTATATATTCAATCTGACCCCAGAGGTTACCGACAGAACTGCAACACAACTCCCGCAGGAGGAGAGAGGGAGAAGGGGAGAGATAGAGAGGGAGAAGTGACAGATGATGTTCGTTCAGGGATGCAATGGGTCATTGAGTGAAGAGGGACTCCTTGATGAGCCATTAGTGACACGTCTCAAATCGTCTAATACACACGCACAGCTATTAGTGATGTCAAATGTCTCTGTAAACATGCACAAACACAAAGCACTCAGTCATACAGTACAGTGCAACAACATCACATGAGCTGGTACGACCTGGAAGAGGGTCCATGACAAGGACGTCAAAGATAATGAAAAGAAAATGCATGTGGCAAAAAACCAACAACAAAAACACAGTTTTTATTTTTAGAATACCTTTTATGATTTAATAACTGTGAAAAGGGAAGTGGTGTAACAATCAAGTAAAAAATCCATAATATTATACCAGTATTATTTAATATGTCTTTGAATGCATTTGCTCATATCTTAATTTTTACATCTTTTTACTAATATTGAATATGAATATGGAATATGAGTTTTTAATTAATGGGTTGCATTTTCTTTTTTTTTTGAATTAGGAAATGAAATATTTGTCATGTCTTGATTCTACAACCTGAACATTATGTCAACCTCCCTTTGCCTTACTGACAAAAACCTTTACTGACCTTGACACACAGTGATGAGGATGTTTTAGGGTCCTCCGTGTGATGTCATTTCCTGTTGGTTTTCTTGTGAAATGACAAGCAGCATGGTTACGTCACACTTACTTTGATTTGGCATATAAAGGTTGTTCAAATATTTTAAATATCCATCTATTCATCCATCCATCCATCCATCCATCTATCACTTCAGAGACATATTCAAGTCATTGTGTATATGAAATGCACTTTTAATGTTAATGTTTATATTTCATCAATAATTCAATATTTCATATTAATAGGTCCAGAGAAAATATGTAACATTGTCACTGAACCTGGTAAGTTCAGCACAACCATCTATCAGATGCATAATACAGGCTTATTGGTTAACTGGCTATACATGCACCACACAAGATCCAGTATGTCAGTAAACTCAGAAGATTGGAGTCAGTTACTCCTGACGCTTCACATACCGTCAGATCTGAAGCATGGGTTTGATTGAGGTCTGCCAGCAGGTGGAACCCTGTGTCCCTGTATCACCTGACTCTGTGACAGCTGCATGTCTGACTGTCTCAATGCTTTGTCCTATTTAAGCTTCATCGAGCTTTAGGCCTACACCACACCATCTACCAGCAGTTATGTAACTGTGTAAGTATTTGCCAATTGCTAATTCTGAAGTACAAAAATTCATGCATGCAAATGATGTGCAGAGTCAGACTAAAGCACTGATGCAAAGATATTCTGAAAGCTGATGTATCAGTTAGCGTGTGGGCCTTCTTGACTATTTTTTCCCTGCCAAAATTAGATGTTTGCAAATCTGGCAAAACCCCCTTCACAAGCACATATGATGAGCCTTTCTATTATTCCAAAAAGACTGTTTTTGATCATTATAAAATTAACTTTCAGAAAGCATTTTTTACATTGTAGATGTCTCTTTGTAATTTCAATTGTTCCTCCTAGATGTTAAATGAAAATGGATATTCTCTTAAGAATATCTCAAGTGACATTATAATTTCTCAGTTTTTATCATCTATGCTGTACTTTCCACATTCATTCTCAGCTACTTTCTCCATTTGTGTCTGATTTATTAGGAGCACGCTTAGGAAAAACATCTAAGACAAAGCTGATGCTACGCAGAATCATAACTGAGCGCTCCATTAAGTCTCTTGCGCTCTGGAAGAGTGATCTCTGAGCTATATATCTTCCTATGAGAATAGCTGGGTAAATGTATATGAGCATTTTTGTGAGATAAAGTAACATGACCTGCAGGATTGATAGAGGATTTGTGAGGGTAAGCAAATTCACAACACTCTCAGATCTTTTCATGACAGTTATTTCCCTGCCTTCGGCCCTCTAGAGTCCTCATCATCATCCTCTTCATCACACAGACAAGCTCTCGGTATCACAGCGGCCCTCTCTAGATTATATGGGGCCGTCTGTCTGTTTTGCGGCTTATGTCCAGGAAACAGAAGTGTGAGAAATTAACGAATCGCTTCTAAATGTTGCCTGTGGTTTCAGACTTTCAAGTATGTCTGATAACTATGTGTAACTGATAATATTAACATGTTTAAAAATGACTCAGAATAAGGAACTGTCTGGCTTCTTAGGGGAATAAATAGAGATAGAATCAAGAGTGAAAGAGAAAATGAGAAAAGTCGTGAGAAACAATGTCTTATGATAAGAATGCAGATGTAGGGGACAGAAAATAAATGTGTATGTGTGTGTGCACATTAATGAGGGGTATGTGATCACAGTTTTGCCTTGTTTAATAATTCACTTGTCTTGGGACGGTCCCATTCTGAGCACATGTCCATTACAGATGTCACACACCTTGTGTGAGTCTCTTTCTCTCTGAGCACTGCTGTAATAGACCAGAGGTCACAGGTTAGCATAGCAAACACATGACCTTTAACACTAATGTGCTCACACACTCTTGAAGCCTTTTAGCACCGGTTAGAAATGTGCCCCAGCAGGCGCTCGCTCTCTCAGACACCCGCATTTGTCTGTAACAGAAATTCGACAGGACAGTGGCAGAACAGAGAGAGCTCCTTAACGATTTGCTTGATTGTTTAGTCCAAGATTGTAGACCTGAGATAAATTTTACATTTGTTGAGATAGTTCAGTTAATTGTTTTTAATTTAGCTTGGAGAAATATTGGTTTGTATTTTACATATCAGAAAGTGGGCATAATTAGTCCTAAAAAAAATTAAGATTTTTGCTGTTGTTTAAATTTTAGCCATGTTTTGTGATAATGAAATCATGACATATATTTATTTGTTTGCATTAATTGGCAGTAATTAAATTCATCTGTTTCATGACATTATATTATATAGATTTATTTTGTTCTTGCATTCTTTCTTGTAACTCCTTCCTCTCAGTGGCACAGATGACTGAATGGCTCATTATGCAGCTCATTATGCAGGCCTTTGTCTTCTCAGGTGTAAATCACAATGATATTCATGGTAGTTGACGCCTACTCGCATATGACTTTTACCAACAAAAAGTGTCTTAGAAAATTTAAATCAATATATTGTTCTCTGTGAGTGAGTAAACAAGATGATTTTCACATCATTTAGAAAGAAAAATTCTAGGCTACAAGCTCCAGTTCTCAAAAATCCCAGGAACCATTGTTCTTTATGTGTTTTTTTGCCTTATTCAAGTGTTTTAACATTTTTAGTTTTTCACTAACCACGCATAATATTTTTTTTCTCAAAAACACAATCATGTACATACATGCATTTCTTATATTATTATAGCCCAGTTTGTGCTGATTACAGTGAGATTAGACTTTACCCATTTAGATATTTATAAGAAACTGAAAAAAGCACAAATGTCAGGGCATGACAAAACTTCTCCAGGCCCCAAAAATACCCTTAGACTCCAGAGGGTTAATACATTGCAATTTAGTAGTGCTTTGTGATTACTGATAATTATTTATTTAATAAATTCTATTTTTTCATTTATTTAGAAATATAGATTTATCTAATATATATTTTTGCAGTAATTGATTGTTGTGATTATTGATATTTAATAAACAATATTTATTTATTTATTTATTTAGAATTAATTTATTTGTATTGATTTTTGTATTTTATTTATTTGCAATGCTTTGTGATTATTAATATTAATTTAATTTTCTTTATTTATTGCACTAATTAAAATCTTTAGTAAAACTGTTACATTTTTCTGATATGCAATTCAGTAGTGTTTTGTGATTATTGATAAATGTTATTTAAAAAAATACTTTTATTTATGCAACATTTTTATGAGTTGAAATTCAGTACATTTGTTATTATTGATATTTAATTTATTTATTTATATTTAAATTTATTAGAAAAATTTGTTTATATGCTGTAATTAAATTTGTCTACTATGAAGTCGTGTTTTGTCAACAAAATTTGCTTTGAATCTTTTCAATGTATTGTTTGAACAAGTTAACAAAACCTTCTTAATGATTCAAGACAGTTTAAAGGCAAAAATTTATAGTGACAAACAAAATGTACTGGGAATGCTTGATTGTATGACAATTTATCAAATCAAATACAAAGCAGATGGTTTAATAAGCATTTATTAAGTCACGCAAAAACTTTTTCAGTTGAGAAATGGAAATTCATTTTAGTATTGCTGTTTGAGAATGCAAAATACTTTTTATTATTGAACTCAAACTTTTAACTGAATTGTAGCTGCAGTAAACCAAACTCGGACATGATTTTACAATAAACATGCTTATTAATAAACCCTAATTGAAAAACAGCAATTGAATTGGCGAAGCCAACCACCAAATCTTTGACCCCATGTTTCCTGTGGTTGAGTTGATGGTGACATCTGACCTCTGACTCTAAAGAGTCTAAGAATTTAAATGCACAGCACAGATGATACATTATGTGAGAGTGTATGTGTGAGACAGCGTTAGATAAGGCAGTTATGTATAACTCTCACTCTCGCTCTCTTTTCCTCTCTGGGGCCATGAAATGTTACCGTGATATCTGATACCACTTGATTGGGCCGAGGGCTGTCTGAGCCACTGCCTGTCAGCAATTACCTCACGTTAAAAAATCCCCCTTGAGTTGCAAATTCAATCAGGCAGGGCTATCATTGCCAGCCCTGTCTCCAAACTACAGAGCTGTAAACCAGATTACAGTGCTGACCTCTCTAAGAATCAGATCTCTTACCCGGTTGATCAATATCTGAATATGTCTACAGGCGGCCCTGGAACTCCAAAATGTCTTCTGGGCTCCTCAGACGGGACAATGAACTCTTTAGATCAGTACAGGAGAAAAAAAGGCAGCAAAGTGATCTAGAGCTCATGATGAACTGCAAAAGACAGGAGAACCAGTTCAGTTGATGGTTCAGAACATCTAAAGCTAGCAAATTATGGGGAAATTGTTCAATGGCTTCTAATGTTTCTTGTGCTGCTTTTACAGATTTAATTGAGTACATACACAACGTTCATGTAAAATGAATGATGTGTAAATGTGCGTGTGTTTTATCTCAGGATTTCCTTGGTGCAGTGCATTTGTGGGCAGTGAATGGTCGTTTTCTGCATGATTATGCAGGAAGTGATCATAATGGTGGTCGTAAGACTCTGTGCTAAGTCACAAATGGGATTGACAGGTATTTTTATGTGTGACTGATGTCTACCAGGCATTTCCTGGATAGAGGGTGATGGGAAAAATTAATAATGTGGTAATATTTGTATGTGATAAATGGATACGTACAAGTTGAATGGTATAGATTTGAACTATTAATGTGAGTGCATCTGCACAAGCACACCCACCCCTATCTATATACACCATGATTATAAATGCTTTTCTTATGATGTGTGTGTGTTCTTGAAGAGACTATGGAGTGTGTGGTCAGTTCTGGACTTGGTGGTTTGGGTTTGACCACGGTGGCTCTCAGCTGAGGACCGGGTCTATTCTACCTGATAGAAATGGACATTATCATTTGTTAAGTGCACTCTTTGCCTCTGGCCAATAACTCTTAACACAGCCTGTGGTCACTCTGAGCGATCGGGAGGGTAAAATATTCATCGCTCAGAAGTGGTGGTTTTCCTTTGGCCAGGTCTAAAAGCTTGGACAGCTTTTGTGTCTTTTAACCAGGCCTGTAAAACTCAGTCGCTGAGGTATTGTGCAGTCAGTAGTAAGGATCACTGCAGTCAGCGGTAATAATCACTGCAATTAAGAATAATGATTACTGAAAACATTCAGTGCAGTCAGATGTAGTAAAAAATGGTAGATTCCATAGAATGTTTCTTCTTAAGAAAATTGTATCTTGTTTTAAAGATGTTTAGATAGTTTTACAGTATATCAAGGCCAAATACTGAGTTATGCTGAGGCAAAATAAAAAGTTGTGTCTACAACACTCTACTAGTCTATGTATGAGGCATCAATGCTCAACATTATAAGGCTTGCGCAACATAGCATTCAAATCCACACCCCAAAACTGCCCTTTCTTTCTCATTTTTTAATTCAGTCATTGCAGTGAGATGTTCTTATCACTGTGTTCAGAAGTAACAGTCACTGCTTAGATCGTTGCAGTTCGAGGTATCAGTCCCTGGACACAGAAGTAATGATGACGTAATGGTCACTGCAGTCAGAATTAATAGTTGTTCCAGTCAGATTCAATAATATCTATAGTAAAAGTCACTGCAGTTAGATATAATAATTGCTTCAGTCTGAAGTAACAGTCACTTCAGTCAGAAGTAATGATTGTTGTAGCCAGATGTTCTAATCACAATTGTCATAACCAATGATCACTGCAGTCAGGTATTATATTCACTGTAGTCAGAAAGAATTAACAGTCACTGCAGTTAGATATAATAATCACTGCACTCAGATGTTATAATCACTGAGGTCAGATATTTTCAACATGGTAGTCAGAATTAACAGTAAATGCAGTCAGATGTTATAATCCCTTCAGTCAAATGTTATAATCCCTGCTGTCAGAAGTAACAGTGACTGCAGTCAAATGTTATAATCCCTGCAGTCAAATGTTATAATCCCTGCAGTCAAATGTTATAATCCCTGCTGTCAGAAGTAACAGTGACTGCAGTCAAATGTTATAATCCCTGCAGTCAGAAGTAATGGTCACTGCAGTCAGATGTTATAATCACTTCAGTCAAATGTTATGATCCCTGCTGTCAGAAGTCACAGTCACTGCAGTCAAATGTTATAATCCCTGCAGTCATAAGTAACAGTCATTGCAGTCAAATGTTATAATCCCTGCAGTCAAATGTTATAATCCCTGCAGTCAGAAGTAATGGTCACTGCAGTCAGATGTTATAATCACTTCAGTCAAATGTTATGATCCCTGCTGTCAGAAGTCACAGTCACTGCAGTCAAATGTTATAATCCCTGCAGTCAGAAGTAACGGTCACTGCAGTCAAATGTTATAATCCCTGCAGTCAGAAGTAACGGTCACTGCAGTCAAATGTTATAATCCCTGCAGTCAGAAGTAACGGTCACTGCAGTCAAATGTTATAATCCCTGCGGTCAGAAGTAACGGTCACTGCAGTCAAATGTTATAATCCCTGCAGTCAGAAGTAACGGTCACTGCAGTCAAATGTTATAATCCCTGCAGTCAGAAGTAACGGTCACTGCAGTCAAATGTTATAATCCCTGTAGTCAGAAGTAATGGTCACTGCAGTCAGATGTTATAATCCCTGCAGTCAGAAGTAACGGTCACTGCAGTCAGATGTTATAATCCCTGCAGTCAGAAGTAACAGTTACTGCAGTCAGATGTTTTAATCACTGTAATCAGATGTTATAATCACTGCAGTCAGATGTTATAATCCTTGCAGTCACATGTTATAATAACGGCAGTCAGATGTTATAATCACCATAGTCGGATGGTATAATCACTGCAGTCAGAAGTAACAGTTACTGCAGTCAGATGATTTAATCACTGCAATCAGATGTTATAATCACTGCAGTCAGATGTTATAATCCCTGCAGTCAGATGTTATAATAACGACAGTCAGATGTTATAATCACCATAGTTGGATGTTATAATCACTGCAGTCTGAAGTAACAGTTATTGCAGTCAGATGTTAAAATCCCTGCGGTCAAATGTTATAATCCCTGCAGTCAGAAGTAACAGTCAATGCAGTTAGATGTTATAATCCCTGAAATCAGAAGTAATGGTAAATGCAGTCAGATGTTATTATCACTTCAGTCAGATGTTAGAATCCCTGCAGTCATAAGTAACAGTCACTGCAGTCAAATGTTATAATCACTTCAGTCAGATGTTAGAATCCCTGCAGTCAGAAGTAACAGTCATTGCAGTCAAATGTTATAATCACTTCAGTCAGATGTTAGAATCCCTGCAGTCAGAAGTAACAGTCACTGCAGTCAAGTGTTATAATCACTGTGGTCAAATGTTATAATCCCTGCTGTCAGAAGTAACAGTGACTGCAGTCAAATGTTATAATCCCTGCAGTCAGAAGTAATGGTCACTGCAGTCAGATGTTATAATCACTTCAGTCAAATGTTATGATCCCTGCTGTCAGAAGTCACAGTCACTGCAGTCAAATGTTATAATCCCTGCAGTCATAAGTAACAGTCACTGCAGTCAAATGTTATAATCCCTGCAGTCAAATGTTATAATCCCTGCAGTCAGAAGTAATGGTCACTGCAGTCAGATGTTATAATCACTTCAGTCAAATGTTATGATCCCTGCTGTCAGAAGTCACAGTCACTGCAGTCAAATGTTATAATCCCTGCAGTCAGAAGTAACGGTCACTGCAGTCAAATGTTATAATCCCTGCAGTCAGAAGTAACGGTCACTGCAGTCAAATGTTATAATCCCTGCAGTCAGAAGTAACGGTCACTGCAGTCAAATGTTATAATCCCTGCAGTCAGAAGTAACGGTCACTGCAGTCAAATGTTATAATCCCTGCAGTCAGAAGTAATGGTCACTGCAGTCAAATGTTATAATCCCTGTAGTCAGAAGTAATGGTCACTGCAGTCAGATGTTATAATCCCTGCAGTCAGAAGTAACGGTCACTGCAGTCAGATGTTATAATCCCTGCAGTCAGAAGTAACAGTTACTGCAGTCAGATGTTTTAATCACTGTAATCAGATGTTATAATCACTGCAGTCAGATGTTATAATCCTTGCAGTCACATGTTATAATAACGGCAGTCAGATGTTATAATCACCATAGTCGGATGGTATAATCACTGCAGTCAGAAGTAACAGTTACTGCAGTCAGATGTTTTAATCACTGCAATCAGATGTTATAATCACTGCAGTCAGATGTTATAATCCCTGCAGTCAGATGTTATAATAACGACAGTCAGATGTTATAATCACCATAGTTGGATGTTATAATCACTGCAGTCTGAAGTAACAGTTATTGCAGTCAGATGTTATAATCCCTGCGGTCAAATGTTATAATCCCTGCAGTCAGAAGTAACAGTCAATGCAGTTAGATGTTATAATCCCTGAAATCAGAAGTAATGGTAAATGCAGTCAGATGTTATTATCACTTCAGTCAGATGTTAGAATCCCTGCAGTCATAAGTAACAGTCACTGCAGTCAAATGTTATAATCACTTCAGTCAGATGTTAGAATCCCTGCAGTCAGAAGTAACAGTCATTGCAGTCAAATGTTATAATCACTTCAGTCAGATGTTAGAATCCCTGCAGTCAGAAGTAACAGTCACTGCAGTCAAGTGTTATAATCACTGTGGTCAAATGTTATAATAACGGCAGTTAGATGTTATAATCATGACAATAAATTGTTATAATCCCTGTACTCAGATGTTATAATCACTGCAGTCAGATTCTAGAATCACTGCAGTCAGTAGTAATGCTTCTTGATGTGACTTATGCAAATGCTTGTTCTGATTATTCCCTGGTCTGTTTTTGTATTGTCAAATTGAGTCAGTGGAACATTGCCAAACTCACTGGTGTTTACTAATAATCAGAGATCTTGTGGTTTTTGCAGACGTCTGAATATTTTATTTGTTTCATATGCCCAACGATATAGGCTACACCAGTCAAATGTCTGGATTCTCTTTTACTGATTGTGTGTGTATTTTGATTTTATTTAGTTTAAATGCTTGAAATCAAGTTTCAAGACAAATATTAAATTTGCTTGCAGAGAAATTTCTAAGACTACAAAGGTAATGAATTTAGTTTGCTATTATTCTTAAAAATGTGGAGAATGATAATCTTTGTGTATGTCTGTTAGGATTTGGTTTAAACCTGCATTGTTCAGACTACTACATGCTTAAAAGGCAAGCAAGTCAGGAGAAAATCCTGAGAGAGTCCTGCTGATGTGGGACATTCCTGCAAGGCACATACCACAGATGAGTTTATTTTACCTGTCATTCTTTTTATATGTCATGCTGCTACACAGTGATTCATATCTAGATCTGCTTGCAGAGTGCAGCACGCTTCAGAAGGTCCCCCGACCCCTTTGTGAGCGCGCTGCTCTCTTTGGGTTTTTCCAGTATAGAGTGCTTCTAAACCACAGGTCACATGAGAGCAAGCTGACCTTTAGAAAGGCCCACTCAGTATGTCACTCGACTTGCTGCTGATGAGAATGCAATGATGAGTGAAAATGGAAATCAATCTGTGTGGTTTTAGAATGTCAGAAGAATTGGGGCCGTTAATGATAAGTGCAGGTTGGATTTTGATATTACACTATATGCACTATGAAAAGGAAGAATATAAAAAATGCAAATATGTTTGTTTGTCTCTAAAATGCCTCATGTTTACTTGTCCCTAAAATGCCTCATTATGCATCTTCATGTTTCAAACGAGTATACTACTTTCTTCTTTAGAACACAAAAATGGGGGATTTTTTTTTTATTTTTCATGCTGCTTCATGCCGTCAGGATTATGGACCTGTTTTGTCCCATTTCTGTTTCAGTGTTTCCTTATTTGGTCATGTTCCTGTTTTTTTTGTCTCATTATAAGTTGACTCCCGCATCTGTCTGTCTCTCGTTAGTTTTATGTCTAGTCTACCTCATGTTTCCTGGTGAGTCTACCCTCTGTTTTTGTTTTTGTTCCTGTTGTGTTTTCCATGCATCCCCTCTCCCGTCTGGAGTACCTCTTCCTCCTGCTGGAGCAGGGGGAGAGATCACTCAAGAGTCAAACTAGACTGAACCTGGTCCTCACTGCTCTAACCACCTACCCAGAAGACGCGCTTTGTGTGTTCTACGAAGCAGGTTAAACATCGACAGAGTGCTGTTGTCCGAAAGATGGTCCTCCATTGAATTTTGCCGCCTATGTGGAGTGGATACTGGTGAGACACGGATCCCTGGTCATCATCTATCCTGAGGGGGATCTCGTCAGTGCCACTCTGGACCCTGGAGGCTCACAAATACTCCATTGCACTCCGGTATTCTTCTCTGCTGTCATCTGGCAGCCCCTCTGCTCACCTTCAGCTTACCATCTATGCGAGTAAGCTCCTCGGGACTGCCATCTTTCAACGTTGCAGTGGTCGGAGTATTCCATGACTTCGCCTCCAGCGTCTGGGCTCCAGACTCCGCCTCGGCCTGTTGAGTTGTCAGCTCCACCATGGCTCCTTGCTCCTTCCTCTCTGCCATGGCCCAGCATTCCACTAGCTCCGCTGGGCTCCCTCATTCCTCCGGCTCTGCCTTTGTCTTCATCTTGTTTGATTAAAAATGCTGTAAAACACTTAGTGTGAAATATTATTAGAATTTAAAAGAACAGTTTTCTATTTGAATATATTTTAAAAAGTAATTTATTCCTGTGATTCAAAGTTGAATTTCAGCATCATTAATCCTGTCTTCAGGGTCACAAGATCTTTCAGAAATCATTCTGATATGCGGATCTGGTTCTTATGAAACATTTATTGTAATAATCAATGTTGACATTAACAGTGGTACAGCTTTGCAATTACAGGAATACATTACATTTTAAAATATGTGAAATAATATTTCACAAAATTACAGTTTTTAAGGTTACCACTGCATCTTTCTGAAAAAAAATGGAGCGATTGAAATATAGTTATTTTATAATTTTGGTTTATTTAATTCTAACAAATAATTTTTTGTAAAAAAAAAAAAAAAAATTATTAAAATAAAAAATTATTTGTTTATAATTTCTGCACAGGAGAGACTTGGTTTTGTTTCCAAACAAAAGGAAATAGATCGGTATCGGCATTAGCTATCAGCCAAAATTAGTTGAAAAATTTTGGCATATAGGATATTGGTAAAAATCCAATATCATGCACCCTAGTTTTTACCATATTTTTGATACAAAAAAATGCAGCCTTCTTGAGACTTTCCAAAAAATTATAAAACATTTCTGAACCCAATCTTTTAACTCCTATAATTTAAAGATTTTAAGGTATTATTGCTGGATAACTCGACAAAATACTGATTTTAAAAAATTTGTGTGCACCTATCTTCCATTCTATGTACATTGCATCCCTGCCTTGTCAGAACTATGACTTGAATCCTATTCTTTCTTTCTCTTGTTTATACATTCTCTTTTCTTCTGGCCCACCCATTCTATCTCTCTCCTTCTCTTCCTCTCATCTGTCTGTTTGCCATGGCTCTCAATGGGATGTAGGAAGTGGTTTCTGTCCTTTCACTTCAGGCCTAAAATCATATCTGTAGGGCTCATAGGCGTCACACCGCCAGATCCGGCCGTGCGCAGCCAGACCCTGGTGGCATATTCGGTCAGCCATGCTGGCTGAGCCTGCGCCAGTTGTGGCAGGTGTGGCCTCAGCAGCATGATGGAGAGGGAAACTGCAGGCTGCACACCACACTGCCATTATCACATACTGCACCTCGCCACACACAGCCTGCAGACGGAGATCTATAGAAAATGGTGTTTAAACATCTCAGGGTGATATTTTTCACTCTAAAGCCACCACTGTTCTCTACACTGCAGATGTTGTTTCTTGCCTCTCAGGATGCAGATGTGTTAACTGAGTAATGTCTGTCACTTTGATTTTTATAATTAAATCAGAGTTTAAAACATCCATGCTGAAAAAAACAACAACAACTTAAACCACCCTAAAGTGGTTTGAATGTCTAAGTTGGTTTAGCTGGTCTTCTGCAGCCACTAAAAATCAGCAAAACAGACCAGCCTGACCAGTCTTGCCAACCTGGGTGACCACTGATCCACCTTCTGTGAGTATATACTGTCTTTAAAAAATATTTTTAGAGAGCGTCACAAATGGGCAGGACTTTCCCTGAGTATAACGTCATAGTAGTGAGAAATCTGGAACTGTTAGTCTGGAGAGACTGTTCATGATATACTGGGATTATAGAGCAATGAGTGAGTGGATTTTTACGATTATAGGCTGGTTGTTTACATACAGTACACTGCGACCACACAATTGTGTTCAAACACCTTATAAAAATACAAACCAGATTCCAAAAAAGTTGGGACACTGTACTAATTGTCAATAAAAAAATTGTGTTGTCCTTGTCCTCTTTAGTCCAGCGTCCCAGTTTTCCAAAGAAAACTTCAAATTTTGATTGGTCTGACCACAGAACAGTTTTCCACTTTAGCACAGTCCATTTTAAATTAGCCTTGGCCCAGAGAAAACGGCAGCGCTTCTGGATCATGTTTAGATATGGCTTCTTTTTTGACCTATAGAGTTTTAGATGGCAACGGTGAATAGCATCGGGGATTGTGTTCACCAACAATGTTTTCTTGAAGTATTCCTGAGCCCATGTTGTGATTTCCAATACAGTAGCATATCTTATGTGATGCAGTGCATTCTAAGGGCCTGAAGATCACTGGCATCCAGTATGGTTTTCCAGCCTTGACCCTTACGCACAGAGATTGTTCCAGATTCTCTGAATCTTTGGATGATATTATGCACTGTAGATGATGATAACTTCAATCTCTTTGCAATTTTTCTCTAAGAAACTCCTTTCTGATATTGCTCCACTATTTTTCGCTGCAGCATTGGGGGAATCGGTGATCCTCTGCCCATCTTGACTTCTGAGAGACACTGCCACTCTGAGAGGATTTTTTTATACCCAATCATGTTGCGAATTGACTTAATAAGTGCAAATTGGTCCTCCAGCTGTTCCTTGTATGTACATTTAACTTTTCCAGCCTCTTATTGATATCGTTCCTAACTTTTTTGCAATGTGTAGCTCTCATGAAATCCAAAATGAGCCAATATTTGGCATGACCTTTCAAAATGTCTCATTTTAAACATTTGATATGTTATCTATATTCTATTGTGAATAAAATATAAATTTATGAGATTTGTAAATTATTCCATTCCTTTTTTACTCACAATTTGTACAGTGTCCCAACTTTTTTGGAATCGGGTTTGTAATTTTTGCATTACTTAATGCTACTTCATGTATTAAAGTTTGCTTATTATGCCATTTTTTGGTTCCTAATATTGTTTTGGATGTCTCCTACAACAGGATTACATACATGAAAGGTAAAAAAAAACAAAAAAACAACAACACTTGTTTTCTCAAAATATGCATTTACTATCACCTCATTTTCCAGCAATTCTCAAATGTTTCATTCTAAGCAGTTCGAAGATGCATTCTCTCTAAATCCCTCCTTTCCCTGAGGCCGTTCTGCTCTGATTGGTCAGATGGCCTAGTCTGTTGTGATTGGTCTACGGCATAAAGCAGGTTGTTCAAGTTGTTGCCAGCCAGTGTAGAACATAGGCACGCATTATGCAATAGGGTTTCGAATTACTAACGACTCATTCAGCTGTGAGTCAATTCTTTAATTTGGGGGACAATAACTTTATTTATTGTGCACTTTCAGCTTTACAACTTTGTAGATCATTACACACTGCATTGCAGCTACATTACACACTCCATGGAAGTCAATTTTGGAAATATTGGCATAATAGGGGCACTTTAACTTTAACGCAATGAAAATGCTTTGTTGTTCACTTGTTAATTCATGTTAATTCACAGTGCATTAACTAATGTTAATAAGCACAACTTTTGATTTTAATAATGCATTTGTAAATGGTGAAATCAACATTAACTAAGATAAATAAATGTTGTAGAAGTATTGTTCATTTTTAGTTCATATTAACTAGCTAGCTTATTTTAACTAAATGAACCTTATTGAATGAACTTTCACTTCATGCCTACTTAATTAGTTTCACATTAGCATGTCTCTAAGCTAATAATGTGAAGCACTAATAATAATAATAAAAAAATATTTCATAATTGGATGGAAAATGTTTATGGCTGCCTAAAATTAATAAATTGTAAAAAAATAATAATAAATAATAATAATTATATATATATATATATATATAAGCAGTTTTAACAGGTCACAGCTTCAAGTACTGATATCTTACTATACAGCCATGTTTAATGCATATAATGTATGTCTTGAAACATAAGCCATACAGTGATTGCTTACTGATTTCATAGCAGGATATTTTTACTACCAGAGACATGATAGAAGACGTGAGAGGGACGGAAAAGGACAGACGGATGGTGTGAGAGAGAAAAAGAGAGTGAGCAAGATATCAAAAGGGAAAGAGACATAACATGAAAGTAGAGACACTTCTTTCAGCTTCGCTGGAAGGACAGAAGACTGGCATCATCTGTGTATGAAATTCCATCTCAGGTTTAATATACATTGAGTCTATGAAACTCAGTCCGAGGCCAACTACCTCCAGCCAGGCCGCAGTGGTCAGGCCGTGGGCAGGATAACCCTCTCTCTCCCTCTGTTTTAAAATTTGATAAAGATCAATTGTCATTAGTTTCTCATAACTCGGGAAACCGAGCCCAGACTCTGGAAACCTCAGCTTGAGCTCACTATCAGCAGGTCAAAGCCATTAAAACCTCGATGGTGGTTCAAAGTTGTATATATCGAAACCTCTGTGTTAGTGGGCTTTTAATTCTGATGTTAATTATTTAATATAATATATTTTCATGCAGTTGGAATCACACTCCAATAGACCATCTTTTAGTGGCATTTAGTTCATGTTTTACATTTTTATAGATAATATTTTAATTTAGCATTACATTTTTATTTTTGTTTTGAAAAAGCTTCATTTTAATTTCATTTTTTTCAGTTTCAGTAGTTTTATTTACTTTAGTTTTAAGTGTTCTAGTTAAGTTCTATCTAATATTTATATTGTATAATATTAATATTTTAATGTATGTTAGCAATAGCAACATTGGTCTGTTAGCTTTGAGGTCATTTTTTTTGCTAGTTTATGTTAAAATTAATTATGCATTTTTTTATAATTATAATTTGTTTACGTTAAATTAACATATTGTTTTTAACATTTCAATGCAAAAATAAAACAGAAAATGATCAACAAAATATGTAATATATGACAATATGTGGTTTATGACAATATATGGTTTGTGCATTTTTGATTTACAGTTATCTTGAAGCCTCCTGTTTGAGAACCACAGTATTACAGTCATGGTTAAGTTTAGTTGAGTTCATCTGAGGGGTTGGACTTCATGATTAGGTCTATATTTAAATTGTTCATTTGTGTTCATTTTGTAGAAATTATTGCAGCGTCTAGAGGTTGGGTTGGTTTGGGGCACAGCTTTTGTCTCCCAAGGGGATGATTAAAATCATGTGGACCCTAACCCTAACCCTAACTCCTAAAAGTCAACCTATCAGAGCAGACTTCACCACATGAGTGTGTGATTGACATCATAACGTGAAGCAGTCGTGGGATGATCTGTGGCTGAATCTAATGTCCACCACAGTGGTGAGGAGAGGTGCTCTTGCTGTGGCTCTTGTTGGTTAACGGAGGAAGGGTGTGGCCCGAACCACCTCTACACTTACTTCTCATCATGTTCAGTGGTTGTTTTTATGTTGTATCATAAGTCTTTTATGGTTAGCAAATGCAATCCCTGTTACTCTTATCTCTGAGTGTTCGAAAACCTGCCTCACCTTGGTTTGTGGCACTTACCCTCAGTAACAGCAGGCTTTCCACATCTCTGTAAACACATTGAAACCTCATCACAAAGATGAACTAAAAGGCCTCTCTTTCTTCCTCATATGGCGAACAAAATCGCAGAGAGGAGACTGGCTTTTGACAACCCGAGTGCAGCCACTACACGAGCTTGAATCTGTCATAGATGCACCACAGGCCTCATCTGCTGGAGCATGTGGCAAACAGCTGTAGATTCATAAAGCTGGGATCGGGTTATTGTGGGTGATATCACTGATACCATCTTGCCACTTGTGAAATTACAGTACCTATTTCTCAATACTGTCTGTCTGAAAACAGCACACCTAGACATGATCACAGCTCTGGAGTTGAACTCTTGTTTCTTCACCTAGTGCTTGAATGTCTTTCGGTTCAAGCTAAATCAAAAATCATTGAGCTAGGTTTGACATTGTTGACTTATATCTGGGTGCAAAACATATTGATGCGGTGTGCTGTGACAGAGAGCAAGATTTGTAGCGCATATTGCAAGGATGCATTAAATTGATTAAGTTACAGTTAAGACAATTAAAACATTTCTACAAAAAAATAAATGAAAATGTTTTCAACATTGATAATAAGAAATGTTTTTTGAGCACCAAATCAGCTTATGAGAATGATTTCTGAAGGATCATGTGACACTGAAACCTGGAGTAATGATGCTGAAAATTCAACTTTGCATCACAGAAATTAATTGCATATTTTTACATTTTCAGTTATATCATTTTTATCTTTAATCAAATAAATGCAGGCTTGATGAGTATAATGTACTTATTTTTTTTTTTTTACTTTTACTATAAAAGGAGAATGTATATTTTTATTAAAAAAAATATTATCAAATAGACCTGCAAAGGTGCTCTGAAAACACCTGAAAAGGAAAATATTTTGAACACTAATCTCAGCATTATCGGTTCCTTGAGAATAGTACAAGGAAGTGGATATGGAAATTCTCTGGATTTTCCAGCACAAGTCAGCAGATCAGTGTTTGGCCACAATAGAAACTCATAGTCACAGTGGCCTTCCATGTCATAAAACTACACTGTAAAAAACTGTTTTGCTTTAAAGGGTCATGAAACCCCATGTTTCAGCACTGGTTCTTACCACAGTTTAAAAAAAAAGCTAAAAAAGTGGGTGTGGTGACAACACAGACAACTTCAGGTTCAGACAGTTTCATTTAGCTCCCTTCGAGTTAAAAACATGATTAATGCACAGCCATTTTCCCTCTGCATCGAAAACATATGAACGTGCTTTTAAGGCTTATTCTGTGGCATTTAAATAATCCTTTTGAAGAGTTGTGTCATGGAGCTGTAAAAACGGTTATACTCACTAAGTTAATGAATAGGTTAATAATTATAGGATAAGAACACTACTTAATAAAATTGAGACACAGATGCATCATCGATGTACTATAGTCTTTTGCCACATCACAAATTGTGATGAGGGGAGTAGTGGCCTAGTGGTTAGAGAGTTTGACTTTGTGGGTTTGTGGGTTCGAATCTCGGCCCGGCAATGCCATGACTTTGGTGTCCTTGAGCAAGGCACCGAACCCCCAACTGCTCCCCGGGCGCCGCAGCATAAATGGCTGCCCACTGCTCCGGGTGTGTGTTCACAGTGTGTATGTGTGCACTTTGGATGGGTTAAATGCAGAGCATGAATTCTGAGTATGGGTTACCATACTTGGCTGAATGTCATGTCACACTCACTCACTTAAGTGATGTCAACACGATGTAGATTTTAACCCCGGAAGATGAAGATAGCGCATAAAAAGCTTAAAAATTAACCAGTTTACATTGCCAGGTTCAGTCCCGGAATGAGCTCTGTGTGAACAAAAGCCAAAAGTAATGCCGTTAAAGGGTGTGTCGTAGTGATGGTGCACATTATTGCGTGACTCTTTTACCAGGTGTTTTGAAGGCAGATCAACGTTTGCCACGAAAAAATATGTGCAAAATGTAACGAAGCAGAGATCAGTTAGCTTCTCACTTTCCGTGCTAAAGAGGAGATCGTTGCCAGCTTAAGTGAAAGTTAACGTGCCTAGCATTTCGAATCGCACATTACACGTCACACCCTGATGTCACGTGTCTTTAAGGGACCTTTACGGGTTGTGTGTGAACGCACGCACATATTCTGGGAAATCACTGGCAGTGTAAAAGTGGCAAAATCTAGCGACCCGGGAACAATTGTCGTGAAACATTACCGTGTATTTTCCGGAAACGCAGTGCGAAAAGGGGCTATAGACTGGTATAACTAATACTGCATGATTAGCCCTGTCATGACCTGTCCTGTCTATGGTGAGGTGTGGTATCACAGGGCAGGAAGGTGACTGGTCTGTGGTGGGAGCTCTGGTTTCTTTAGATTACATTCACTGCAACAATAATGGTATCATGTGGCAATATGATGTTTTAAGCATTTTTGGTTTATGTTCTGATTTATGATCTGTTTTGAACAATTTAGAAGAGCAAATCTCTTGATAATTAATATTCTGTTATTATTTAATACAGAGTTCCCACACTTTTTGTCCTCTATGACCTTTCCATTTGTGTGGGTTCAACAGACATTAATCAGTTGATTAAGATTCCATATTGAATTTAATGCACAAGGATAGACTTATAATCTTTATAACTGTACACACTGGTCTTATATCATGTAATTTCCACAAGTCACAACTTTAAAACTGTTTTATGGAGAAGTTGACTACTCTAGGTTTTTTTTTCCTTTGTTCTCTGTCTCTGATCTGTTTGTTGTAAACAATAGTACACACCGTTGAACACATTGCACATGCTACCCTGACTAAGGTCTATGAATAAGGATTTAGTTTACATTTATGCATTTAGCAGACACTTTTATGCATAGTGATTTTGTGACGAGTGGGGCGGGGCCGAGAGACGTGGGAACAGGAGCGAGGCCGGTGGAGTGATAGGAAATGAGCGACACCTGCTCGACCCACTGGTCTCGAGTCCCACGGAGGAGATGGAGGGATATAAAACCGGAGCGACGACAGTGACGGACGAGAGAGGACCAGGCCTGGGTTTTAGTTTGTGTGTCATTTTAATAATCAAAATGAATACAAAACAGCGCGTCAGCCCCTCACAGACAACTGACGCGCACAAATAAAAAGCAAACACAAACTAAAACCCAGGCCTGGTCCTCTCTCGTCCGTCACTGTCGTCGCTCCGGTTTTATATCCCTCCATCTCCTCCGTGGGGCTCAAGACCGGTGGGTCGAGCAGGTGTCGCTCATTTCCAATCACTCCACCGGCCTCGCTCCTGTTCCCACGTCTCTCGGCCCCGCCCCACTTGTCACAGACTTACATTGCTTTCAAAATATAATTTTCTAATTTCTAATCTTTTTGATGTGCAGTGATTTGCTAAAGAATCATTAAGAACAATTTGGGGACCAATTCAACCAATGGCTAGCAAAATCTATACGATTAACTATTTTACAGCAGAGCATAACTAGACAAAAATATTCACTATAGAACTTTCATAACTTTTCAGACTGTATTTACTTACTTTATTATTAATTTATTTAGTAATTTCCACAAATTTGAGGCCTTAAAAACACTATTTCTGAAATATTTTTTGGTCAGCGATTATGACACACATACTCTTCACCATCGTTGTTGCTTCAACTGGAATCTTGGAATAACATGAGGGTGAGTAAATTACTTCATTTGGAGTTAATTTGGATGAGCTATTTCTAGCCTTTCTGGACTATTCTTCTAATTTCAATGTTAAATGTTACTGGGGTCATATGATGTTGCTAAAAAGAACATTATTTTGTGTATTTGGTGTAATTTGGTGTGTTTATGTGGTTTAAGGTTAAAAAAACACATTATTTTCCACATAACGTTCATTATTGTTTCTACTCTATGCCCCGCCTTTCTGAAACGAGTCCATTTTTAAAAAGCTCATTGTTTTGATAAGCAAGGTGTGCTCTGATTGGCAAGCTATCCAGTGCATTGTGATTGGCCGAATGCCTCAAGCGTGTGACAGAAATGTTAGGCCCCTTAACACTGTGATTCCATGTGTCCCTGACGGGTAGATAAAATGTCAAGACACCAGCGTGACAAGACAAAACCAGTAAAACCCATTACAAATTAAGCATTTGTTGAATCCAGTGGGGACCTAATGATGGATTATAATGACTTATACTGTCTTTTTTTGCGTATCGAGCCGCGTAAACATAAAACCATTTCTGCATTTGTAATCGGAGAAAGGACAAACAACAAGCACTTCTCTCTACACTGCTCAAAACTTGTGTTTGAATCATCTGCGGCAAGTTCTTTAAATATGAAAACGTACTTACAGACTGTGAGTCAGAAGCGCTAGACTGTCCTTGCAAAGTTGGAATTGCCCTACTTTATAGAAACAGACACTGGCATTGTAGGTTACTCACACAGAAAACAGTCCTTGTCCTCTGCAAAATGCGCTGAACACATCTGAATATTTGGGTTGGACTGTTCTGGAACAATGTTGTAAATACAACTTAACCACTGATTTTGTAGTTGTGTCTTCTTTTGGAAGGCTTAAAAAAGTAGCTTCGCTTTCACATGTAACACAGCGACTCCATGACATGGCGGCGGTGGCAACAGCGAGAATAAAAGTTACACCTTCTTTCTTTCCATGAACATTTGGGCAGTGTTATGCAAATCTTTCCACACAGTAACTTAGATGTGGGGGCATGTTTAAACAAGGTGTTTTAGGTAGTTGTGGTTGACTTTTAACTTTTATAAAGAATATCTCTTTGGATTTGAGACTTTATTCTTTGCAACTTTACAGATCGTCTTTATGTACCAAGAGTTTGAAACACTCCAAATAGAAAGTAAAAATTGAAATCACTTCATATGACCCCTTTAATTTTGGACCATAGCAACATTCAAAACATCATATATAGGCTTTAAGTTTTAATATATTGTACAAGGGTCTTACAAGCCAATTTATGTCTATACTTTGCTAATATTAATTTTCATTGCAGATTGCAGTGTCAGAATTTAAAGGATCCTGTTCCTGTTCAATTATTTGTATTTATTTAATTAAAAAAAATTTTTTGCTGGAGAGGGCAGTAAATGACAGGATTTATTCTGCTTGTTGATGTTAAAAAAAAATCTCCAAGGATCAACAGGACCGTCTCGTCCTTTCCCACGCTGAACATCTGACGCCCACCCCTTTCTGTGAGAGAAGTCTGAAAACCACGGCAATGGCCATCAAAAAACCAACAACTTCCTCTGTCGCCTGCTCACTTCCTGTTTCTGCGTCTGAGGGCCCAACGGTGCAGTGATGATTAGCCGGGCCTTTGCGTGACAATCAAGCAGCCAGACGCTTTTAGTTTCCCCCATTCAGACCGGAAGCAGCACTATTGCAACGGTAAACTGTTTCTCACTTCTGCTGAGACAGTCACACACGCTGTCTGAGCATCTAATAAAATGTGTATTGTTTTGCTTCTTATTTTTGCAGAATCATCTGTGAAATCTGTCTGCAGCCTTTCAAAAACAGGAAGTGTGACTGAGATCTGATAAAGACCCTCTCGATTTCATCTAGATCACATGGGCATCAGTCATCAGGTGTCTCACTGGGTATTTACTGCCCTCTGATTTCTCATCATTCTATTATTCATTTACAGCAAAGATAAACATGGTTTGTATCAGTTGCAATTTATTGTGCCTAGTCAAGTATTGGCTACTGAGAACACAAAACTATGACTTTATACTTTTTTTGTAAACTATGTATAAATAACATTTGCATATGAATGGTTACATTTGAATATGCATTTACATTTGCAAACTGCATGACTTTAAATCTGGGCTGGATGGGGTTTATGGAAATACTTTACATTTTAATATTTGCTGTATAATCTGTTTCTTGAAGTAAAACTAGTTAAACCATTGTGCTGAGAAATAATTGGTAAAACAATATTCACTCAGATATTGCTGGTAAATTTCACAATTTTTCTTTTACCTGTCTCTTATAAAGAGACAGCCTCTAACTATGGATGCAAATTGCTGCTTTTTATCCCACAATTGAGTTTTTTTTCCCTCACAATTGTAGGTTTATATTTCACAATTTATATTTATTTTAGTTCTGAGAAACAATGTTAACTGAAATATAAATTAGCATTCTGTAATATGATTGGTCAGATGACCTGTCAATCAAGCTCCCTCCAAAGGGTCAACTGAGAGTTTATATTTCATAAATCTGAGTTTATTTCAAAAGTCTGACTTGTGAGATAAAATTTCACAAATAAAATTTTATTCTGTAGTAAAAGCAGGGTTCCATGAGTAACATACTAAATAAAATGTTTAAAAAATAAAATAAATAAATTGCTTAAAATGATAATATTCATATATATTCAGGTTTGTGACAGCACTTGCATTGACTTGGTACAAAAGTTTACATAATTATGACATCTCTGCGGTGATGTGTGTGTTTTTCATTTTATATATATATATATTTTATAGCATATTGGAAAGCCATACTCAGAGATTAAAGTCATGACTCACTGCATCTTTTGACTGTTTCTAAAGAACAAATCTGAGTGAATTGGTTCAAGCGTTTCTGGATTTAGGTCTGAAGTTTCCATGAGTCACCTGACTTTGTCATAACATCTGTCCACTGAACCTACAATTGCATTTATCACATTAGCGTCAGATAGTACTGAGATCATTTTCCATGATCAGTAGTCTCAGTTTAATCGATGGAAGTTTTGACTGTGAAATAGAGAAAACTGGCTGAGGATGATTTAGATGGCCCAAACTGCACAAATACTTGGTGAAACTGATTGGCCATTTCTTGAGACACTGGGTCAAATAAGAGTTTTTAAGCTCAAATAAGAGTATTTTTCCACATGTTTCTATGGTACAGTATACTGAAAAACAATAAGCATATCAAGTTTTAAAAGGCTTCTATTGAAAGAAAAAAATAAAGTCAATATTAAGTGTTTACTCTTGTTCTTCATAACCTCTGCAATTCGTTCTGGCTTGCTGGATATTAGCTTCTGGGCCAAATCCTGACTGATGGCAATCCATTCTTGCCTTATTAGTTCTCGGAGTTGATCAAAATTTGTGGGCTCCTGTTTGACCTCTCACCTTTTGAGGACTGACCACATATGGTATTGAGATCCGGGGAGTTGTCACAGATCCAAAAATTCAATGTAATGATCTGCGAGCAACTTCATCACTCTTTGTGACATAGTGCTCCATTGTGCTGGAAAAAGCACTGATCACCAAATTGATCATGGATCGTTGGAAGAAGTCACTGATCCAGGATGTTTTGATAACATTCTTTATTCCTGACATAATTTTTTTGGCAGAATTATGAGAGAGCCCTTTCCCTTGGTTAAGAAAGGAACTCCACACATGAATGATCTCAGGATGCTTCATTGTTGGCACAACACCGGACTCATGGTAGCATTCACCTTTTCTTCTCCAAACAATCGATTTTCCAGTTGTCCCAAACAGTCGTAAGGGAGCATTCAGAGAAAATAACTTTGCACCAGTCTTCTGCGCTCCAATCCCTGTACTTCCTGCACATTTTTCTTGGAGAAGTGGCTTCTTTGCTGCCCTTTCTTGACACCAGGGCGTTGTCTTGGCCTCACTGTGCGTACAGATGCTCTCACACCAACCTGCTGCCATTCCTGAGCAAGCTCTGCACTGCTGGAGACACGATTCTGTATCTTACTCCTCAGGAGGAGACGGTCCTGGCGCTTGCTGGACACTCTGGGACATCCTGAAGACTTTTTTACTGCAGTCAAACCTAATCACGCTACACAAGAATCTAGAAACAATGTAAATGAACACCACAACGATTTAAGCAGCCAACTTTGCAAAACGCAAAATTTATGTCACTGCCAAACCTTTTGGATTACTATGGTGTTTTTATCAGCTGTTTGGGCTCTCATTCTGATGGCACCTATTCATTGCAGAGGATCCATTGGTGAGCAAGTAATGTAATACCATATAGTTTGTAATGTACCTTGTCTCGGTTAGTTGGTTCTCATACAGTGCTAAAGTAAAGCATCAGTGAACATCACCTCTAAAATACATAATCACCTGCCATAGGTAGGATAGCACTTTGAGCCACTTTCACTGAGCTTCATATGTCGATGCTATAAAATCCATGATAATCAAATAAGTTAACCTGAAGAGTTTAACAGGAAAAATGAGTTGCAAAGATTTTCTTGTCTGAGTCAGAGTGGTACCTGTGGTTCGTTTGAATGTCAGCATGGCCTTTATATTCTCATGACGCACACGTTTCACTAAAATACAGGTGAATTTTGTGTGTGTGTGTGTGTGTGTGTGTGAGAGAGAGAAATGGAAGGATGAAAGTTCTGAGAGGCTATGCGTTATTTTTTCCTGTCCCTTTCCTTACGATCACGCCTAAAATTTGTCAAATTTACATCTATGCACTTGGCAGACACTTTTATCAAAAGTGACCTACATCGCATTGAAGGTATACATTTGATCAGTTCATACATTCTCTGAAAATCAAACCCATGAGATTGCTGTTTGTTGCATGCTTCATGCTGTACTGTTTGACCTACAGGAAATTTCTCTTAATCTCATCATAACTAAAGTTGTTTTCTCCACTTCATTTTCTCAAGTGAAAAAAAAAAGATGTCACTCGCCATTTTTCATGGTCAACCACAAACTGTTTAATCGGCATCTGTCACACATCATACAGATGTCCCTCAAGTGAGCTGCCAATGAAACGGACCACATGTTCAGAGTCTCTATAGTGACCGAGAAGATAAAGTTGTAATCTACAACAATAAAGTTCTCAAGTCAGTCAGACACTGTTATGGAAGTTGATTTGGCCACTGACATAAAGATAATTCATCTTGATTGAGTCTCTGAACAAAGTAAAAAAATCTATTTGCTCAAGTATGTTGCACCAGTACATATAGGCTATATTGAAAAAAAAAGCAACATTTGAGTCACAATCACATTCAAATTAAGCTGTTTGCTATAATATTATTGGAGTATGTTTTGCAAGAGAACATTTTAATCTTCAAATTCAGATGTTTAATTAAATGTTTTGCATGTAGTTTATTTGTAATTATTAGAAAAGTTTTTGGAAAATATGTAATTTTCCATTTTTAGACATTCTACTATACTTTAAGTAATGTTGGAACTACGTGTCAACTAGCTCTCATTGTAGTGTTAGGGGTAGTAGAATGATTTGACATGTACTTGCAAAGTTGTTTGTAGTTAGTAGAAGTGGACAATCAAAATAACATGTTACAGGGAAATTTACTAGCAATTTCTAAGTGAAAATTGTATCAGACACTTTTTTTTTTTTGGTATCTTGACTGATAATGTGGACATATTTGTCAAATTTAATCAAGCTGTACACCTGACTGTTGTTTTAATGCATACTAAAATATTAGCATGAGAAAATATTCAAAACTGACAGAAATATCAAGATTTGTGACACCTTTCTTTTCATTGTTATGATTTCTTTCCTGCCTGTTTCAGGCCGTGTTGCATCCTGTGTCCCATGAAGGCAAATATTGCTCATCTGCATAAAAGGACCAGAATATTTCACAAAATGATGCCTTTGTAATCAAGGATGTCATGCACCTGCCTCAGGTAACATCTGGATCTAATAAACAATCACAATATTGTTGTGCAGCTTTCTTGTGGGTAACATGCAGAAGGATGTCTTTGCATATTGCATATTTTCAGCATCTTGTTTTAGTCATAATACTGCATAATAATGCATAATACTATTGCATGCAAACTGCCATGTCAAGGTAAAAACAGGTACCAAAAAGATATTGACAAAAAAAGTGTCTCAGTCTGCTAGTGGAGAGAAAAAGTAGTGCAATCATGCACATCATTTTATGTTAATGTAGTTTATAACATAATTAATTTAGTTGTTTGTAATTTGTATAAAGTAACCTTCACCAGCCTCCTTAAAATAGGTATTGATTTTCAGTTGAATGTCATAGCTACAGGTTTGAGCGATAGACCATAAATCTGCATAAAAACCAGTCAGCTGTCTCGTTCTCTTTTGGCATAGTGTGTGTTCATGCATTTGATTTGGTCTGATTTCCTGAGCTTTATAATGCAGAGTCTTTGCCCACAAACCTCTGCTGTGGCCCCAATCACAGAGCCCACAGGAGTATTTGGCCCTTTTAACCTCCTACAGCAAACCTCTCATACTGATAAACAAACCTCTCTATTCTGCTACCCCATAAACACACACCTCTCTACTACTACACTGTAAGGACGACACACTGCACCATGACAAAATGACGCTTCCCTATAAACCCCCAAATACCAAGTGAGAAAATTCAAACGTGCCAAGCAACGTTTTTCTTACCCCGTAGGTTGAATTTTTCTTTTTTTTTGTACTGACTAATAAAGGGATGTTCACACGGACTGCGAGTCACTGCGATATAGACCAGCTCATCTGATATATGATGCTGCATTGTTTGTTGAGGTGGGAATAAAAAAATATGTATTTTACACAAATAAAAGAAAATATGATTCAATAAGAAATGTTTATGGCTAGTAAGCATTTTAAGTTGGTGATAAAATGTGATAAATATTGTTAAAAGTTATGTTTGCATCCTAGTTACACACCACTAAATGTATACTAGAGATCAGTGTAGAATAGTCTTATGACATAAACAAGCAATGAAAGGATAACACAAACAACCTGACTTCATATCTTATATATGGAAAGTTGCATTACTGTGCAAGGACAGATACAGCGAGAGAGAGAGAGAGAGAGAGAGAGAGAGATGTTTCCACACACCCACGCTCAAGCACATATCGCAGTGGCGGAAACCAGACCTGAGACTATTGTCACGAAAGCTTCATGTTTGACACAAATGATGCAGAATTCAGCTTGGTGCAGTCTGCATGTGTCCTCACAGTCAATTCCTTCGTTTGCGCGCAGTAAAGCTTTGACTAAAACCACAAACCCTGCAAACACCTGCCACCGTGAGACACACAGAGAACACTGACTATCTGCTCTTTGGATCAAACATTTGTTTGAGATGGTTCTGCGTGATTATTTCTCTCATGTTCTAAACAAAACAAAAGAGAACGGCTGCAGCGATTATTACATTTAGGCTGGTGATTAGTTGTTAAACAATAAAGTGTGATCAATGATTTTGTCTAATATACATTAGAATAATATTTAAGAGTAGCATTTTAATAATACTGTCCTATATACAAGTAAATTGAACAACAACAACAATAATAGTGGTAATAATAATAATAACTAATGTGTATGTGTATCTCTCTCGTTCTCTCGTTCTCTCTCTCTCTCTCTCTCTCTCTCTCTATATATATATATATATATATTTAGATTTTCATTCATATGAATAATTTATATAAATACAATTTCATATTTAAGTAATAATTTCATATTAATTTTTTCTAATTTATATAATAATGATAATAATAATAAGTAATGGGTATGTCTATCTCTGTCTCTCTCTCTCTCTATTAATATTAATATTTTTATTTATATAAATGATTTATATAAATTTAATTTATTTAACATATTTAATAATTTTATATTAATAAATTGTTCTAATATATTTTTTTTGCACAAACATTTTATATATTTGAATTTTACATTCCTCTAGTACATTTCCTCTCTCTCCAAATAATGTATTATATACGAATCCATTATATATATATATATATATATATATATATATATATATATATATATATATATATATATAAACATGATATAATTTCAGTTCTGTTGCTTTTTATGAAAATAAATATGATAAACAAGACACTCAACGTGCTTGCTATTTAATTCCATATGAAAGGCATATTTATCATCCATTTTTACTTTAATACAAACATGTATTTTTATATAATTTTATAGAAATGTGACAACAATCACATATCTTACACAAATATCGCATTGTCATAGTGATTAAAAATATTCATGCATAATTTAAATACATAATCGCATGAAACCAGGGACAGGCTGGGAATAAAAAATGGCCATGGATTTGGAAGTGGTTCTCAACCTTTTTATTCCAAGGCCACCCTCCTCTCCTTAATCAATACTGCATAGCCCCCAACCTTATATTCACAAAAAAACCTTTGTATTCTAGTGAAAATGTGAAGAATGTGTGGAAACTCAGCAATCTAAAGGCGCCTCGACACCATCAGTGAACAGTTCCTCTGTTAGAAGTAGTGATCGTGTCAGTGTTTGGAACGCGTAATGCCCAAATGTATATAAACACCACTGATCCTCCCAAACTTCTCCAAAATACGCTTATTCAGAGAGCATCCATTATAAAACAATCGCTAAACATTAATTTTGGCAACTACATGAACAGACTGAACTTTATGTCACTGTAATTGTCTTTACCTTGATAAAAAATGTGATGTGACATACAGCCAGGTATGGTGACCCATACTCAGAAATCGTGCTCTACATTGAGCCCATCCAAAGTGCACACACACAGCAATGGTATTGCCAGCCTGAGACTCGAACCCACAACTTTAGGGTTACGAGTCCAAATCTCTAACCATTCGGCCATGACTTCCCCAATCATTTTCCATATTGCTTTATCCATCCAATAGCTGTAGTTTGTATATCATTGCTTATGCAGCGGCCTGCTGTGCAGCATGATGAGAAATGGCTTGAGCTGCTCCGAAACACAGAACATCACAGAATATGTGCAAGAGATGGTGCTATTTTTAAAAAAATGATTTAACAAATGAATCATAAAAATTGGTGAATTTAAATTAGTCTAGTCCACTTGCCTTCGCATCAGTTTCGTTTTATTACAAGCAATAAAGATTGGATTAGCATCTTCTTTTGTTGGCCATCAATGTCATTTAATCTGTCACTTTTTTCTTTGATGATAAACCAGCATCCATTCTGGACCTCTCCAAAAGGTCCAGATGGCCAGTCTTCCCCTGCATGAAACCAAATTTAAAAAATATATATTTTAGAACAGAACGCAGCATCATGGTTGTCTGAACCAATGAGCATTAATCTGTGTCATCAGCCAGTCGTTTCCCATCATGCTTTTAAGCAGCGCAGTTGGTGGAGAGCAACTGCACTCGACTGCCCAATTCGAAATAGCAAGAGCAAGTGTTTCTTGGCACACATCAGCATGACATCAGAGGAAGGCAAACGTAACTCTGAGACATTTCTAACCAGCAGGCATCTCATGGTGATCACCGGTGATCAGTTCTGCGCAGATTTTGCTCATCTCAAACAAGCCAATTTTCTCTCAAAAGAGAGAGTCGACTCTGAATCATTAAAACAAGTCATTTTTTAAATGAATCCCAAGTTGTTTCATGTTGACATCAACATGAAACATTAGCATATTGCCCACTCACTTGTTGGTCTTTTCGCTTTGGTCTGAATGAACATCCAAATGAATTCTTTGCCACTAAGTGCCGCTTTTGGAGCTGTAAAAATAGCGGTTTCCCCTGTAACGCTGTACACAAAGCAGCACTGCGCTCACAAATGCTGCTTTATCAGGGATTACATGCGTGATTAATTGAAAATGAGACCAATCGGACCAATCACCACAGATTAGCGTCACGCAAAGGAGTGGTTTGGAAAAATGAATAGATGGGCGAATCGTTTGGGAGTCATTGAGCAAGTAAGGTACAAAATAAATGCATATTATAAGACAATGAAAGTGTTTTTTGACCTTGCATGCATGTCAACCTGTTGTTGGGGACTCCCAAATCCAAAATATTAACCTTTCATTACCCATAGTTGGGGCACTTTAACATATTTAAATAATTGTTTAATATATAAATTGTATTTATGCTTCATTATGATGTGTTTGGAGTGAATGTCTAAAATTATGCTTGGAAACATAAAGTACTTAAAGCTAACCATTAAAAAAAAAAGTAAATAAATGCATTTCTCAAAAAGAAATAATAATTTATTTTTTTTATTTTTTATTTATGATCATATTTATTTGTCCATTTATATTTGAGTTGGGGGAACTGCGTATAAAAATGGATAATAAATAAAATAATAAATAATAATAATAATAAAAAATTGTTTTTTGATTTTTAATGGCATACAGAGCCAAAATTATGAAGATTTGTAATGTTTTTAATGGTATCATCAAGGCTGTATTTATTTGATCAAAAATAAAGGGGAAAAACTGTAATATTGTGAGGTTATTTCAATTTCTAATATTGGTTTTCTGTTTTAATATACTTTAAAATATAATTGATTCCTGTGATCAAAGCAGAATTTTCAGCATCATTACTCCAGTCTTCAGTGTCACATGATCAGAGGTGGGTAGAGTACCCAAAAACTGTACTCAAGTAAAAGTAAAAGTACTTCTAGAAATATTTACTCAAGTAAAAGTAAAAGTACTAGTCTTGAATAGTTACTTGAGTAAGAGTAAAAGAGTATCGGATAAAACATCTACTCAAGTAGTTAGTTACTAGTTACTTTGGGTCATATATACTGAGCCTATTTTTATTTAGATATATAGATAAAATGTATGTAATGTATGTGTGCGTGTATAAATGTATATATTTCATCAGCCTTTACTCCAATTTATGTAATTTATTATAAAACCCTGTCTGTTTACTTCAGTAACAGATATAGGTGTTATGCCATAACATATTTTTAATACGACTGACTTTATATTAAATGTGAATATAACATTGAAAGTTAATGTGATATCAATATTGCTACTAAACTTTCATTGTTCAGAAAGAGAACAATTAACATTTACATTATTAAAGATCATTTTCACTGACAGTCTAGATTTCAATCACTCTCAGAAACTCCCATTAAAATCACTGAAACTGTTAACACTGTGAAATCAATATCTTAATTAAAGATTCGTGCACACATCTGCACTTTGTTGTTTCTGACGAGAGAATTCGCCAGAAAGAGGTATTCAGTCAGTGAGCGAGTGAAGGAAGCACCGGCATTTTAGCGATGACTCATCTGAACGCCTCTGATTGGCCAATGCTTTAATAAGCTCAAAAGAATCATGTGTGATTGGTTATAACGCGCAGCGCTGTATAAACGCATCTATCTCTGGCTCAGCGCCAGCAAGCAAAGCGATCACAGATCTGAATTTAGCAGCTGATGTTATGACTTGCTGAACGTACTTGCACCGGTGTGAATGTATTAAAATTAATAAAATCTTAATCGGCTATTTTTTGTCTTTTGGAAGCTGCATTCAACTTGACTCCCCTCTGTTATAAGCCACACACGTACAACAAACTAATGTCACAGTGGTATCGTGTACTGTAATCGAATGTAGCCCAAGTTATTACCTGTTAAAAAGTAGACAGCACAGGCGGTGTTCATCTAATAAGGATCTCCATCGCTAGTAAATAATAGCCTTTGCAGATTTGCTTTCAATTCAGTGCAGTTCCATAGCCACGTTTTCAACGCTGCTGATGTTCTTAAATGTTACAACTCTGAGTGAACCACTTCAGACGCTCAGCGCGTGCGGCAGGGAACTGAACGACTCATTCAAACTGATTCATGAACCAATTCACTTGTTTGCCAATTGGTTTGATCAAGCCTTTGAACAGAATTGACTCAAAAGAATGAATCATTCGCGAATGGGCATCGCTCATTGCCCAGAGAAAAGTAGACTGCGTGTTTGGAATAAACTGAAGCATTTATAACATTTATTGCATTAAGATAAAGTAACGAGAGGAGCGTTGCCCACAGTAACGAAGTAAAAGTACAGATTTTTCCCCAAAAATTTACTCAAGTAAGAGTATAAAGTACCCATCTTTAAATATACTCCGAAAAGTATTAGTTACCCCAAAAAATTACTCAAGTAAATGTAACGAAGTAAATGTAACTCGTTACTACCCACCTCTGCACATGATCCTTTAGAAATCTTTCTGATCATTGTAATTTTTTTTGGAAACTGTGATACTTTATAAATAAATGTTAAAAAGAACATAATTTTTTTAAAATTAAAATCTTTTCTAACCATATGGGTCTTTACTATCACTTTTTATCTATTTACAACATCCTTGCTGAATAAAAGTATTTTTTACTTTAAAAAAAAAAATAAAGAAATAAAATTGAATGACTCCAAACTTCTGACCAGTAGTGTATATTATAACACAAGATTTCCATTTTGAATAAATGCCATTAAATCAGTATATTAGAATGATTTCTGAAGGATCATCCATTATATTTTAAAGTATTTAAAATAGAAACTTATTTTAAACTGCAATAATATCGTAATATAATGTTTTTTTTCTGTATTTTTGATCAAATAAATACAGCCTTGATGAGCAAAAGAAACTTTTGTAAGAAAGAAAAAAAATCTTATCTCAAAAGTGCATGCTCACATCTATTTGCAGAGTAACAAAGGAAAGCACAGGAAACTGCTGTGTGGTCTCGAGAAGACCAACAGACAGAAGAGAAAAACGAGAGAAACTGAAAACATTTATCAATAGTGCAACGTAATGATAAAATCTCCACCATAGAACGTTTGCAGTCAGCACACTGACACACAGAAAAACACATCAGATGATGATCACAAAAAATATATTCTCAGGCACATGAGAACACATACATGCACATGCAGTCATACGAACAGATACATTTAGGAACAGTCTCGCACACACATGCTCATATAATGGTGAGTTTTGGATGTCAAGATTTAAATAAATCTCTTTATGTCTCACATGAAGTGTGCTCTTTGATTCACAGGACTTCTCTGAACCAAATGAGTGATGGGCCCAACTGAAAGCAGGTCATACCAACCGCACAACTAACCATGGAACACATACAGACTTACACACTCACACACAGAGCCGGTTTAACATGGAACACTCACACTTCACACACACAGCCACTTTACCATGGAACACTCATTTCTCAACCTGTGGTCACATCCCTACCCAGAATGCACACTGGCTGCGGTGACTCATGGCATTCTGATAATCACCCATAAACTGAAGTTCCACAGAACTTGAATGTGTGTGTTTGTGGGGGTGAAAGGAAAAAGATGCATGGATTTACAAATGTACAGATAGACAGATGTTTAGATGTACGGATGGATGATGAACAGATGAATATTAAATAAAAATGTAATTGTAATTTTTTTCTTAAATTCATATTTTTACTCCAAAAAAAAAGGAAACTTATTATACCTTATGCACACTGAAACCAGTATGTATTTAAATTTTATATTGTTTATATAATATTGGTTTTAAATAACTGAATTCCGAACAATTATGAAAGTTCTTCCAGTAACGTTAATGGAATGTTCATTCAGCGTTATCTGGTCTTTAATAATGTTCTCAAAATGGCACAATATCGTTATTTATACATTGTTTATGGAACTTTTATCTAAAACATTTTAGGTAGACGTTTGTCTGACATTTAGAAATTTTCACTTCTTGCTCCAGAGCATTCAGAGAACATTCAATAGTAGCATACCCATAATGTTTGGCAAAATAATGAAATGGAATGTACTTTTAACATTCATATAACCCCAAAAAAGCATTTTAAAGAATTTTTTAAACATTTTGAACGTTCAGAGAACCATATTTTCATAAACTAATGGAAACATTGGCAAAACACATTTTTGTGCCATACAGAATTTTGTAGTAATTTTGTTACAATTCTGTGACAGTAAGGCTTATTTTTTTAATGGTAATTTTAGACTGCTTTTATCTGTTTATATCACATGTGCACATCTGAACACTGCTGAACTGTTATCTGTTGAAAACCATTTATCATATCCTTTCTCTATGCTAAGGTATGATTTTATCAGGACTCCAGACAGCATCAGATTCCATCCACCTGACTGAGAAAAAACATTAACTCTTAAAGGTAACGATTCATTCATTGCATAACCAAATGTGTGCACAGCAACTCTTTGCACAATGATTTGTGAAACCTTCGCTTAAAAATCATTATTTCTTTCTTTACAATTCTTGATAAGCTGTTGCGTATTTAATGCATTGACATTCAAACAAAGCATTTAAGTGTGTGAATATACATTTTGCTGCCGTTGTATATTTGCTGTATTATATGCATGCACACACAGTGTACTGCATGTAAATGTGTCTGTCTAAATTCAGTGTGAACAACATCTCTACATCCTGTCCCAAGATCTGAGCTCTTCTTTTTGTCTGGCACATGCAAACCTCTGTCTGCACCACAGGAAATCAACAGGTCTAATATACACACACATACAGACACAAACACTAACCCATACATAGACACACATGGCTGTGCATAAACACGCACGTGCATCTAGAGCCGCGTGTCTCTGGTGCTGTAGCACGCAACATGCACGAAACACACAAATATAACCATGCATAAACGTGAGCTGAAATACAAATGCACTGTACACATATACAATAGATGCATTAATGGAATGTAAAATCGATATGTCAGATTATCTGCACAGGTACCTTAGAAACCTCATACAGGTCTGGTATGAGAAGCAATGTGTTTGTTTCATCAAAGCCAAACGCAACCGAAACTGAGAAAAAATCTCATGCTGTGGGAGAGAGAAAACAAGAAATGTGAACGCGGGATCGACTGGCACGGTTGATGTGACACACATCTGCATGTTTGAAGTGCTCTGAATGGTAAGGAGCCGAGGTTGGTGGTTGGGTTTTGGTCGACCATGCTCTGGCCCAGATCTGGTGTGATCTGGTCTGGTCTGGTTTGAGGAATGAGACATGGTGAATCTTGAGGTGGAGACCGTGGCTTTCAGGGCTCCCACGCAGTGGAGTCTGCCAGTGGAACTCTGTTACCCCACATTAATGGATATTTACCCCATCAGCAGCGGTGATGGGTCACAGAGCAACCCCAATGTGGAGGAGGTCATTTCTGTGAAGATGACTAAGGCGAATCAGTATTATTACCTTAGGAAGCGTATTATTAACCCAATTTACACTGATTACACTTGGGGGAAAAAAACAAACATATTTTTAGTAAGTACGTTTGTTTTGTTTTCCCGGAAAAATATCTAAACTCTATAAAATTTAATTGAAAAGCACAGGTTTTTTTTTTTTTTGGTGCTTTATTTTCTATTGAAACAGGAAGTTTGGGGCGGGACATACATATACAATATATTTTAGTTTACATAGTGAACCTTGACCCATGCAGTTGAGCAGTTGATTTTCATTCTAGAGTGCATTTGATTGGAAAAAAATTATGTTTGTATTTCCACTGAGAGTAAGATGAGTCATCATTTTAGATTTTTCTTTTTTCTCTTTTCCCAGATAAGAAAGACTTTTCATGTGTGCATCTGCTAAAAGCTAACTTTTGGCCAACTTTTTTGGAGTACACTAGCATGTAGATGGCCTCAAAGATTACAAACAGGAATTAAAAGCCGCACAGCTCCAAATATTTCCCCCAATATATTGGCACCCTTGGTAAATATGAGTAAAGGCAGCTGTGAAATACGCAAATTAGCCCTACCTCCAATCAGTCACACGCCAGCCAGTCATGAGCCAGAGCCTCCTGATACACTAAATGAACTGTAGTAAATGCAATACAATGGCAATGGCAATGGCAAGAGGAAATATTGTTTTAATTAAGCCATATGTGTTTGAACCAGAAATAAGCTGATACAGTAGCTCAACGTAAGGAGACTGATGGCTAACTTTGTGAGGTAACATTATCTGTTGGGGCTGGTTCGTACATGGATAATGACTTCATTAAAGTTACTTAATTGATGATGTTGTGTTCTCAAAATGCCTTGAAGTCTCAAATGCAGCCAAGTTTGTGATTCCAAATTGCACCCGCGATCATACGCATGTGACATACGGATGTCAATGCGGACCAGGTGTGTCCGACTACGGGCTACTTTTACACTGCTGCCGTGGGTTATTATTCAAGTTAGCAGTTCTAAATACAAATAAATAAGTGCTAACAGTACAACATTGTGAAAATAGGGGGACATATTAACAGTTAGCAAACATCTACAGAAAAATATAACTGGATTAACTTGGCTGCCTTCTCACCAGACCCGCTGCTTTACAGCACAGTTAATGATATGCTAAGGATAGGATCCCTTGATGTGATTGGTTATTGATTTTTGTGACGTAGAAAAAAAAAGAAGGCTGTTTCAAACCGTATTTCTGTAACTACCTTTGGGAAACTACAGTTTTAAGGAGAAAATACTCAGCAATGGTGTTGATAAATGGATTGAAACATTGTTTGTCTAAAACAGGGGTAGGCAAGTTTGGTCCTAGAGAGCCGCAGTCCTGCACAGTTCAGCTCCAACCCTGGAAAAAAACCTCACCTGCCTGTACCTTAGTAATCCTGAGTGGATTGATAAGCTTCTTCAGGTGTGTTTGATTAAGGTTGAAGCTGAACTCTGCAGGTCTGCGGCTCTCTAGAACCGAACCACCCCTGGTCTAAAAGAATATTAAAAACACCACATAGACAAATAAACAACATAAAAAAACTTCATTTTCACAGCAGGGGGACTTTAAATGATTGCACTAGTGTTTCAAGCATTGTAATCTTGAAGTTCTCAACATAGCGGCATGATCTAAACAAGTTCATAGTATCTCCACTTAAACACCTTAATTGTAGTGAGTACTGACGACAATGCTTTCTCACGAGAAAAAATTATTTTGTAAAAGCCACGTAAACCCAATAGACATGATCTTTAAGGAACTTAACGAAGGGGTAGTGGGTGTTAGGAGACTGTGTGAAATACTGGAATGAGGGTGCAGATTGTGCATTTCAGTAACTGAGAAGTTCTATGCAGATAATGTGGCTGTAGTTGTGTGTGAAGGAGACTGAACAGAAACACAGTATCAGATTTGAAGGTATCATTGACGCAAGAATGTGGGCTATCATAGATGATACTCAGTATTACTAAATGCTCGTTATTATGCATAAATGGAATAACATTTAGCCAGTGCTTTTTTCTTTAATATTTACTTTCAGAAGAAAATGCATTCGGCTGTTGTGTTTTTCTGCCAGTAAAGGCTCTGTGGTTGAGAGAGAGTGTGAGAAAGCGGAAGGCGGGAGGTGTGGGTACAGCTCTGTGGATAGGGGCGGAGCATAACAAGCTGGCAAGGCGACAAACAGGGCAAAATTATTTTTTATCGCTCACTTTCTCTCTTTAAAGATTGAAACTTGATAATTGCTTGTATTGTGCAATGGAAAGAGCTTCTGACCTAATATACAATGTCTTTCTAACTAAATGGACAGTTTTTATGTATCAGACAAAAAAAAAAGAAAAGAAAAGAAAAAAAAGGATGTTGAGAGTGAATGTTTTGAGATTCACATTATTTTCTAAAAACCTAACCTATTCAATTGGTATCAACAGTGGCAAGAAAAAAAAAACGAGAATGATGAATCGAAACTCTACCATCAGCAATGGTACCTGTGGGGAAAAAAACGGATCCAACACTTTTTTTTGAGCTTTGTTATTTTAAACGTGTGAGAAGCCAGGGATTGACACAAATGTTATCTTTCATTAACACATACAAGCAGACACTTCCCCTTGGAGAGGATCTCAAACAAAATAAGCCAAACACAGGCAAATGAGATTAATTTAGAAAGAGTGTTACAATATTATAATGATATATTATTATAGCAAACAAATTCCAGTATGCATTGATTATAAATAAGAATTCACTGTTTATATTAATCGAGGAACTCTTTTTAACAATGTCATATACTGATGATATGAATAAGGCAATATTGTTTTGTACCACCATTACAGATTCTGTTTCATCATTTGCAGTGCTGGTAAAAGATGTGACTGATTTTCAGATTTTCATATACTTAAATGCTTTAAACTTAAAGTTAAATGAGCTTGTGTTTCTTCTTGAAGCAGGTTTGTTGGTTAGGTTCATGAATTAAAATCCATATGGAGATAAAAACGGGGTGGGGGGGGGGGGGTCTTTGTAATCAAGGCCAGAGGTAAGTAAGATAGGAGAACACTTTGTGCTATCTATTTATTGTATAATTTTAATATAAGAATAAGTCAATAAGTATGAACATTTTAGTTTCCACACAGAGAGAAGAGGTGACAGAAAGAGAGAAAGTGATTAAATGTGGGGCAGGTGTGTGTGCAGGAACACGTTGAGCATTGCTATGAAAGGTTGTTTTTTGTGGTGCATTTTTTGCTGAAGTGGCCTGATGAATATCTTTTTTCCCTGCTGATGAATTAACTACACATTCACAACTTTTTAGAGATGTCAACACACGCTAACAAAGTCATCATGTCAGCAGACAACTGATTGTTGATCTTGCATTTCCTGACGGTTAATAAAGCACGAATGCTGCTAGTAGTACAGCATAGAAGAATCAAGCATGTTAATAAATCTTTATATAAAACTCATGTAAAATATTTTAAAGTGAAAGACGACAGTATGCTGGTAAATATATATATTGAATAACATATGGATTTTTTTCCCAGCATGATTCAATTTGAGTTTTTCTGATTAAAGATGAAATCATTTTAGCACTACTAGTTTTCACCAAACACAACTGCTCATTGAACTGCTCAGGTTTACACTGGTTGGACAAACAGACAATTCTGACCCAAAGTCACATGATTGATTAAAGGAATAGTTAACCTAAAAGTAAGCATTTGCTGAAGATTTACTCACCCTCAGGCCACTCACATTGTAGATGAGATTGGTTCTTCATCGTAGCAAATTTGGAGAAATTTAGCATTTCATCACTTGCTCACCAATGGATCCTGTGCAGTGAATGGGTGCCGTCAGAATGTGAGTCCAAACAGCTTATAAAAACATCCCAATAATCCCCGAGTAAACCCCACTTTTCCAGACCATTAATTAACATCTTGTAAGAAACAAATTCATCAAGGCTATAAATCTAAAACAGTTCCTTCTGGTCAAAATAGCTCATAAAAACGCTTGCTTCTGTAAAAAAATAAAAATAAAAAATAATTTAATCTGCTGTTGTCTTCTCACATTGAAATCTACCAACAAATAGGTTTAGAATTGTTTTGGACTGTTTATGCTTGTAAACAGTGCTTTATCTGTACATTTCTCTCTAGATTTAGACAAGACAATGTTTTTCTGGAGAGACTAATATTATAGAGGACTAATTTCAGTAAAGGGTTGAAGGATCTAATATTTTAAGTTAAAAACATCTTGATTTATTACAAAGAGCTTTTTCCTTTATAAGACATTAATTGATGAAGTTGTGTGGATTATTGTGGTGTTTTTATTGGCTCTATGGACTCTTATTCTGTATTTTTACAACAGTTCAACAAAAAAAGGTAATATTAAGTGGACATTTTACATTTGTTTGTTCTATTTTTCTACAAAATGATAGTTCCAATGAAATCCATATTGTCTGGTGTGCGTCTCCAAGCAACATACAGCGTTGTGTCATTAATGAACGAATCTGCGGCTTTGAATGATTTGTAGAGTCAACGATTAATAACCCGTTAAAAACTACAGCATTTTGCTTAATTACTGAATGAATTAATGAATGATTTGACACCTGGCTCTTTAAGACAATGATTTGCAGCCACCAATGGGCAGTTTTATTTTTAAATTTACAAGTATCACTTTGATATGCCATAATTTATTGCTTTATTTATTTTATTAATAATAATAACAAATATTTTTTATTTATATAGCGCCTTTCCAAAACCTAAGGATACTTTACAAGTCAGGTTTAAGGAACAGGAACAAATAAACATCAATACCAGAAGACAGAACACATACCAAGAGCTGAGAATAATATACAGAGACTACTTATTATTGTAGTCATTTGATATTATTAGTTGACAAGCCATAAAGAAGTGAATTACAGTAATCTAGTTGAGAAGTGACGAAGGCATGTGTAACAGTTTTAGCATCCTGCTGACTGTGAGAGAATCAAATACAAGAGATATTACAGTGGACAAAAGCTGTCTTTACTACTTTACCAATGTGAACACCAAGATTGCGAACTTTAGTGGAAGGCATAATCAGATCACCATCCAGATCCATCAGCTGACCAGAGAGCAGGGGCGGACTGGGACCAAAAAGTGGCCCTGGACTTTCTGGCCCACAGCGGCCCACCACATCATAACGCATCCACCCCTGTTTTGATGTAATTTATTAACTTAATATTTAAGTAAGCAGTTTGGGGATTTTAACCAATAGGGCAACTGATCCTCCGTTGAAACAAACAAACAAACAAAAACCTGCATGCATCAGCTGTTCATTTAGCGACTCATAGTGAGCGATACATGCTCGATCACGACATAAACATTCTCCTAGAACTCACACTTTGCATTCAGTTAACAGATCCATACGAATCATCCACAGATCCACACGAATCATGCAATGTGAAAAGCACCGGGAAAAGTCCTGGTGCTCCAGATGGCCAGTCCTCCCCTGCCAGAGAGCTCAGATACAGCAGCTTTACAACTAATCAGAATTTCATCAATTTGATCAGAGTTAAGTTTAGGGGTGGCAGTGACTCAGTGGTTAATGTAGGTTGTCTACAAACTGGAGGGTTGGTGGTTCAATGCCCAGCTCCACCTGACCAAATGTCGAGGTGTCCTTGAGCAAGACACCTAACCCCAGCTGCTCCTGACGAGCTGGATGGCGCCTAGAATGGCTGACATGTCGCCGTCGGTGTATGAATGAGTGTGTGAATGGGTGAATGTGAGGCAACTTGTAAAAAGCTTTGGATGGCCATGGGTCTGTTGAAAGTGCTATATAAATGCAGTCCATTTACCATTTAGGGTAATTTATCTCCAGCCAAGGCTTGAGTTCCTTCAATTTGTTAATACTGGCAGAGGAAACATTGAGGTGAAAGGGGCTCTAAAATAAATTTTAATGTCATCTGCATAACAGTAGAAGTTAAACCCATAGTGCTTGATTATTTGTCCAATTGGTAGCATATACTGTAAATGAAAAAGAGAAAAGGGCCCAACACAGAACCTTGAGGTACACCAGAACTGATGGATTTGGTAGATGATTTGTGTTTCTGGTATATAACAAACTTCAAACAGTATTAATAATACACTTAATGTAATGTTAAGAATATGACATAAAACATGACGTACAATTAATAAGGATAGAAAATATTTGCCTCTATAAAGGTAAAAAATGCACCTGTAAATCAATTTAAGGGGGCAAATACTGTCCTTTAATAGAAAAGGTGTGACTGCGTTCTAAGTGAAACAGAGGGTTTATGTAGAAGAATGTTAAATTCCCTAGGGGGTACCCCACTGTAAAAAGTTTGAGAACCACTGATTTAAGCAGTATGATTCTGTGATTCATGAAATCTACAGTAAATGGCTGAATGTAATTTTCTCATATTCTTTTCTCATCCTTCCATCCAAAACCCTGGATTCCCCCTTAAGCAGCATAGACAGATTTAGACTCTGGGCGTTCGCTTTTGGTCCGAAAATGCGTTTGAAGTGAAGATGGCCACCTCATCACTGTATTTTTCCTTCTGTCCTTTGCTGTGTTCCCCCTTTATGAGTTGCACATGGGGCAGCCTGCAATTTATACACCACAAAATAAGCCCCTGCACATCTGTGCTCACAACCGCATGCTTTAGCCACCACCCCGCTCTGCCCCACCCGTGGGGTGGAGGGACATTGGCAGCGTTCGGCCCACCGCAGGTCTCTCAGCAAAACACTCCAGTTATATTAAACTTAAATACAGGGGCTTGATAAACGAGAGAGAGAAAGAAAGAAAAAAACCTCCCTGTCCGATCACTGCAGTGCTGCTTCCACCATTTTTGCTTGTGGTTAGTAAACGACGCTGCTAAGAAACCCTTTTCCCATAACACAGAGCAGATGGTGTTTGTGTCTGTGAAAAGAAGCTGGACGTCCCCATCCTCAATGTCCAATACACTCTTAGGGAAGACACCCACTTGTGGTGTACTTGCTAAATTTATACATGTGTATAAAAATCAGAATATGGCTGTTAGACTTGACATTAAAATGATTTATTGTCTTATACTATGTTTATTTATGCACACAATTCCAATTTTTAAAAAAAATTGTTGCAAAGGCTACAGCTCTAAATAATGAAGTCAATATACAATTTTGCCAATAGTCAGTGACTTAATGTGTAACATTACAGCAACAGTAGCAAATAACAATAGACTTGCATCAAGATGCTCTCTAGGGTGAATTTGACCTGCAGCCTGCACTTCCTCAGACAAAAGAAAGCCTTCCATACTGTCCTGGTATCGAATGCCCACATGGATCCAATCAATTCTCAATGAATAAAATTCAAATTCCTCTCTACAGTGTTTTCTCTTTATCCTGTTTCACTCATGTGACAATGACATTGAAGCGGTAGATCCCACACAGGTGCACACACAAACACACACTGACCGAGCTGGGTGATTCTCTTAGGGGAAACTTTGTGAGGTTGGAATAAGGTTGATAAAAGCCCTGAAGTCATTCTGTGGCCTCACCATAGGCCACACTCCCTGGAAGTGTGTTATTTGCCCAATGCACACACACATCCACTGTGTCATTTTCCCTGTGCTGCTGACTGACCAGCACACAAGTGCTCATTTTCATGGCACTGTGGCTGCAAAGTGGCATATTACAACATAAACTCAATCACATACTCACACATCTATCTATCTATCTATCTATCTATCTATCTATCTATCTATCTATCTATCTATCTATCTATCTATCTATCTATCTATCTATCTATCTATCTATCTATCTATCTATCAATATGTCTGTCTGTCTGTCTATCATTCCATCCATCCATCCCAGAACAAGTGCTTAACAATATCCAGCAAGCATGTAGTAAAGCCTTAGTAAACAGCCAAGACAGCCTGGAAACCACCCAGCAATGCCTAACAACAACAACAACAAAAAAGCCTTAGCTACAATCTAACAATGCCATGGTAGCTATCCAGAACACCTTAGTATTTCCTAATTGTCTTATATATATCGGTTGGAATAGTGAATCAAAACTGCATCAAACATGAGATTTATTCTGGGGACAAATGTCACACACACACACACACACACACACACACACACAGATACATATATATGCGTTAGATTGTGTAGATAAAAAGATACACATGTTTGCTTTTAACAAGGCCACTGAAATCAGGCCATACATGAAAGGTGTGTCAAATCCCGCTAATATTTCAGAAATAAAAAGTAGGCCACCCACAGCCATGTCAGCTTCATAAAGCACAGAGTATTGGATACAAATGAGGGTAAAAAGCGAGCGGGAGGCCTAATGAAATGACTGGCATGGCTGTTTTTAATGAGGCTAACATTGAGATACTATCAAGTGGTGAGCGAGGGTGGAAGGGTGGTTTAACATGCTCAAAACCACCAAAACACACTTGCACACACACATCAGCACTCTCTTTTCCCTAATAATCCTTTTACAGCCCACATTTTCTGCAGTGTCATTCAGTTGAGAGTTTGTGTCACATCTAAGCTTCGTGTCCCCTCTTCTAGAAGGTCCCATCGTCCTCCGAAAAACCATTCAAAAAACACCCATCAGCCAATCAGATGGGTGTGAAACACACTGGGAAAGAAAAGAGAACTTCACTGCATGCAAGCAAGAGAGAGAGAGAGTCATGTGACTTGAGGTCCACCAATCAGATCATGGGATTGCTGTGCAGCACCCCTACCGCGGGAGCTGTGACCTCGGATACCTCAGACATGTGACTGACAGGCCGTTCCCACGTAGATCACCAATGCGAGAGCGTCAGACAACTGAACTTTCAACTACCTGACTAAAACCACGTTGAGAGTACAACCACCACTACTAGAGAGAAACACAGACAGAAAAAGTGTCCATCGTCAAAGGTGAGTCCATCGCTCAGAGTGGCATGGTCTTTCTCTCTCTTTCTCTCTCACTCTTGCTCACTCTCACCACACGGCACATATGCTGTTCTGTTAGTCGGCTTGTGGCGAAAGATTCCTGTGGCACTCTCAAACCCCAAATTCTTGGTTGCAGGCAGTCTATGTAGTTTCTCTATTTCTCTTTCTCCGACTGTCATTCTCTCAGGCTGAAGTCAGTGAGGCGGCGGCTAGGCCAGTTCTTTTCCCTCCCGAGTGGGACACATGGCTTCAAACAGCATCTTCGACACATTCTCCAGCTACTCGCCCAGTTTACTGCGAGGTAAGTCACCCATTGTGGCGTTCCCTTCCCTCCTCCTCCGCCGCTGCTGTGGTGACCAGAAAGCTGTCAGGTGTAGTTGTAACGTTCATAAGAGTGTATCTGCTATAGTTTGCTGTGAGTCTGTGGCAGTTTAGCAGTTCTGAACGTGTGACAGTGCATGCTTGGGTTTGACGTGTTGCAGATGGACTACAAACTCCCTTGAGAACTATTATCTAACACTTTTTAAAGTGCAATCTGTCCGTTTAAAGCATAGACCAGATAATGCTTGTTTTGCTTTGTAAACAGACTGCTTGAAATGTCTGTTGATGTAAAAGAGCACCATGTAATTCTATGTATATATGTTTGAGCCTTTACGGCCTTCCATAGATGCCATTAAACCTAGATCAGGGTATTCAATGCCCAAATCTGTGCATTTGAGTTACCTGCGCATTTGTCTCCCATAAGATGTTTATTTTATAATGTTTATAATGTCTGTTTGGAGCAGTTCTGATGGGTTTGAATCATAATGGCCTGCTCACCGCAAGCATTAGCACCATAAATGCTCTCTCAGTGCAGGGCGCAAGGGAGGAACCAGCTAGACCAACCTTTACTGGAACTCACAAACCAGTCAACTTCTGGAGCCAGGGCACTCTCGGCCTTTCTGTGGTCACTGTGTATATGTGTGGGTACGAGCCCAAATCAACATTAGTGATTTACTGGCATCTGCATCTCCTGAGCTCCTCAGAAGAAGCCATTTGTCACTATGGTAACGTCAACATGTGATGAGGTGCTTCCTGCTCTTGGATCAAGTTCGGTTTTGTTTTAAAAACAATGCGGAATCATTTGGCTCATGAAGTGCTCATTTAGTGTGAGATAAAGAGTTTTAAATCAATGTGAGGTCAAAACAGATATTTACACTTTAATGCATGTATCTTGTCTAATTACTAGGAAAAATAAAAAAAATTGACTTCATAACGACTTTCCTATGTGGTTGACATCACAAATACCTCCAATTACCTGTCATTCTCATATGCAATTCTCAGTTTTCACAATCAAATCAACTTCAACTTCTAATGGAACATTTTTCTTAGAATTATGTAATATTAATATTAAAATTGGTTGAAAACCACATTTGATATTGAATATGATTTAATAAAATAAAAATAAAAATCAATCAATCAATAAAATGTACACAAATTTGTACTATATAAGCCTGGACCACAAAACCAGACATAAGGGTCAATTATTATTTTTTTTTTTAGATTTATAGGTCATCTGAAAGCTAAATAAATAACCTTTCTTTTGATTAATAGTTTGTTAGGATAGGACAATATCTGGCCGAGATCTAAATCTAATATTGCCTTAATCTAGAAAATTGCCTTTAAAGATGTCCAAATGAAGTTCTTAGCAATGCATATTACTAATCAATATATTAAGTTTTGATATATTTACAGCTGGAAATTTACAAAATATCTTCATGGAACATGATCTTTACATAATATCCTAATGATTTTTGGCATAAAAGAAAAATCAAAATTTTTTACCCATTCAATGTATTTTTGGCTATTGCTACAAATATACCCCAGTGACTTAAGACTGGTTTTGCGGTCCAGGGTCACACACACACACACACACACATATATATATATATATGTATATGTACTGTGCATTTGTCACAAGGTGACGATCTTTAGGGGCGGAACCAAAATTCGGGAAGTTTGGTTCCGCCCGGAAGTGTTTCCGCCCGGACCGGAAAAACAGAACACCGGAACTTCCGGTAGCGCCGTAAGAAGGAAAATCAGGGAATTCGATGCACCTGTGCCTAGTTAGGGACAGCGGTTGGTGATTGGAGGATACGCTGGACAAGGCAGTACTTAAGGCCAAGTTATTTCACAGTCTAGGAAGCTCTTTTTGGTGTGTGTGAAGCACTGGGTTGTGCCCGTCTTGGTACGCTGCTGGTAGCTGTCTAACTCTCTCTCTCCCTCAGGCTGGAATTGTATGATTGTGAAGACATCGCGAACCTTAAAGGTTGAGAAGTGAACAGATTATACGGCGAACTGAGACGACGTGAAAAAGGGGATTGGAAGTGGCATTGATGTGAGTACTAAGAGCCAGTCGAAAGTGCCCTGTATATCGACCTGGCGTTGTGTAGATCTCTCCAGGAGGAGGAGGGTGGCCCTACCCCTAATATAGTGTGGTGGGAGAGCCGAAGGAATACTTATTGAAGTAGTCGCAACGACGACATCACTAGCTAGGCCGCATATTCCATCGCCAGATCCGAACCAAGCGAAGTGAAGGAAGACGGGTGTCCTTTCCGTACACTGAGTGTGGTGGGTGAGTCTTCGTGCTGTGAAAACCTATAATTTTGACGTGGTGTTGTATATTGCTGTGGGCTGCTGTGTATTGCCGTGTGTCCTGTCAGATAAACCCCCGCCTTCACGCACTTCGGCGTGGGAGGACAAGGAGATTGCTGGCCCTAGCCTAGTTCAGTACAGTATATGTTGTGAGCGTGCTTCAGATCTCCGGAGATAGCACGGTACGCTGTGTCCAGCCCAGAGGTGAAAGCCATCCAAAGCAGAGTAACTGTGTTTTGTGTCCAAGTTGATACCTGTGGAGAGGAAAGGAAAGAGAGTGAGTAACACAAGGAGAAACAGAGGAAACCTGTACTTACAGTACGCTGTGTTCAGCCCAGAGGTGAGAGCCATTCAAAGCAAACTAACGGTGCTATTGTGCCCAAGTTGATATCTGTGGAGAGAAAAGGAGAGAGAGGTGAATGACACGAGGAGGAATAGAGCGAACCCTGTACTTACAGTACGCTGTGTCCAGCCCAGAGGTGAGAGCCATTCAAAGCAAACTAACTGTGCTATTGTGCCCAAGTTGATACCTGTGGAGAGAAAAGGAGAGAGAGAGTGAATAACACGAGGAGGAATAGAGCGAACCCTGTACTTACAGTACGCTGTGTCCAGCCCAGAGGTGAGAGCCATTCAAAGCAAACTAACTGTGCTATTGTGCCCAAGTTGATACCTGTGGAGAGAAAAGGAGAGAGAGAGTGAATAACACGAGGAGGAATAGAGCGAACCCTGTACTTACAGTACGCTGTGTCCAGCCCAGAGGTGAGAGCCATTCAAAGCAAACTAACTGTGCTATTGTGCCCAAGTTGATACCTGTGGAGAGAAAAGGAGAGAGAGAGTGAATAACACGAGGAGGAATAGAGCGAACCCTGTACTTACAGTACGCTGTGTCCAGCCCAGAGGTGAGAGCCATTCAAAGCAAACTAACTGTGCTATTGTGCCCAAGTTGATACCTGTGGAGAGAAAAGGAGAGAGAGAGTGAATAACACGAGGAGGAATAGAGCGAACCCTGTACTTACAGTACGCTGTGTCCAGCCCAGAGGTGAGAGCCATTCAAAGCAAACTAACTGTGCTATTGTGCCCAAGTTGATACCTGTGGAGAGAAAAGGAGAGAGAGTGGGTAACACGAGGAGAGACTGAGGAAACCTGTACTTACGCCGCTGCCTGTGGAGAAAGAGAAAGCGAGTGAGCACCCAAGGAACGAACTGTGTGAACCAGTACTTACTGTGAGCTGTAATCAGCGAAGAGGTGAGAGCAAAACCAAGCTGAACTAACTGTGCCTGTGTGTCCCAGCCGCTGCCTGTGGAGAAAGAGAAAGCGAGTGAGCACCCAAGGAACGAACTGTGTGAACCAGTACTTACTGTGAGCTGTAATCAGCGAAGAGGTGAGAGCAAAACCAAGCTGAACTAACTGTGCCTGTGTGTCCCAGCCGTTGCCTGTGGAGAAAGAGAAAGAGCGTGAGCACCCAAGGAACGAACTGGGTGAATCAGTACTTACTGCGAGCTGTAATCAGCGAAGAGCCGTTGCCTGTGGAGGAAGAGAAAGAGAGTGGGCACCTCGAGAACGAACTGTGTGAACCAGTACTTACCGTGAGCTGTATTCAGCGAAGAGGAGGAAGAAGGAGGGCGCTACGGATACCTAAGACTCAGGCCGGGGCCCGAGCCCCACGCCCCGGATCCCCGTGGCCCCCTTGCTCCCTGACCTCTTCCCGGCCATAGCCCATCTGGAGGGCCGAGTCAGAGTTTAGTTTTAATTGCCCTTTCCCTATTCCCCAAGCTATTTTTAAATATTTAAATAAAGATTGTTTTATCACTTACTTGTTCTCGTGTTGTTTGGCCATTGGGTCGGGTTTGGGGACCTCCTCGAGGTGGAAGTTGAGAAGGGGTGTGGCTTCGTTAAAGCATAGCCAGCCCCTGGGTGTGACAGATTTGGCGTAGTCGGCAGGGTTTCCACCTCGAGTTGAGTAACCAAGGTCGTCCAATGACCGACAACGCGGGGCTTTCAGCCCAACCCCGTGCCATGCCCGTTTTTATGGGGAGCCCCTGGATTCAAAAATATGGGGGGACAGAATCCGAGGTACGATTGTCTGAATGGAAGGCTCAACTAGAGTACTTGGCCGACCTACAGGGCCTTAGTGCAGCCCAGCGGCTTCAGTTTGTGTTAAACTCCCTGGATGGAGAAGCGCGGCGAGAGGTGCATGCCGCCCCCGAAGCCGTTAGAGCCAACGCCCAAACCGTGTTCCAGTTCCTCACTGAACAGTATGGTGACCACACCCCCGTAGCTGCCCTTCGCTCCCAGTTCTTCAATTGTAAGCAGGGCCCCCGCCAACCGATTAGAGCTTTCGCCCTGAGGTTGCGAGAGCAATTCGCCCGACTACAGACCCGTCGGGACCACGGGTTGGGAGATGGAGAGACTCTATTGCGGGACCAGTTTCTTCTGGGGTTGAAGGAGGGTCCGGTGAGACAGAGCCTACGTATCCAGTTTCGAAGGGACCCGGGTCTTACGTTTGAAGATCTGAAGAAAGAGGCACTGGCCCTGGAAGGTGATGAGACTGAGGTGAGTGGTTCCCCAGTGTGTGCGGTTGTCAGTGAAGTAGCACCAGCACAACCCGGAGGCCCTGACTGGAAGCAAGCACTGAAGGCTGAACTTTTGAAAGATGTCCGCGATCAGATGTCTGAACTGTCTAAAGCCCTCGTAGGAGAATTGCGCCAAGGACGGGCGCGGGAGGAACCACGGCCGGCGCCCCGAGACCGAGTGTACTCAGAGGGAGGCCGAGAGCCGTTCAGGCGCCCGAACCACTTTAACCGGCCCCGTTTCGAATGGGACGGGCAAGGGCGACCCATCTGCAACCGCTGTGGCAAACCAGGTCACTATAGCCGCCAGTGTGGGCCCCGCAGGGCGTCAGAAGGGGGTTTTTAGGTCGGCCGGCCACTGTGGGTCGTGTGGCCGGGACCCCTCGAGAAGACCCTGGAAGAGGATATGGCTCTAGGAGCCAGATGATTGGGCGTAGCCCCGTGGCGAAGGTGAGAGTGTGCGGCAAGGAGATTCAATGCCTGGTAGACACAGGCTCCCAAGTGACGTTGTTTGCTGAGAGTTTATCCGAAGAAGTGTTTGGGAAACAAGGGGCACCAGGGGCGGAGGCCCCCTGGCTTACTCTGAAGGGCGCAAACGGCCTCGACATCCCATATATTGGCTACCGATTGACGGACCTAGAGGTTCACGGAGTGATGGTCCCCCAGAAAGGTGTGATTATCGTGCAAGACCATTGTCTGGGTGCACATCGAGCCCTGTTGGGCATGAATGTCCTCGCTGATTGCTGGGAAGAGCTATTTCGGGCTAGGCCCGTATCGAAGATACCACCTGCAGAGAGGCCCAAGTGGGAGTGTGTGGTAGCTGACTGTCGAAGGGTGCAAATGAGCCAAGTCCGCAGGGAACAGGAAGAGGTAGGAAGAGTGATGTGTCGTTTTGCTTTGTCTGTCCCCGCAAAAAGTGAGGCTGTTGTGTGGGCGCGAGTACCGCCCCGAAGAGCGGGCCCAGAAGAGTGGGTGCTGGTGGAGCCCCATGTGGATTGTCCACAAGTGGAAGTGGCACGAGGACTATCGACGGTCCGGCGGGGGAGAGTCCCCGTGAGGATACGGAATGTACATCCATACGCGGTGCAACTACATCGGCACCAACGATTAGCCCGTCTGACAACGGTTACATCCCACCAAGTAAGGGAAGAGAGGGATATTAGTTTTCGTCAGGTGTGCCCCACTGTCATCGAGGTGGCCCTGACACAAGTAGACACCCCATGGGGTGGTATGGAGAGGAGTGTGCCGAGCCACCTGGCGGGTGAGTCGTTACAAGGGGAGGATTTAGAGCAGGCACAGACACAGAAGTTACAGGCCCTCCTTCGGAGATGGCAGCATGTGTTCGCCACCCACGATGAAGACTACGGATGCACCCAGGTGGTACAACATCATATACCTACCGGGGATGCAGGGCCCAGCCGGGAGAGGTATCGCCCAATTCCGCCCACTTTGTATACCGAGGTACGTACACTCCTGCAAGGCATGCTGAAGCAAGGAGTTGTTAGGGAAAGCAGCAGCCCGTGGGCGGCCCCCATAGTGCTGGTGCAAAAGAAGACGGGGGCTTGGAGATTCTGCGTGGACTACCGTAAGCTGAACCTCGTGACTAAGAAAGACGCTTTCCCTTTGCCACGGATCGAAGATTCGCTTGCCAGCCTCACGCAGTCGGCATGGTACTCTACCCTAGATTTGGCCAGTGGCTACTGGCAGGTGCAGGTGGCCGAAACAGACCGGGAGAAGACTGCCTTTACAACCCCGTTTGGACTATTTGAATGGGACCGGATGCCTTTCGGGCTCTGTAACGCTCCGGCCACCTTCCAGCGGCTGATGCAGCGGTGCTTGGGAGGTCAGTTAATGGAGTCAGTATTAGTTTACCTGGATGATGTGATTGTCTACTCCCCAGATTTTGATTCACACCTGAGGCACCTCGAGGAAGTCTTTCGGGCCATGGAGAAGTACGGATTGAAACTACAGCCCAATAAGTGTCACTTACTACGGAGAGAAGTCAACTTTCTGGGCCACGTGGTCAGTGCGGCTGGAGTGTCCGTAGATCCTGGAAAGGTATCGGCCGTGAAGGACTGGAAGGCCCCGAGGACAGTGAGGCAAGTGCGATCCTTTTTAGGATTTGTGGGATACTATAGGCGTTTCATAAAGGACTTTTCAAAAATTGCTAAACCCCTTAATCAGTTGCTGGTTGGCACAGGTCGTAACCGGGGCCGGGGGTCGCCCAACGTAGACTGGGATGCAAATTGTGAGTCGGCGTTCCAGACATTGAAGCAGGAGCTGCTACAGGCCCCTATCTTGGCATACGCAGATTTCACAAAACCATTCCTTTTGTATACAGATGCCAGCAATCTCGGGCTGGGAGCGGTGTTGGCTCAACGGCAGGACGGAGTTGAGAGGGTCATCGCGTACGCCAGCCGGAGCCTCCACCCAGCCGAGAGGAACGATGCGAACTATAGTTCTTTCAAATTGGAGCTGCTGGCGTTGAAGTGGGCCCTAAGTGAGAAATTTAAAGACTACCTCTGGGGTGCCAAGGTGACGATCATTACAGACAATAACCCATTAGTACACTTACAGACGGCGAAGCTGGGAGCCGTGGAGCAGCGGTGGGTGGCCCAACTGGCCAACTTTGACTATCAACTACAGTACCGACCAGGGCGTGAACACATGAACGCGGACGTCCTCTCAAGGCTGCCCGAAGCGGAAAGCCCCGGAGGGGCCAGCCCGGAGGAGGGCTATATGGTAGGAGCAGTAGAGGCACCAGGCAGCAGACAAGAGGCCGTGCCTGAGAACTGGGGATGGGATCCCCGTCGGTGGAGGGAGAGACAGGCCAGGGATCAAGATGTGCGGCTGGTAAGAGAATGGCTGGAACAGGGCCGACGGCTGACGCCAGCGGAGAGGTTAGCCCAGACGGATACTGGGAGGAGGCTGCTGGGGCAATGGGACAGGCTGGAGCTGAGAGATGGCGTTTTGTGCAGAAGGGTCAGTGACCCGAAGTTGGGCGAAGAAGTACGCCAGATCGTGGTACCCGCAGATGAGGTAACGGCTTTAGTTTCGGCGTACCACAACCAGTTGGGGCATCAGGGACAGGAGAGGACCGTGTCCCTGCTTAGGAGATTCTTCTTTTGGCCCGGGCTAGAGGCATCGGTGCACGCCCTAATTCAAGCTTGCCCGAGATGCATATTGTTTAAGTCCAGACGGGAGGTCCGAGCGCCAATGGTACCCATCCATGCGAAGGCCCCCCTTCATATCATGGCTATGGACTTCTTGACACTGGGCCGACCACGAGATCGCTACCAGAACATCTTGATAATAACGGATTTGTTCACAAAGTACGCTTGGGCTATCCCCACCCTCGACCAGACTGCAACCACCACCGCTACAGTTTTATGGCGGGCCGTCTTCCAGACGTTCGGATGCCCGGAGTTTCTGCACTCCGATCAAGGAGCCAACTTTGAGTCCAGGGTAATTAGAGAACTATGCCAGTTGTACGGTTGCACGAAAACTCACACCACTTCGTATCATCCTCAGGGGAACGGCGGCTGTGAGAGATTCAATCAGACCCTATTGGGGCTGCTGGGGACCTTGGACCAACAACGGCAGGACGATTGGGTGAGTGCCTTGCCAAACCTCCTACAGGCCTATAACAACAGTATACATAGTACTACGGGTTACGCTCCCACTTACCTGATGTTTGGCAGACACATACGAATGCCTACTGACCTGGTCCTAGGAGTGATAGCCGACCAAGAGGAAGCAAGTGTAACGGAGTGGGTGGGGCGCCATCACCAGCGCTTGCATTTCGCCTACGAGCAGGTGTCGAAAAGGATACAGACGGCAGGAGAGAAAAGTAAGCGGTTGTATGATCGGACTGCTAGAGAAGCCCCTCTACTGCCAGGAGAGAGGGTGTTGGTGAGAGATAATCGGCGGCAGGGGAAGGGGAAACTGAGTGACCGTTGGGAGGCCACCCCTTATGTAGTCTGCCGGCAGCAGAGGCCGGGGCAGCCGGTCTATACCATCCGGCCAGAAGGGAAGTCAGGCCCCGACCGTGTGGTGCACCGGAACATGATTCGCCCATGCCCTAACTACCCTGAAGCCGTGGAAGAAGTCCCCACGGAACCTGTACCAGCGGCCCCCTGGATTGAAGGTTGGGCTGTGGTACCAGGGAGACCCGTGGTGGCACCACCCCCGATCGCCCCGAGAGAACCAGAAGCAGCCCCTGAACAAGCTGAGCCCGATTCACCAGTGAGACGATCCCAGCGAGAGAACCGAGGCCGACCCCCTGCCCGCTATGGGGAGTGGACAGCCCGAGGACGTTCTAGGGACTAGAACGGATTGGCGGGGGAGGATGTCACAAGGTGACGATCTTTAGGGGCGGAACCAAAATTCGGGAAGTTTGGTTCCGCCCGGAAGTGTTTCCGCCCGGACCGGAAAAACAGAACACCGGAACTTCCGGTAGCGCCGTAAGAAGGAAAATCAGGGAATTCGATGCACCTGTGCCTAGTTAGGGACAGCGGTTGGTGATTGGAGGATACGCTGGACAAGGCAGTACTTAAGGCCAAGTTATTTCACAGTCTAGGAAGCTCTTTTTGGTGTGTGTGAAGCACTGGGTTGTGCCCGTCTTGGTACGCTGCTGGTAGCTGTCTAACTCTCTCTCTCCCTCAGGCTGGAATTGTATGATTGTGAAGACATCGCGAACCTTAAAGGTTGAGAAGTGAACAGATTATACGGCGAACTGAGACGACGTGAAAAAGGGGATTGGAAGTGGCATTGATGTGAGTACTAAGAGCCAGTCGAAAGTGCCCTGTATATCGACCTGGCGTTGTGTAGATCTCTCCAGGAGGAGGAGGGTGGCCCTACCCCTAATATAGTGTGGTGGGAGAGCCGAAGGAATACTTATTGAAGTAGTCGCAACGACGACATCACTAGCTAGGCCGCATATTCCATCGCCAGATCCGAACCAAGCGAAGTGAAGGAAGACGGGTGTCCTTTCCGTACACTGAGTGTGGTGGGTGAGTCTTCGTGCTGTGAAAACCTATAATTTTGACGTGGTGTTGTATATTGCTGTGGGCTGCTGTGTATTGCCGTGTGTCCTGTCAGATAAACCCCCGCCTTCACGCACTTCGGCGTGGGAGGACAAGGAGATTGCTGGCCCTAGCCTAGTTCAGTACAGTATATGTTGTGAGCGTGCTTCAGATCTCCGGAGATAGCACGGTACGCTGTGTCCAGCCCAGAGGTGAAAGCCATCCAAAGCAGAGTAACTGTGTTTTGTGTCCAAGTTGATACCTGTGGAGAGGAAAGGAAAGAGAGTGAGTAACACAAGGAGAAACAGAGGAAACCTGTACTTACAGTACGCTGTGTTCAGCCCAGAGGTGAGAGCCATTCAAAGCAAACTAACGGTGCTATTGTGCCCAAGTTGATATCTGTGGAGAGAAAAGGAGAGAGAGGTGAATGACACGAGGAGGAATAGAGCGAACCCTGTACTTACAGTACGCTGTGTCCAGCCCAGAGGTGAGAGCCATTCAAAGCAAACTAACTGTGCTATTGTGCCCAAGTTGATACCTGTGGAGAGAAAAGGAGAGAGAGAGTGAATAACACGAGGAGGAATAGAGCGAACCCTGTACTTACAGTACGCTGTGTCCAGCCCAGAGGTGAGAGCCATTCAAAGCAAACTAACTGTGCTATTGTGCCCAAGTTGATACCTGTGGAGAGAAAAGGAGAGAGAGAGTGAATAACACGAGGAGGAATAGAGCGAACCCTGTACTTACAGTACGCTGTGTCCAGCCCAGAGGTGAGAGCCATTCAAAGCAAACTAACTGTGCTATTGTGCCCAAGTTGATACCTGTGGAGAGAAAAGGAGAGAGAGAGTGAATAACACGAGGAGGAATAGAGCGAACCCTGTACTTACAGTACGCTGTGTCCAGCCCAGAGGTGAGAGCCATTCAAAGCAAACTAACTGTGCTATTGTGCCCAAGTTGATACCTGTGGAGAGAAAAGGAGAGAGAGAGTGAATAACACGAGGAGGAATAGAGCGAACCCTGTACTTACAGTACGCTGTGTCCAGCCCAGAGGTGAGAGCCATTCAAAGCAAACTAACTGTGCTATTGTGCCCAAGTTGATACCTGTGGAGAGAAAAGGAGAGAGAGTGGGTAACACGAGGAGAGACTGAGGAAACCTGTACTTACGCCGCTGCCTGTGGAGAAAGAGAAAGCGAGTGAGCACCCAAGGAACGAACTGTGTGAACCAGTACTTACTGTGAGCTGTAATCAGCGAAGAGGTGAGAGCAAAACCAAGCTGAACTAACTGTGCCTGTGTGTCCCAGCCGCTGCCTGTGGAGAAAGAGAAAGCGAGTGAGCACCCAAGGAACGAACTGTGTGAACCAGTACTTACTGTGAGCTGTAATCAGCGAAGAGGTGAGAGCAAAACCAAGCTGAACTAACTGTGCCTGTGTGTCCCAGCCGTTGCCTGTGGAGAAAGAGAAAGAGCGTGAGCACCCAAGGAACGAACTGGGTGAATCAGTACTTACTGCGAGCTGTAATCAGCGAAGAGCCGTTGCCTGTGGAGGAAGAGAAAGAGAGTGGGCACCTCGAGAACGAACTGTGTGAACCAGTACTTACCGTGAGCTGTATTCAGCGAAGAGGAGGAAGAAGGAGGGCGCTACGGATACCTAAGACTCAGGCCGGGGCCCGAGCCCCACGCCCCGGATCCCCGTGGCCCCCTTGCTCCCTGACCTCTTCCCGGCCATAGCCCATCTGGAGGGCCGAGTCAGAGTTTAGTTTTAATTGCCCTTTCCCTATTCCCCAAGCTATTTTTAAATATTTAAATAAAGATTGTTTTATCACTTACTTGTTCTCGTGTTGTTTGGCCATTGGGTCGGGTTTGGGGACCTCCTCGAGGTGGAAGTTGAGAAGGGGTGTGGCTTCGTTAAAGCATAGCCAGCCCCTGGGTGTGACACATTCATGATAATGTATGCATTTCATCAGTTAATCCATTACCTGAGAATGCTGTATATTCATCTTAATTATTCTTCTAGCAAGTAATATTTTTTGTATAGGCTCTTTACAACATTGCAACTTGGTGCATTAATGCAAGTGCTTTCAAAAGCAGCTCATCCATTCGAAAAAATCTGTAAGATCATAGTAAAGGGCAAATCACCCCTCGCCAAGATTACAAGTGAGGTTTTCGGTCTTGTTAAGTAACGCCACCCTGCCCGGCAGAGACAAAATATATACAGCCTGCCACATAGATGACTTCAGATCCATTCATATCCCACTCATTCACTCATATGAAAGTCTAGAAGTTTGAGTAATTGCTGCTGAATTGATCCTCATATGGTACGGTTGAGTCTGTGTTCACATGCATTAGCAAAACTCTGAGCTGTTTAACATTACTGTAGAGTCTGGGATGGATCTGTGTGAGTTAAATAAAACAGCCCAGAATTGGACAGGGTGAACGCTCCTGTCATTCGCTTTATGTAGTAAGCAGTAGCTAAATGCTAGCAGGGGTTTAGGTTTGCTATGTTATTGTAAACTCCCAGCATCCCGTTCCACTCTCATTCCACATGTTTAGTACTGGAGGGACTATCAGTCAGTGAAAGATCTTGATTGATTACTTATCAGAATAATTTGGGGAAAATGTATCCCTATGTCTGCGGTGATTATGTCCCTGTGGGATGAACTGAGGGTTTTTGATTGTCTTAAAGTGCTCACATCCAAAAAATAAGGAAGAAAAAGAAAACAGAAGTGTCAAAATGTGTGTTTGCTTTACTAACAGTGTTGCCAAAATAAGAGAGTCTGTTGCAAGAGAGTTTGCAGGATATTTTTAACCAGTTTAAAGTCGACATGAAATACCTTCCGCAACTCATCTTACTTATGTAATTTAATTTATTTCCAAATAACAATGAAAAAATTTAGGGTAGTGTTTTTAACCTGAGCTGATGCATGAAAACAAGTGCTACATATCAGAATAGACTCAGGTGACCGGAGAAGAGGTTGAGAAGCAATAGAAATTTGTGATAGTAGATGGAAAATAACGTCGTTTCAGAGATTAATTGCATTTTTTTTCTTTTTTTTAAATAAGCAAAGTATGTGCACTGATGAATCAATCACAATTATGATAACATGTATTAAGAAAGTAAATAGGCACAATTTTGATTTGGCAGTTATAGTATTTCTTTTGTTCCTTTCTTTCTTTCTTTCTTGAATCTATGAACTATGAATTCAGTTTCTACTGTTTAGAGTCAGAACTTCTCAGATACCAAAACGCGGCTCTAATTACCATTGGAAATCTTTTGTAAATATATATATATAAAAAAGAAAAAAAAAATTCGACCATGAAACCAAAAGTGATTCATTTAAAAGCAAAAAGTCATTAAGTTCTCCAGTCTGAGATGTTAAAATATCCTTTATATTGTTTACAAAAATTTTTTTAATAAAAAAATAAATAAAAATCGGACCCATTCAAACTTTTATGCATGAAATCATACTCCATTTTGGAGCATTTACAAGTGTTTTCATAAGGATTAACAGTATATCTAATAATGATAACAAATATAACAAATATAGCTATCTGAATAACTTTAAACTATGTGTGATATATATGTATATTTATACAGAATATTTACTCTATTATACTTGTCAAGAAGAATAGATATATATATTCTAAAGTCTAAATAAAACATTTATTCAGAAATATATTCAATTCAGAAAAGTTTTTCCAAATTTCAAACACAAATTTAAAGGCAACTTTATTGAATCAAGACATCAAAGCATGTATCCAGCGCACAACAAAATAAATAACTGATTAAATAAAATTATAATTTTAATAATTAGTATTTTTGTGGTGTCCACTAATAGTATTTAAACATCCTTAAAACAGGATATATTAACTTGAGAAGCAAAATTTCATAAAATATTTAGACAATTATCCAGATAATTAACCTTATTTTTCTTACTCCACTGGAAAGTTTGTTCTTGTATAAATTTAATACAATTTAACTATCCTATTCCACTGGAAAACACAAGAAATAATTATTTTAAAAAATCTTTGCAGTGGATATGTGCTATGATATACGATAAAGAAAGAGTCTTGTAAAACGGTTCACATACAAGAGAAAGAGTGAGTGTGAGAAAAAAATTGAAGGAACAAGGCGAGAGGGTGGGTGTGTGTGTGTTGCGTGTTAATCTGATGCAGACTCTGTTTGCTTCTGCTGCTCACCAGCAACCACAATGAGGTCACACCTGTTGCACTGAAACAGCAGTCTAAAACACACACACTCTCTCTCTCTCAATATATAAATATATATAAACGTATCTATTCAAGCCATTTACTTGCATAAATGGAAACATAAACGAACACGCAACCACATTCACACATAAGAAAACGGGTCTGCTTGCATTAAATTGGCCTAAATCTTAAACATGCAATGTAAATATGATTCACAGATCAAATAAATAAGGTTCTTTTACTTGATTATTTCCATTTGTGTAGTTGTTCTAGCAACTTGTCATTTTCAGGAACACCAGTAATGCATCTCAATGCAGTTGATTTCTATCTACTTTCTATCAAACCAACAAACACAACTGGACTCGTGCAGTATTTGAGAAATTACATGACAAATAAAATATCTTCGGTTAAGTACTATTCAATCTCTTACAAGCCTGCTCTGGGGCATCAATAATTAATATCGTTGGATATGTTTAATAAGTTGTTTACACTGTTGTTGTTGATTTTGTTGTCACATTCAGCAACTTGTTGTCTTGTGATGTCAGGATGAGCTTGTTGCTATCAGTTAAAAAAAATGTTTAGATCAATTGATTTTTAACTTTGTTGCATTTCATGTACCAAGTGTTGTGGTCTATGTGGTGTCTAAAGGGACTTCATGATTCTTCTAATTTTTATCTCACGAGTGTTATATATGATGGATATATATATATATATATATGCGGATGAGAAAAATGATTTCAAAATTTTAATTTTTAGTAGAATTCAACTCAGAAAAACCCATGCAAGCGTTTGCCTTCAGGTTACTGCGTGCAAACATGTGTACAGAAGCGTACATCTGCATGCATGCACATATGCAGACATGCATAGTGGAACCATGGTGGAATCCTGCCTGAGTTTTCCGGTTGAATTCTACCGACATGACCTCACATAAAACCAAGAGCAAATCTAAACTCCATCGGCTTGAGCTACAGAAAACATCTATCATATTCTGCTCTAAAGCATTCGTGGCAGAACTTAAGGACACTGAGTGATTCGCCCGCAGATTTACCAATGTAGCATGTAGGTCGTGCAAAGTTTATTAATTTCATAAACACATGGTTCGTGCTCCTATAAATTGATACTTCACTGCGCTGGAGCACATTCAAAGGCTTTCGGCTCCTGCCCATTACCCTTGGCCACTGAAAATATCAGCATCCAAGGCAAGAACTGAAATCTGTAACCAGATATTGAGGATCTGGATATTGGACAGGGAAGAGCGTAATGAAAACTGCATGAGGGTCTCAGTGGAGGGTCTGGCTTCTGTGTCTAATTTAGCTCAGAACAATTCCTATTTATAAAGAGCAGGCTCTGTTGTGGGACTGGAGTTGATTAGGGAAATGTCCCGAGTATAAGGGGAGTGTTTTGCAGGGATTTCTTGTCACTGGTCCTGAAGCTAGCGATCAGAGATCTAATGGCTGTGATGAGTGAGAGATTTTCTCGTGCAGTGCTCTTTCTTCATTGAGGGACCAATGTTTAAGTTGCAAACAGAGTTTTTAATCCTGTAAAGCCTTACATATGAAATAAGAGTCCAACGATATTGCATGTTGATATAGACATAGTTATAGTGTTTAATGAAGTTTAATGAAGTTGGTGTCGTCTCATCTTTGCCTCGCCTGTTAGTCAAAGAAAAAAGGTTATCAACAAATATGTTTCATTAACGAAATTAACACTGATTGCATATTAAAGTGGTTTTATTAATTAACATCTGACATATTTTGGAATGTAAGATGTCATTAGAAGATTTTCCATTCAAAATGCTAGTATGTTTCGAGGGTTAAAATGCCGACACTAGGTTTTGGAACAGAGCCAGTGTGCTTCTTTTGTAAACCAGAATACTAGGCCTGGAAAAGGTCAATGTGTGTGCATCAGAAGTGTTTTTCATGTACGTGTGCTACATTCAGTGGCAGCCATGTACTGGGTTCACCCAGAGTTAGTGTGTGTTTTCAGCACTTAGGCGTGTGATTATGTGGGACAGCAGCGAGTGAGGCCGATTCCTGGGTGTATGCGAAACACATTACCACAACACACAATGAATCTGAGGAGCAAGAGGTGTTCGGTGGTCCTTCCATTATGATCTGTCATGATATGAGGAGGTAGAGGGATGTCAATGTCATTTATAATGCCTAGACAAGCTATTTTTGAGAGACCCTCACTTCAGTGGAACAGACGTCATGAAGGCAGGATGAACACTTCCAGAATATCCACAGCACTGGAAAGCTCAGTGGAAATGCTCATAAAATAGTTTCTGTTTGATTCTCTGAGCATGTTAAAATAAATGCATCTAACATCTCTATAGCTCACATGTTCCAGTGAGTAATGGACCATTAGGAGAGATTGCAGTCCAGTACAGTTTGTTTCATGCTTATGAAACTTTTCTCTCCACCACTGGTGACATGTTTTATTTCAGTACTGATCATTGTCTCTCCTTATGATTAATTGCTTATGTTTATGTTTTTCATTCATTTGTAAGTTTAAGGCAGAAGTTTATGAAAACTAAATAAATGTAAATGTAATATAGGCAATAAAAAATTTTATCATTTAAAAATTCATGAACAGAACCGGCGACAAAGGGCAGCCCTGCCGGAGTCCAACACGCACCGGGAACAAGTCTGACTTACTGCTGGCAATACGAACCAAGCTCCTGCTCCGGTCGTACAGGGACCGGATAGCCCTTAGCAAAGGGCCCCGGACCCCATACTCCCGGAGCACCCTCCACAGGCCGCCGCGAGGGACACAGTCGAATGCCATCTCCAAATCCACAAAGCACATGTGGACTGGTTCTGTTCATGATTTTTATGGACAGAATTTCTAGGCGCAGCCAGGGGCCGGAGGGGGTCAGGTTTGGTGACAACACGATTTCTTCTCTGCTCTTTGCGGATGATGTTGTCGTGTTGGCCTCATCAAGCCAGGACCTTCAGCATGCACTGGGACGGTTTGCAGCCGAGTGTGAAGCGGCTGGGATGAGAATCAGCACCTCCAAATCCGAGGCCATGGTCCTCAGTCGGAAAAGGGTGGCTTGCCCACCTCAGGTTGGTGGAGAGTTCCTGCCTCAAGTGGAGGAGTTTAAGTATCTTGGGGTCTTGTTCACGAGTGAGGGAAGGATGGAACGGGAGATTGACAGACGGATCGGTGCAGCTTCTGCAGTAATGCGGTCGATGTACCGGTCTGTCGTGGTGAAGAAAGAGCTGAGCCGCAAGGCGAAGCTCTCGATTTACCGGTCAATCTACGTTCCTACTCTCACCTATGGTCATGAGCTTTGGGTCATGACCGAAAGGACAAGATCCCGGATACAGGCGGCCGAAATGAGCTTTCTCCGCAGGGTGGCTGGGCGATCCCTTAGAGATAGGGTGAGAAGCTCAGTCACCCGGGAGGAGCTCAGAGTAGAGCCGCTGCTCCTCCACATCGAGAGGGGTCAGCTGAGGTGGCTCGGGCATCTGTTCCGGATGCCTCCTGGACGCCTTCCCGGGAAGGTGTTCCGGGCGCGTCCCACTGGGAGGAGACCCCGGGGAAGACCTAGGACACGCTGGAGAGACTATGTCTCCCGGCTGGCCTGGGAACGCCTCGGTGTCCCCCCAGAAGAGCTGGGGGAAGTGTCTAGGGAGAGGGAAGTCTGGGGTTCTCTGCTTAGACTGCTGCCCCCGCGACCCGGCCCCGGATAAGCGGAAGAAGATGGATGGATGGATCATTTAAAAGTTTGGTTTCAGTAAGATATAAGAAAAAGAAAATATGGTCACCATGGCTGCATTTATTTGATCAAAAATACATAAAAACAGTAATTTTGTGAAATATTATGTTTTCTATTTTAATACATTTTATCTGCTTTTCCACTGAATCTGAATTTGAATATGTTTATTTATTTATTTATTTTCAGGATTCTTTGATGATTAGGAATCCTTTATTTAAAACAGAAATCTTTTGTAGCATTATAAACATCTTTAATGTCACTTTTGATCAACTTAATGAAATCGTACTGATCCTAAACTTTTAAAACGTAATATATAAAATGCCCTTGTGCTGAATTATAAATGTTCCATCCCAGAATAGCAGATGACCATCGGCCTGTAGCAGATCTACATGTAAAACTACACAGTGATAAGAACTGTTTAGCGAGTGAACTTGGAGTGGTTTGACATACTGTACTGTTATTTATGTTATGTTTTAAAGTCAAAACATTGTGAAGTGAGAGGAACTGAAAGGTTTACACCCTGCTTTCAGTAAGGCCATTAACAATCGACAGTCATTATGACAACTGTAATGGAGATGGGCACACAACTTCATTACTTGAGTGAAAGTCCAGATTCTGCTATTCAAATATTAGTCCACTACAAGTGCAAGTTGTAAAAACAGATTTTACTTAAGTTTAAGTACAGAAGTACTTAAGTAAGTAAATTTCCTTTGTTTTACATCAACACACTGTTTTTATTATTGTTGTAAGTAATACTTGCAAATACCTAGCTGTATAACTTTACAATAGCAACATTGATTGCATTGCAAAAAAGCAAAACACCAAGATTTAGTTGACATCAAAACAAGCATTTCAAAAATGCTCTCTAATCACTCTCATGTTACTTTTGTGTCATACACAGAACTGTCTGTGCAGTGCTACTTATTAGAAATTACATGACAAATAAAATATCTTCGGTTAAGTCCTATTCAATCTCTTACAAGCGTGCTCTGGGGCATCAATAATTAATATCGTTGGATATGTTTAATAAGTTGTTTACACTGTTGTTGTTGATTTTGTTGTCACATTCAGCAACTTGTTGTCTTGTGATGTCAGGATGAGCTTGTTGCTATCAGTTAAAAAAAATGTTTAGATCAATTGATTTTTAACTTTGTTGCATTTCATGTACCAAGTGTTGTGGTCTATGTGGTGTCTAAAGGGACTTCATGATTCTTCTAATTTTTATCTCACGAGTGTTATATATGATGAATATATATATATATATATATGCGGATGAGAAAAATGATTTCAAAATTTAAATTTTTAGTAGAATTCAACTCAGAAAAACCCATGCAAGCGTTTGCCTTCAGGTTACTGCGTGCAAACATGTGTACAGAAGCGTACATCTGCATGCATGCACATATGCAGACATGCATAGTGGAACCATGGTGGAATCCTGCCTGAGTTTTCCGGTTGAATTCTACCGACATGACCTCACATAATACCAAGAGCAAATCTAAACTCCATCGGCTTGAGCTACAGAAAACATCTATCATATTCTGCTCTAAAGAATATGAATCATGAATCATGACCGAAAGGACAAGATCCCGGATACAGGCGGCCGAAATGAGCTTTCTCCGCAGGGTGGCTGGGCGATCCCTTAGAGATAGGGTGAGAAGCTCAGTCACCCGGGAGGAGCTCAGAGTAGAGCCGCTGCTCCTCCACATCGAGAGGGGTCAGCTGAGGTGGCTCGGGCATCTGTTCCGGATGCCTCCTGGACGCCTTCCCGGGAAGGTGTTCCGGGCGCGTCCCACTGGGAGGAGACCCCGGGGAAGACCTAGGACACGCTGGAGAGACTATGTCTCCCGGCTGGCCTGGGAACGCCTCGGTGTCCCCCCAGAAGAGCTGGGGGAAGTGTCTAGGGAGAGGGAAGTCTGGGGTTCTCTGCTTAGACTGCTGCCCCCGCGACCCGGCCCCGGATAAGCGGAAGAAGATGGATGGATGGATCATTTAAAAGTTTGGTTTCAGTAAGATATAAGAAAAAGAAAATATGGTCACCATGGCTGCATTTATTTGATCAAAAATACATAAAAACAGTAATTTTGTGAAATATTATGTTTTCTATTTTAATACATTTTATCTGCTTTTCCACTGAATCTGAATTTGAATATGTTTATTTATTTATTTATTTTCAGGATTCTTTGATGATTAGGAATCCTTTATTTAAAACAGAAATCTTTTGTAGCATTATAAACATCTTTAATGTCACTTTTGATCAACTTAATGAAATCGTACTGATCCTAAACTTTTAAAACGTAATATATAAAATGCCCTTGTGCTGAATTATAAATGTTCCATCCCAGAATAGCAGATGACCATCGACCTGTAGCAGATCTACATGTAAAACTACACAGTGATAAGAACTGTTTAGCGAGTGAACTTGGAGTGGTGTGACATACTGTACTGTTATTTATGTTATGTTTTAAAGTCAAAACATTGTGAAGTGAGAGGAACTGAAAGGTTTACACCCTGCTTTCAGTAAGGCCATTAACAATCGACAGTCATTATGACAACTGTAATGGAGATGGGCACACAACTTCATTACTTGAGTGAAAGTCCAGATTCTGCTATTCAAATATTAGTCCACTACAAGTGCAAGTTGTAAAAACAGATTTTACTTAAGTTTAAGTACAGAAGTACTTAAGTAAGTAAATTTCCTTTGTTTTACATCAACACACTGTTTTTATTATTGTTGTAAGTAATACTTGCAAATACCTAGCTGTATAACTTTACAATAGCAACATTGATTGCATTGCAAAAAAGCAAAACACCAAGATTTAGTTGACATCAAAACAAGCATTTCAAAAATGCTCTCTAATCACTCTCATGTTACTTTTGTGTCATACACAGAACTGTCTGTGCAGTGCTACTTATAGTGAAGTTAAAGTCATACGCTTACAGAAATAATAATACTCAAGTAAAGAACAGATACTTAAAAAGTGCTTAAGTACAGTTACAGCTTAGTTACTGTCCAACTGGATCTGCACATTCAGTCCAAAGTCTGGACACATCTGCTCTTTCTGTACTGTTTTCCATATTTGAGAATAATAGTAATTATTAACACTTTGACATAGTGAAATTGGAAGTAAGGATATAATGTAGTGATCAAAACATGACATAAATGAAAACTCTTCTTTGTATGGATCTTTTCCTAAACAGCTTCAAAAATGCATCCTGTGATTATTTTTAAAAATGGTATTGAAGGAGTAGAAGTAGAAATAATGTTCTCTATAAATTGGATTTCATGCATTTAAGCAGAACTACTGACCAATGGTGTGTTTTCATGCAAGACAGTTTAATAGAAGATGGGATGAGTGTTCAGGAAAGTTTTTGAATTATTATGGAAATTAAATGTTATTTATATATGCCACTAGTGGTGCAAGCCACATTTTGGCTTTAAATATAAGCAAGAAAGACAATATCATAATTGGAAGATTCAAAACTTTCAAACTTTTTTTGTTTTTACTTTGAAAATGAACAGAAGCATTTTCACCACAGAGCGCGACACCTGCTCTTGAACACTGATAAGCTTGGTTTCCATTAGTATCACTTTCAGACCTCACCCAACACCTGAATGAAAGTGCAGAGAAGTTAACAAACATTTGGCTTTTGAAGCAAACACATACAGATCCTCCCAAACACACCCTATAACTGTTATTGCTTTGGCCCCACCAAGATGCAAAACCACTAAGAACATTAGTGCCACATTTTTAGTTCCAGTTCACACCGTGTTTTCACAGAGTAACTTGAACATTTCCACTTTAGGACTTTAGCCTTCAGAGGACCTGTTGTCTCAAAACAGCAAAAATTCTTAAAAGCAATTCAGCACAAATTATGGGTTAAAATATACAACATTTTATCCTTTTATGAAATATAGCATTGCTATGAGAAATATTTGCAGTTGAAATCTCCGGGTTTAAGAGTCTGAGGGGTCAAGCAACTTATTTCTAAGTTTGGTCAAGAATAAATGGAATACATGGAAAATTAGAATTTGCTATGATTGCTTTAGTGTGCCCTGAAGCGTCTGCACACAATCGTTTTATTTGTCGTTCAAACCTCAGACCGATGCGTCATCAGTGCCTCAATTATCCGTCTGAAAGCGTGCGAGACTGATACGCGACAGAGACTCTTCTACCATGAGAACTCTCACACACAGACAAAAATCCTTAATCGTCTTCAAAACCTCTCCCTTCCTCTCTCCCTTATTTGCCAGAGTGCAATAAAACAAGTTAATTATGGCGTTGAAAATATGAGGATAATGATAGGATATAAGATGATGGTCGCCCTGAGGTTATGAGTTTTTGATTCTCTCTGTTGCCTTTTTGTTTTTTTCACTTACTAAATCCAAGGCGCCCTTCCCAGAAAAAGCTGAAGTTGTTTACAAGCGGTTTATTGACTCGCGTTGGGTGAAGGGAGATTTTCAGATTTTCAACTCAGAGTTCTTTAAGTGAATAATTATTTCAGATGCATATTTCATATATATGTGGTTTCTCCAGTTAAAATCAATGCTATATAGAAGATTAGGTTTTTAAAAATGAATAGTCACATCTGAATAGCCATTTTTGTTAGGCAGATGTTAGGCAGAATGTCCAAGCTGCTCTTTTTCTTACAATGAAAGTAGATATTAAACAAGAAAATGTAGGATTTTATTTTATTTAAAAGGTGTTGATTGGATTGTAAAAATAAATAAAAAAAAGTTTAAAAGTTTGAATTCCCTAAAAAAACGGTGTACAATATAAATCATTCTTCAAATAAATTTCAAGTAAATTTCATTCAAAAATTACAAGGAAATGACAAGTAAACAATACATTTTTAAATAGAAAAATTGAAATAGTATTTTCATATAAAATGTACACTTATGTCAAATGTACATCAGTAATGTTTTTTTAATGTAAAGATTTTTTCACCATTTTTACATTGTATGGCATTACTAGAAAAAGGTTGAAAATGTACATGGCTTTGTGACTTGGTTGCAGAAGATCAGCTCCAGATGTCTAATATCAGATCAACAAGTTAGTTTGATGCGTATAGATCTAAAAAAAGAAGTATTGAATAAAAGATTTTTTAAGAATCTGTAAGCCTGGCAGATCCTAAAGGGTTAGTTCACCCAAAAATGAAAATTATATCATTAATGACTCACACTCATGTCGTTCCAAACCCGTAAGACCTTCGTTCATCTTCGGAACACAGTTTAAGATATTTTAGATTTAGTCCGAGAGCTTTCTGTCCCTCCATTGAAAATGTATGTACGGTAGTTCATTTTTGGGTGAACTAACCCTTTATTTCTGCTGGCTTGGTGACTTGGTGAAAGGAAATCGGTGGAGCAAATTATTGCATGTATAATAAGATAAAAATACATTTTTTAATAACATGCATGAATGAATAATCCACAATAAATCCAAGAATATACATTACTGACATACAAAAAAATAGTTTAAACAAAAGTATTTCAGTTTTCTACTTCTTTGTAATTGTTTGTGAAATACTAGCAATTTATGCGTGAAAATTGTTTCTACACCATTTTTTTCCCACTGAGGCTCAGTTTTAATTTCATGTTGACTGTGAAGTTATAATCTAAATAGACACAAGCACAAACATTCAATTTTATGAAGTGTGTATTTTAGATGGATAGTCTTGAAACTACAGTAATCTAGTATCTTTGAACAGTACATAAACTATAGGGAACTCTGTAAATGGCCTTTTCATTCATCTGATGAGGTAGTAATTTTAGTTTCACTAGTGAACTAGTTTTAGTTTTGAGAATACCTGGCATGATCTAATCTTCAACTGCACGTGTGTGCTCCAATAGAGCTAAAACAACGAGTGTGTTTGTGGAGTTAAAGCAGTTCCTTTTCTGAGGAAAAGCCACACGAGCAGACAGGGATTCCCCCTCTCACTGACACACACACTCAAGCTTTCTTTCTACCCATTCCTCTGCCTTTCTGTGTCTGGACTCTGATCAGGCTGTCTGGATCACTCTCACGACATTCCCATGCAGACTCGCATACATACTGTACAAGTTGCAAAATATCTCACACTTTCTTTCATTTTTGCAGACAGATGACAGACATCATGCTGCTGACTCGTTATTTCACAGTGATGACTTGGCGATTTCCCTCCATCTAGAAACACTTCATGACAAATATTCGTACTGTCACTTCCTGTTGGACATTCCATGCTTCATTTAACTGATGTCTCTGATTAACTGATTTTTACAGGAACAATCCGCCTTGTGCAGGGTTTAACTGCTTTATTCCACATGAACTGAGAAAACTGATCTGAAATAAATATTTATTGGCTGTGAAATGGCTATTAAAATGCTAAATTATTTAATATTTAGCATTTTATATATTGGACAAAATCATTAAATAAATTTTGTATTATTATAATTATTATTTAATATTTATTATAATATATGTTTTATTATAAATTATTATAAATGCCATATTATGTTTATAAATATAATTTGAGAAATTGAATTATTCCTTTATTTGTGTTATTATTTTTACTAGCTGTTTTTGGTGGCTTAAGGCAAGGAATATTTATTTACAATGTTCAGATTCATTTATACACTTTTAGTTTGTGTTTGTGTAATTGAATCTTTTGTTTTACCTCATTTATTATGTTGCATTTCCTGATGAGGTCACAGACCAGCTGGTAAGTAATTTTTTATTCAGTATATGATTTATGAGTTGGTACTTTAATTGATTACTAATGTGATGTTTTAAAGGTTCATTATTTTTACATTTATTTCTTAAGAAAAACATGCTTGCCAGCAAAAATTAGCTCAGTGGTGTGAAAGCACTCTTATCTCTCATTTACAGGCCACTGATAGAAAGTCAAACTTGCCGAGCCCATTATGAGTGATTAAACATGCAGCGAGTCTGTTAACGAGCTCATATTAGAGTTTTGTCTTTAATCAATGCATTGGCAGAGATTTTACATGCTCTTGGATTGATTAGCTCAAATAACAGCACAGAACGACACCTTCCAGCACTGTGTATGAGTTTACAAACACACCAGAAGAGAGCTTTAGGCAAAAACTATACAGGTAGAAATTTTGCTCAAGGCCTGATTTGCAATTCAGAGATTTTCGAAGTTTGCTGCATATTATATAATCATATACATTTTTATGTTTTTTTTAATGCGCTTGGTAGACAATTATATCCAAAGTGACTTGCATTGCTTTTGAAGGAATGCATTTCATCAGTTCATGCAATCCCTGGGGATTGAATCCATGTATTATGTGTCAGAAAATCTGCATCAGAATTATCATGTGTGTTGAGAGTGTACACTCATGTGCACATGCTCCGACAAGCGTGCTGTTTTGATGAATTCCTCTGTTCTGTGTCGACCTACTTTTTTAATTCCCTCATTCCTTTCATTTACAACATATCTCCTCCTTCTCAGACACTCGCGAGATGGAGCGCTTCGTCTGAACAGAAAAAAGATAAACATGTGACTTTTGTTGCAGGCGGGAATGAATGGCAGCATTCCGCATGAGACCACATGAAAGGCCCCCTATATCTCACACCATTTCTCCTCTTTCTCTTCTACCACTTTATCATGCTTTCCTTTTTCTTTTTTTACACAGCTTTTGTTTTTTTCTCAGTTTTAAATGCCATTTCGAATCTGACAACATTTGGTTGTTTTATCATTCATTTTATCATACATTCTGTCTAACATTCTATCGTTCTTTTATTCTGATGTTCTCTCGTTTACTCTATTTATTGTTCTTTCTATCTTTCCATTGTTCTGTCTATCTGTCTATCTATCTTTCTATCTATCTATCTATCTGTCTGTCTGTCTGTCTGTCCTTCCGTCCGTCCGTCCATCCATCCATCTATCTATCTGTTGTTGTATCATTCTATCTATCTATCTATCTATCTATCTATCTATCTATCTATCTATCTATCTATCTATCTATCTATCTATCTATCTATCTATCTATCTATCTATCTATCTATCTATCTATCTATCTATCTATCTATCTATCTATCTATATATCTATCTATCTATCTGTTAAAGCATCATTCTATCTATCTATCTATCTATCTATCTATCTATCTATCTATCTATCTATCTATCTATCTATCTATCTATCTATCTATCTATCTATCTATCTGTCTGTCTGTCTGTCTGTCTGTCTGTCTGTATATCTATCTATCTATCTATCTATCTATCTATCTATCTATCTATCTATCTATCTATCTATCTATCTATCTATCTATCTATCTATCTATCTATCTATCTATCTATCTATCTATCTATCTCTCATTCTATTGTTCTATCTATTCTATTTGTCTGTCTATCTGTCTGTCTGTCTATCTATCTATCTATCTATCTATCTATCTATCTATCTATCTATCTATCTATCTATCTATCTATCTATCTATCTATCTATCTATCACTCTGTCTCTCTATCACTCTCATTCTATTGTTCTATCTATTCTATTTGTCTGTCTATCTGTCTGTCTGTCTGTCTATCTATCTATCTATCTATCTATCACTCTGTCTCTCTATCACTCTCATTCTATTGTTCTATCTATTGTATCTGTCTGTCTATCTGTCTAGCTATCTATTGATCATCTATCTACATATTGTTCTATTTATCTTTGTCATGTTCTATCTGTCTTTCATTCGATCTAATGATCTATCTATGTAGTCTTTCTTTCTTCCTTTCCCCCCTTTTTCTCTGTCTCTCTCTGTCTGTGTGTTCCGACTGAGAAGGGGCCCACCGCACGCAAACACAAAAGGGCATTGTATTCTGGGTAAAATGTGGTAAGCAGACGCTGGTGGACGGCCCTAGCGGTTGTTGGCAGGCAGACACACTTCCTAATGCTGCCGGCACATGAGCTCTTGTTTTGGGAAAGCCCTGAGTTATGGTGGCTGTGGCGAGGGGCATTTATGAAAGCGGGACGTGGATTATTTTGGGAGCCAGTGGGGTGGAGTGTAAATTTAGCCGCCACCACAAGGTCACCCCTGGATCTCTGTGTCCCTCATTAAGACCGTACGACCATCTATTGTCAGGGGGGGACCACCGTGTGCCCACTGAAACTCATCTCTCACTTACTCCATCAAATTGGTTCCAACAAGTCTGAAAATACATCTCTATTCTATGCTCGGGGGTCATTTCCAGGGGCTTTGAAGTTTTCCTAGAGGATCAGACTTCCCAATGGTGATGGAGGATTACTGCGGTTCGGCTGTAAAAATAGAGCCACATAACAGAACTGTGCGCCAGCAGAAATTTGTATTATTTCGAAATATGGGAGATTTTTTTTACTAAAAACTTTTCTGTCCACTAAGATGGTTTTAAATGTGGGTTACGTAATATCTTAAATATAATTTTTTTTTATCCAAGCTTAATGTGGAGAGACTATAAATATTCACAAAGAATAAGCCATTCTTAAACATTTTGGCACCATGCTCAAACCATTGATGTTTGATTGGTGACTGAAGTAACTATTCATTAAGAAACCTGTTTGAAAACGGTTTTTATTTTGCATTTCCATTTGGTGGCGATAGGTGGAAATTACACAATATATATCTTATATCTTATATCTACATTTTATAAAAGTGCATAACTGTATTATAGTTCATTAGTTCAATTCAAAGATATTTTATAAGTGTTTTATTATAAAACTAAAATTAATAAAAGTTACATTTTTAAGTAGCGCAGATGCTTCTTTTTGATGAATCACACATTACTGGTTCATATCAGAGTTTTAAAGAAACCCTCAAAACACACACATTACTCTTCAGATGGCTTTGTGTGAATGACATCACAAAAGTACGACAGTCATGGTGATTCTCATGTGTTGTGAACTCATAAATGAATGCTGCTGGTCAACCACAGTCAGAGGCAAAAAGTGTTTGGTCAAGAGCATGATCTAATGAAATGCGGTACATTGTCTGACCACATATGAAAGAAATTTTTTGAAAGAGCAGACTGGAAGAGTCTGAGAAAGCAACTTCTTGGCTTGGGATGGCAAATGTTTTAAATACAGTTTAAAAGAGGCACATTTTGTTGGGAAATCAGCCTGCTGTTTGTTATGGCAGTGAAATATGTTGTAGCTGATTTTTGCAGTAATAACAAGACTGTTTAGCAACTAGACTGGTGTGGTGCATTCTTAAAGGGATATTTTCTTCTTCTTTTTTTAATTCATTTTATTTTTATATTACTCAATAATGTTAGTACAGGTACACATTTTCCACCCTCTCTTTTGCACTTGTAATTAAAAGGGTTGGTTTGCAGCTGTGTGTAAACTATGTAAACTTCCTCTGCACCTAAAATGTGATAAAGCACTCTGGGGTTTTCTTTTTATTTTCCTGTCTTTTTATAGAGTTGAACAGCTAAAACATGCAATTACTCTAGATTAGAGATGCAATATCACAGCATCGGACATGCACTAAGAGTGACACAGGGAGTCACTCTGTGTGAATGTGGGTGCTTGTTTTCTTGCAGGTGTTTTTGTATTTACAGATCATGTGGAAACATAAGAGTTTCAACTTGATTAATCAAAATGCTAAATCAAAGCCAAATAGATATTAATGAGGACTAAACAAGTAAAAAGAGCCAGGGAGACCTTGTAGCATATGTGATGTGATTCAGACCTTACTTTTGGCTGATGTATCCTGTGTCTACCACCAGTGATGTTTCAGAAGCCTCAGCTGATGCACATGCCTCCTCTAGGGGCCAGGAGGACGACTGTACCACCATGAAGTTAGTCCAAATCCAACTGAAAGAGGAAATGACATTGAAATTGCACATAGCTCCATAAAACAGCATTTGATTTATTTCTCAAGAGAGCCATTTTACTCAGGCAGTTCTTGCTGCGGAGTCTCAATACTCCTAACAGCATAATAAATCTTTGTACTTTTCTACCACAAACATTAACTCCGATCTCTCTGTAAAACACTTCCTGCATGCTCCATGAAAAACAGACTGTTTTGATGACACGATTCATCATGCATTTTCCATGTTATGTCACATGAAAGTTTTCCACAGCATCTGAGCATTTTAGTACATAAACAAGTAAAACAGATACGCTGAAATCATCTGTGCACAATTTTCACTCAGTTCGTAGTAAATTTCACAATTAATTACAAAGAAACAGAAAGCATAACAATTAACTGTGACATTTTGAAGTATAAAAGCCTGAAATGGTATTTTCTACAAAAAAAAATGCATACATATATATATATATATATATATATATATATATGTGTGTGTGTGTGTGTGTGTGTGTGTGTGTGTGTGTGTGTGTGTGTGTGTGTGTGTGTGTATTTTTACTGTGTATATCTGGTTTTTGGTGCTGCTAAAAACTTATATAATGTATGAAAAATTAAGAAGATTGGTGACACAGACAGACATTGCCATCTGAACCCATCAGATATTTTATTGAGTAATGTGTTTTTATGGAGACTTTTAAAGTGTATTCATCCTAGACAGTTCTAGTGAGCAAATATGGCTTTAATGTTGTGCTCTGTGAGAGAGGGAGCACTTCTGGACAGAAATACAAAATAATTGTTTGTTTTACATTCTCTGAAAAGATCCATATACATTGTGAATGGCGTCATCTGTAATATTTCAGTACAATAACAATTCAGATTCATCCATCAGCAAAATATGCTTTGATCTGACATGCTTTACTTTAAATATAAAACAAATTAAAGCTTACAGTGAATCATTCACCGCAAGCTTCACTGTATTTGACAAAAGGCGGTAAACTGAGCGTCATTACAGTCAACAGTGCTGAGAGCATATTTATATATTGTATTAATATTGTGCATTGTGCACTGATGTTATTTTTCTTCACATGAATTGGAGTATTAGCTGCATGCAACGAAAATGAAAGATGACATCACAAAGACTTCAGAGAGATGCAATGCGCTTTAGATAGGACACTGTGATGATGTCATTAGGGACACCTGATATGAGGTGGGGCTGAAATTCAAGCATGTAAACGGGAGATTTAGAGTTGACTGCAGGTCATCCGTACTGCTTTCTCAGACAGACAAACCCGCAGCTGAAACACAAGGAGACACTGTACGGAAGGAATGCTCTCTGCGGCTTCCAGACTTGCTCCCTCTGTAATTTGTAAACGTAAAGAAATGTGCTGCCGCCCACAGAGGGGGGAAGATAGCAAATCCACAGACTTATGTCAGCATTTTACGTCCCGATTTGATTTTTATCTGCTGGTATGGAGGCCTGTGTGTGTGTGTTTGAGGGTGATGACTAATAAAGTAATGTTTTACCAATTCAGAGCGTTTGGGCACATATCTGTGGTTTCTTCAGATTCAGTACTTTTCAGATTCTGCATGAAATCTAAGTGGCTTTGTTCGTGTGTGTTTGTGTGCACATGCTCTCAACGTTAACCTTAGAGACGTATGAAGTACTTTTGACTTGCTATTGGATAAAGAGTGAATTTAGTTTGGCATGTGGACTGTTTAACATCTTTGTCACTACTTAGTGGGTGCAATGGAGTGAAAAGCCTAAAATGTGGAGTTAGGTCCAAGAGTATATGATTATTTATATATATTTCTAAATTGAACAACATAATTTACATCAAAATAATTTGCTAAATATGTTATGATTTAGGTTTTTATGATGAAACTTGTGGCAAAAAGCCTCTAGTTACTGATTTTGAGTAGATAAGAGGCAAAACTCATTTGCAACAAATACATGATATTTTTGGAATAACTTTTATATAACCACTTCAGCAAATGGTTAACCAGTTTTGTCTGTTTATTCAACCACTTTTGGCATTTCATAACCTCTAAAGTATTTCATATGAATAGTGTTTTTCTTTTAGTACAGTAGGTGCAGTGTTAGCATACGTGTATATTACAAATTAATCTACATTGTGATTGGAGCAGTCAGTGTGAGTCCACTTTGCACATCCTTTGCAATAAATATTTTCCCTCCTAATTATGGAAAGCAATTTGTTTCTGTTCAGGTATACTGTATCGATCCTGTGCCAACCAAAGACTTTGGTGATGCTTTTGGCCACACTGTTTTTTTTCTCCCTTCCAAGTGGAGCCTTTGGATTCTGCAAGGACAATTAACTTAATATATGTTAATAAATGTACTATTTAAAACAATTTAATTGTTAATTACACCATACTTATCCAAAATAGAGTATATGGGGTTTTACTTGAATCATAAGATTTAATTTTTAATACTAATCGATTTTTGATAGTTTTTAATAGCAATTGTAGTTTTTGTAATACATTGCATTTTTTGCAATTTCATAATTAGTCATTGAGAGAGAACATTCACAACTGAACAACTTACGGTATATAGCAAAGCTTGTTTTTTTCAGTTAAATGCATAAGGGGATTCCCTTTTGTTGCAATGTTCAGATAAAACATTTCCTTTTTGTCTCAAAATGCATGATATTTTCAGGGATTCCCATACATGAATCTGCCACATGTTTTAGACAGATTAAGTTACTTCAAAATCAACATAGGCATTGCATGCATGACTTCATGTTGCTTGTGCAACACACAGGAACAAACAGGTTTAGCAAAGAGCTGTTGTGGTTTTTGTTGCTATTTAGTGTTTTGGGAGAAAATAAAATCGAATCAAAAGGGTCTTTTTCTCCTGGAGGCATTAAACCCCATTGTACCCTTAAAGAATGATGGCATGTTGGTGCTCTCTGAGTCCGTCTCTGGAATATCTTTCGTTGTTTGAACTTAAGTCTGTTTTGGAGGGCTCATGCCTCTTTATATCCGCTCACATCATTTCTCAGCGCTTGATTACTCGATGTGTATTTGACGCGGGCTGTAAGCTGCGCCTCTCTCAGATCACATATCAAGGAGGGCACGTCGCCGCGCGACTGTGACTGACCGTAGAAACTGCGCGCGCCATCTGAACAGGACAGGCTGAGCGCGTGCGGTCACTTTTTAATAATGAACAGATGCTGAAATATCACCGATATATGCATGCACAACGACCCCTGACCAGCTTGTGTTTGGGGAGGTTTCTTGGCACGTTCGCGTTCGGGATAACAATTTATGATACAGTGTTTATCCTTCTTCTTTATTTTTCATTGACGTATATAGTTTTTGTTTATTTGTTTGTTCTGTTAGATGACTTACGTTTAAAAAGCTGTTCTAGATGATAATTTGCTCTGGGTGAAACGGACTTTGACAGATTGCGCCCCAAAAATACCTTTATCAGACATTTAGCAGACTGTTCAAATTTGTCTAGACATATCAGGCCTATACTGATATAGCACACATGCAATATAACACATTTTAAACGGTGCTATAATATCAATAAGAACAAACGCGATACAAAATGATGCAGCAATACACTTTTTTAAATTCATTCTTATGGTTTATTAGAAATTAGCTATTAATATTTGCTAGTAGTAACAGGCACATTGTAATGTAGGAATTGCATACGTGTGAATAAAGAAAATATCCCGCTATATTTTAAGCATTTAGGCTGTGTCAACACATGTCAACATGTGCGTCTATTTCGACAAGAGTTACTCAATGCAACGGGCGGATGGAAGGCGTGAAAAGAGGAAGACACCTTCGCAATAGGTCTTTCGAGCAGATGTTGATGAAACATGCTAATGATCTGGAGATGCAGGATAATGTGCATATTTTCGATCTCTTAGACCATTGGTGGGCTATGTTCATAATATTTCCTCACATGGAGATTAAAATAAACAGTGGTGTAACAGCAACAAATAATATAATATAATATAATATAATATAATATAATATAATATAATATAATATAATATAATATAATATAATATAATATAATATAATAACGGATTTTTGGCGTTTTGAGGTTTTCGTTGAATTATAAAAGCTATTAATATTAATAATAAAAATAATATTAATTCAATCATTGTATTATTATACATAATAATCGCAAGTAGTAGTAGTAGTAGTACGTTTACATGGCTGTTTTTTTAATTAATTATAATTATTAAACACATGTGTGTTTGTTTGTTTGTTTGTTTATTTTAATGTGTTGTCTTCATGTAACCAGATGCTGGTTTCAAATTGAGCTCATCTTTAGCATGCGAGCCCGCAGAATTCTGGCACAAATCCTGCAAACACGAGTTAAACCTCAAGCCCACTGCACATATATAACACTGAAACATACACTCCCTCTTTCCGTCACAGAATGAGCCAATAAAAGAACGAATGCAAGCAGAATAATATGTATTTAATGGCTGTTACGACTGTTAGAAATATAAATTACTATTGTAAAGGCATTTCTGTTGGCTTTAACGAAATGAGACAAGTTAAATTGTAACAAATTATTTTAGAAAATAAGACATTTAATATAATAATAATAATGATAATAATATAATATTTACTCGATTTGTCTTGCGAATGGAAGATTTTTTTTATGTCTGACTACATTTAGACTAAATGCTTTAGTCGTGCAGAGTGAAACTATTAAATTTAATTTAGAATTTAAAACCGTACATTTTTATATAATGTATAATTGTATGTAAATAAATAAATAAATATTTTTTTGCATTTGGGGCATTTGTAGAGAGCAAAGGCTTTTCTCCGTTTACTCACTTTAACAATTTGTTTAGGATTTGTTAATCAGTCAGCTAATTCATTTGTTTCTTTGTCGTGTTCTTAGCGTCAGTTTAAGTGCGTTAATGTATCATCATCAATAACCTTTAAAACATTTTTTTTTAAACTGATGAAATCCACACATAAACATTAATTCATTCAGATAACCAGCTGTAGCTGTGGGAATCGCTATATTTCTGCCTCTCTGTTTCTTTTCATTTCTTTTCTTTCAGTCTGTCTCCCTCTCTCTGTCTTTTTCTTTCCCATTCAGTGTTAGTTTAATGCGCTTTAATTCGTTTTCCGAGGCTCCACTGAAGGTTTTTAGACGACAAATGCGCCTACTAGTGGTGACAGTGAGAGCTCAGGGTGTGTCAACCACACAAGAACTCATTAGATTCTAATTAAATACCATGTATGAGACTTATAAAATACATTATCATAATTATTGTTCTGTTATGATGGAGCAAAACCATTAGTTATTAGAAAATTAATTTAGCACAAGATGCATGGGAGATAGACTTTGATTTACCAATTTAACTTTTTTCCTGCATGTGCAAAAAAACTTGTTTAAATGTTATTACTGTTTGAACGTTGCTTAGCCTAATTATTGTTATTGCTACAGTTTTTAACCTAATTAGTTTTCAAGGGATAATTGATGCTTTGACAATTAATGTTAATTTACTGTTTCTGGATTGCTCGATGCATTATTCATTTTTACAAAAGATAAACTTGCACACAGACATGAATAACTTCAGCAAAATATATTTTAATTTTTGTCTGTGGCTTTTAAAGGTTACACCTGGCAGACTCTAAACCTTAATCCATTATGTGCCTTAACATGTAAGGGGAGGATTGAAGTATATATTGATTGTTCATTAAGTGTATGTCTGATAATAGAGGAGCTTTCAGTTTTGCATCGGCGCGTTTGATGGGCGCACCAAACCCAGCCCTGTTCGCGGATTGGTCGATTAAACCCGGCCCTGGTTGCTGATTGGCGGAGCGCTCGGCGCACTCCAGGCTATAATGAGATGAGTAAATAACTCTTGTCTGCAGAGCGCAGAGCGCAGCTTTTACAGGCACGTACGTCTGACTAACTTACCACACACATTTTTTTCTTGTTTAAACTCACTTCTACGCTCCAACATTCATTTGGAAGCAGAGCATTTGACAACTAAGCCGGACTTTACTGCAGAAGTTTTTCTTAAACTGGGATTAATTTGTGTGGACTTTATTTTCAGAGACTCTGGACTGATAGAACGGAAAGTTTCGCTTTGACTAAAAGTAAAACTGACATCCAGGAGCAGCACACACCTGCTGTACACACTCCGGAATAAATGCGTTAGTTTCATAATAGTAATAGTTTTGTATGCTTTGGAAGCATACTTGTATCAGTTTTGTGCTTTGACTCCAAATTGCTTTCATCGTGCAGAACGAGTGCGTGTGCGCGCGTATGTGTGTGCTTGCGGTTTCTTGGTTTGTGCTAAAGTCAGTGGGAAACTCGAGCGCACTTGAACGCTTCTGCGTCCTGCACCGAAACGCAAAATAAACGGTCACGGAGGAGTTTTCCGGGGCCACTATCACGGACTTTCTGTAGGCTACTTACCCCATTTGGGTGCCTGAGCTCTTCACGGGGGTCTCATTTTTAATCTGTTGTGATGCATATTCCCGTAGACCCGAGCACGAGCAGACGGTTCACGCCGCCCTCCGCCTCGTTCCCGTGCGCTAAAGTGACCGAGAGCCCAAGCATGAACGCGCCGGGTCCGCTGCGGGCCAGCCGGCCTCTGGAGAGCCGCTCCGTGGTGGACGTGCTGGCGGATCACGCCGGAGAGCTGGTGCGCACCGACAGCCCCAACTTTCTCTGCTCGGTGCTGCCGTCACACTGGAGGTGCAACAAAACCCTGCCGGTGGCTTTCAAGGTAAATAAAACATTAATTTCTTTAATATAACTAATTTCATTGCGTTGTCCGTTACTTCACAAGTCAGAAGTCGCGCTCTCCTGAAGAGATAACCATAGCAACAGCAGGCTGCGCGAGCCTTTTCCGTTAGAATAAAAAATACATGGTACAAACAAACGGTGAGTGCTATCATTATTAATGCTTCTCGCATGTTTATATATTATAAGACCATAATATATATATATATATATATATATGTTTTGCACAGGTAAACCTTTTTTGCTCACCACAGTTTTAAAATCCTTTAAAAAAGCCCACTCACCTAAAAGTCAACGAATAATTCAAACACTAGCATTTGTCTTTTATTTTTTTATGATATCATCGTAACATACTTCTGCTGGAATAATAATATAGAAGATAATATAGAAGATAAAAACAAAATATTCATAACGTCAGGGACAATTCGACAAGACAGGTCCTTGAATTCTGTTATAACATTATATTATATGATATTATATTATAATTGTATTATTATTATTATTGTTTTTATTATTATAGGTCTATTATTATTATTTAATTGGAAAAGAGCTGTTATAATAATAACCCCGACAACGATATCCCGGTTATAATGTTTGTCTGCGAAAAAATACTGTTAGGCTATATGCAATTATTTTATTCATATCTAAATTGTGTTTATTTTTGGTTCTGCAAACGCAAGCTAATTTAAATAAGATTGCTAAAATTAAGGTTTAAATTGGTTAGGAAATTATGCTATTTACTCGCGGAGCTAATCATAAATATTTTATGTGCATATAAATAGAACAATATTAACAATAATCGTCAGTATATCTGTACGAGCAAGCTTATATTGTAATAATTGTTGCGGAGGGTTGCAACCCGGGTTTGCTTGGTTTGGAGTTTGTGTGTTGTTGATTGGGTTTGTTGGGTTGATCTGTGTGTTTATCAGGTGGTGGCTCTCGGTGACGTTCCTGACGGGACTCTGGTCACGGTGATGGCGGGAAATGATGAGAATTATTCAGCGGAGCTGAGGAACGCGTCTGCCGTCATGAAGAACCAGGTGGCGCGATTCAACGACCTGCGTTTTGTGGGCAGGAGCGGCAGAGGTGCCACATCTATCTGTTTTTCTGTCTGTCTGTCTGTCTGTGGTCAGATGCATGTATCTGCTGGAAATGCAATAACATATTTATACTTTATTATGATAAAAAATAATAATAATAATTTAATTGAATTGCACAGTGGAGACTAGGGGAAAAATGGGCACATATTACAGCATGCTTTAATTACTTGTCCCAGAGAAATCATTTCCACACAGCAGATTTTTTTTCTTAAAAGATTTGAGGTTTAAAAAAAACATCTTGTTTACACACCTAAAAACACCCTGCCTCTTACATAGCTCACATTCTTTCACAAGCTTTTCCTTCTCGTCTTTTTCCTTTTGGCCTAGCTCCTCGCACTCACATTTTTCCTGTAAATGTTACACTTTAAATAGTTGCAGACGGATGAGTGGAAAGCGCTGCAGTGTGCGAATTAAAAGTACCTTTCATTTCTGCAGTCAATTACCCCACCCTCATAGCCCTCATACAAGCCATGGCTTTTTCCCCCTCAAAGCGCAGCTTCATTGCATTTAGAGATCACACACACACACCCACGCACGCACTTACACACATGCACACAGACACAGCGGAGTCCCGAGAACAATCTGGAACACATTGTCTGACTAATCCACATCATAAACGCATTTAAAAGTGCATCAAAGCAGTAGTGCTGTCTCTTTTCAGAGGAAACTCATTCAGTTCTCCCAGCTGTATGTGACCCACCTCACTGGGATTGTGCATCGAATCTTTACTTGATGTAGCCTGAAGGAGTTTCTGTTTTACCTGACTTCAACTTCATGTAATGTAGTAATTTTTCACAGCTGAAAAAATGTAAAAGAAAAAAGGTACAAAGCTGTCAGTTTAGCTGAGGCCTAAGGTACAAAAGCTAAAAAGTAAATTTTTGCGCCCTATTTACCCCTAAATGGTATATATTATTACTTTTAAGGTACATATTAGTGCTTTAGAACTTAATTCAAGGTGTGCACATTATTGTACCGTTTTTCTGAGTATTTACATGAAAGTCACTTAGAAAATATCAAATATGCAAATATTATGTGAAGATTATTTTGTCATAAGCATGTTGCTTAAATACTGGCTGCACAATGTTTGTTATTGGTTCAAACCACAAATTCTTTATGTTTTTGTCTCAGCGTGTTGACAGTGGGGTCCGAATATCAAATGCAAAGTTTTTCAATACAATTCAATTCAATTCAATTCAAGTTTATTTGTATAGCGCTTTTTACAATACAAATCGTTACAAAGCAACTTTACAGAAAATTATGTTTCTACAATATTTAGTAGTAGCTAGTAGTTTGTGCACGTTTGACAGGATTTTATAAAAATAAAAATAATAATAATAATACAAGACGTAGTCAGCTAGATGATGAACTATCAATATTATTAATTAATAGTAATTATATGATGCAGTCACACATGTAGCAATAATTGTTAGTTCTGTTTGTTGATTCAAGGTTAGGATCATCTGGGGTCCTCTGAGGGTCAGCATCATCTCTTCTCAGGTGTTCTGGATCCAGACTGGAGCTTGTGTAAATCCTAGTTACCACGGGATGTAAATCCCGTGGCAAAACATAGAAACAAGATAGAGACATCATTAGCATAGCTGCTGATCCAACAAAGTAAAATTAGTTTAACCCAAGCTAAAGAATAAAAATGCAGATGCAACTACACTCACAATTTAAGAGATACATTATTCGAATGCTTGGCGAAAGAGATGCGTTTTTAATCTAGATTTAAACAGAGAGAGTGTGTCTGAACCCCGAACATTATCAGGAAGGCTATTCCAGAGTTTGGGAGCCAAATGTGAAAAAGCTCTACCTCCTTTAGTGGACTTTGCTATCCTAGGAACTACCAAAAGTCCAGCGTTTTGTGACCTTAGGGTGCGTGATGGGTTGTAGCGTGGTAGAAGGCTAGTTAGGTACGCAGGAGCTAAACCATTTAGGGCCTTATAGGTAAGTAATGATAATTTGTAACAGATACGGAACTTAATAGGTAGCCAGTGCAGAGACTGTAAAATTGGGGTAATATGATCATATTTTCTTGACCTGGTAAGGACTCTAGCTGCTGCATTTTGGACTACCTGTAGCTTGTTTATTGACGAAGCAGGACAACCACCTAGAAGTGCATTACAATAGTCCAGTCTAGAGGTCATGAATGCATGAACTAGCTTTTCTGCATCAGAAACAGATAACATGTTTCGTAGCTTGGCAATGTTTCTAAGATGGAAGAATGCAGTTTTTGTAACATTGGAAATATGATTTTCAAAAGACAAATTGCTGTCTAATATAACACCCAGATTTCTGACTGTAGAGGAAGTAACAGTACATCCATATAGTTGCAGATTGTAATCTACAAGATTCTGTGTACTGTTTTTTGGTCCAATAATTAATATCTCTGTCTTATCCGAATTTAATTGGAGAAAATTATTTGTCATCCAATCTTTTACATTTTTAACACACTCTGTTAGCTTAGATAATTGGGAAGTTTCATCTGGTCTCGTTGAAATATATAGCTGAGTATCATCAGCATAACAGTGGAAGCTTATTCCGTATTTTCTAATAATATTACCAAGGGGCAACATGTATATTGAAAATAGACAAATGTTACAAATGATATTAGAAAATATACAATACAAAACATTTGTATTGTAGACAAACAATACAAATGTTATTATCAGCATAATATTTTCAGACAAAAGTTGAATTGCAAAAATGTTATTTTAAAATACCCTCATTTTGTATTATTGTCAACAGCATTCAGGCTACATGAATGAAACTTGATTATCATGTTATCCAGCATGATTTTAGAATGCTTATGTTTGTATTTCTGGTATAACATTTTTTCTTCTGTGAATCATGCAAACCAGCGAGTGACATTTATCCCCTGTCTTCTTGTCGTCCTCAGGAAAGAGCTTCACTTTGACCATCACTGTGTTCACTGGACCACCCCAGGTCGCCACATACCACCGCGCTATTAAAGTCACCGTGGACGGACCTCGAGAACCAAGACGTGAGTACCCTGAATCCCCTGAATGACTCTCAAAAAGACCAAGGTTTCCAACAGCACCGAAAATAATAACATTATCTTGTACTGGTATCCACCTCTTTGCATGACATTGTTCTGCATGAACTCAAATGGTTTGTTTTATATAGAGTACTTTATCAGGAGCTGAGTGTTTCTTTGTGCATGAAACCAGCATAGAATATAACAGAAAGAGGCGCTGTCTGTTTTATTGATTTATCGTCTGTGTATAATTTCATGCAAGGCTGCAAATCACAACTCTGGTAGAAAAGCATTTTTTTTGTGGTGTTTGATAGCGAGGGAAAGTATTTGAGGAGGTGATACGAGATGAGATAGTCTCTCCTTTGTGTCTGCTTTATACCGTGTTATTTACTGCAGTAAAAACTAGGCTGAGCAGTCTTTAGAACATGTGCCAAGTAAAACAGGTTAGTTAATCTGTTGGTTCCTGGAGTTTTTCTTGCTGTATTTGAGCTAGAAGTTTGATCATTGCACGCAGTGTACGTAATGGTTTTGATATTGTACTATGTTGGGATGGAGTATTTGGATGGTGCGATGAGTATTTGAACTATTTTTGGAGCACCGACGGCTTTTATAATCCTATGAGTCATTCAAAGATGATACCGGGGGACGGGGAGTAGAGCCACTGTGTGTGTGTGTGTGTGTGTTCCCAAATAGTACAGTGTATTTTTGTGAGTAAGTGTTGGTTTCGATGTCTCCTTGTATGCTCGGGTTTGGGTGTATACATACCTCCACATCAGCGTGTGTTAATATTAAACAGCGAACAGTCCTCCATGGTCTAGATGGTTGCCAACCTCAGATGTCAGTTGTGGTGTGTTATTAAGCCGTTTCGGGCACAGAGAGCGAGGGTGCGTCTCTGAGCCGCAAACACAGAGGGCTCAATGAGAGTGGCCACTCTTTCTGACCAGCGGGGTCAGCAGTACCTGACCGCATTAGAGCCGCTGAATTAACACAGCACAGAACGTCTGCTAGGGGTGCAGATCCATAACGCTAATGCAGCCCGCGACCACAACAAGAGGAGACCAGAGAGAGAGAGAGAGAGAGAGATAAGAGTATGTCAGTGCCGCTGTTTACAGAGATGTTGTTGTATTAACCCCAAACATACTTTGGAAACTGTAATGAATTTATGACTCTCATTGCACTAGATTTTAACCCAAGCACAGGTGGGCAGTTTTGTTTGGTTTGAAATGATAAGTAAATAGATCTAGTGTACATATAAAGACAGTTTAGGAAGGCGATGTTGAGTGAACCTCATAAAGTCAAGAATATGCCCAGGTCATATTTCCAATTAAAAAAAAAAAGTAATAAGAAATTATATTTAGCTTAAAGAAAAAGCCTATTTTTAGGAACAATATTTATTTAATTATTTTTTTGACAGTTTAGCACACCCTACTGCCAGATTTAATGCAATATATATTGGTCTTATTATATGTAGATTAAGTTATAATTAATATAAGTTAATTTAATTTATATATATATATATATCTACAATGTAAAGCAATCTAGAACTATGTGAGTAAATGCAACTTGTTTTTATATTTAATGAATTGCAATGACATGTTGTAGTAATGCAAACTATATGCAAAAATACCTTTTGGTTCAATCCGGCACTATCTTTACCTTTTTGGTTATGTCTGTAGTTCTAGATTTCCTCATGCATGTCATTTTTCATAATATTGGCTGCCTGACGCTTGGGCTGTAATGACTCTTTAGAGCTGTTTCCTGTAGAGCGGGTCACACTGGCGTACCTGTAGCCTACGCTCACTCAGCTTGCACTAATGAACAGGTGTTTCAGACGCGATACAGTTTGAAATGATGTGTGAGCGAGCGTGGTTTCAACGTGGTTATGGTGGTGCGGTTGCATTAGATTTTGAGTTTTTGGATACTTCAGGCCCACAACGAATATGAGCTACAGGATATGAGTTGTTTTTACACAATACATTCTAAATATTAAATGATAATGTGACGTGTAGAAAAAAAGTGTACACTGATCGTCCCATCATGCTGAATACTAATGTGTGTAATACTTTGAAGTCCTTGAATTCACTGTGTTGTTTATTTTCAGTTTGTGTGTGAATGTGTGTGTGTGTGTATTCTGCTTTTGTCAGATATGTTGTGTTGATGGCATCTTTCATAAGAAAAACCACACCCTCTTCTCCCCCAGGCACGGGCTGACAGAGGCAGTATGTGTACTTTGATAGTGCTGCCAATACAATAATACCTCATTAATGTTTACTTGATAAACCTGATGGACGGGACCCCACACACACTCACATGTTGGGTTTTTATGTTTTATGGGGACTTTCCATAGACATCATCTTTTTTTTTTCTTTTTTTTTTTTTTACTTCTGTACAAACTAAATATTTGATCCCCTAACCCTCACAGAAAAGTCTGCATTTCTACGTTTAAAAAATAAATAAAAATATCATAATTTATTACGATTTCTCCTCAACATTTTGTCCCCACAACATAGGGTTTACCTGGCCCATATATGTATAAATACAGCAGACCTAGAACATTTTCAGATAATATAGTCACACTTAAAAGATTATTGGAGTATATACAGTATACAAGTATACAATATAATTTTAGACTCTCTACTTCACAGTTTCATGTGTAATTTAACTTGCTGTTTCTTTGTAATTATTTGTAATTTCTGAGCTAACATTGTTTCAGAGTACATACAACACTAATTTGTGTGTGTGTGTGTGTGTGTGTGTGTGTGTGTGTGTGTGTGTGTGTGTGTGTGTGTGTGTGTGTGTGTAAATGTCATTTCCTAACAACCTGTCAAACCAAGTTGCATTCATTTTAAAGATACAATCACACTTATCAAGCAAAACATCACCAGCTGGTTTAGAAGTCATTGCAAAAAAGGCTTTTAAAAGTGAAGATAGTTCTGAGAAAAGCTTATGTGGGAATTGAGCCACATTTCAATTTGAATTGAAATTTAATTGAGAAGAGAGGAGTCGAGATTATGGGCAGGGGTTTCGGATTCAACTGTATTTGCATTTTTGCACACAGCTCGTAGAGGGCATGTAAATCTGTTAACAATATCAATTGCTGTGTTATTCTTCCACAGATATCACTCTGTGTTTCTGTAAATAAAGGAGTGTACATGCATACATTAGTATGTGTGTGCATGTAAAACACCTGCCAGGTGTGTCATCCATTAAATAATGCATGCCGCTCCCATAGATACGAATACATAGTTCTGCATATTGCAGATGATATCAAAAAGACTCCTTTGGGAGAATAAAAATCTTGCATGTGTGTGAGTGTTTTGCACATTTTTAATGGCGGAATCATCACACTAATGCTATTAACAGTCATTCTGTTGTGTGTGCATCATAAGAATGCTTCTTCAAAGCAGCGCTAACGGCGAGTGGCAGCTTTCGTCACCGCTGACGCTAAATATGAATGGAGCCAATATCGGACGGCAAATGAATGGAATGCGTTTGAAAAATGAACAGACGATTCATTACAGAGCAAATGCATTCAGTGCAGATTTAACCATTGGATGTGCACAGTGCTGCTGTAACATGCATGCAATGAATCCTTTCAGATACTTGAACTCAAGCCTCAAAAGTGTCTAAAATAATGATTCTGTCCTCTCATTATCTTCACCTCCCAGTCATATTTTCTTTTCTTTGAGGGATAAACTCAAAAAAGGGTGACAAGAGAGGAATGGAGTATCTTAACCCCTGCACACGTCAAGTCACACACATCTCACAGGCTCAACTTGTGTTTGTGAACTTCTTTGTTTATTCTTTCACCCAAGCAGACACCATTAGCAGCTTTAAAGAGTAATTTAATAAAGTAGCATAATAAAGCACCTCACAGTCCATGATAAATTTCTGAGAGGCATTGAGTAGGAGAGGGAGACAGAAAGGGGAGGGAGGAGTGTTACGGGAATATTATAGTGAATCATCTGTTTATTTTTCTGCCATTTTTAACAGTGAGGAAAATTCTGCAAATAGCCTAATTGAAGAAGCGAGATGTGCCCAGACTTCCAGTAACACACACACACACACGCCGAGCTTGTTGGGAAAAGAAGATTTTCTCTTTGTCAGAGCATAGTGTTTCAGCATTTTAAATGGGTCATATCATGAGGAATCAATTTATCCTTGATCTTTTGAGATGAAAGACTTCATTGTGTCATGAAAAATGTAACTTTCAAGCTCAAAATTTTCTGCTAACATATCTTGCTTCCGCACTTCTACAGCATTCTGACGTCAGACAGATACGTTCGACCATGACTGCCGTATGTTAATGATGTCTGTTTGATTTTCAGAAACTTGACCCATCCAATAATGGCAAGATAATAAAGAGGAAGTAGAATAGATACTATAATTTTTAAATATGGGAAGATCTAAAGATAAGATTGAATGTAGGAAAGTCCTACATGTGAAATTCTGAAGAATCCCAGTTTTAGAAATGAGCATCTGAATTTATTTTGAATGAAATCACTGATCTGAACAGTTTAAGCAAAACATTTCAGTGGAGATTTTCTTACAAGAAGTAAAATGTTTCTTATTTCACATGTGCAGAGGGCATTTACATGGATGTTTTAAAGACTCAAAGATACAGCAGGTGCATTATCAACAAGACTAAACTAAATTTTGTGTATGTAAAATTATAATATAATTTTATAGACTATTATAAACTTCTATATTCAAATATATAAAAAAATCAAGAAATTATACAATTTATTTTATGTATATAAATTAATATATTCAAAATAATATATATATATATAAAAAAAATATATATATATATATATATATATATATATATATATATATATATATATATATATATATATATATATATATATAGATAAAATTTATAAAATGTATATATTTCAACATTTCTAATATATTATACAACTTTGTATAAAATATGTGTGTGTATATATATATATATATATATATATATAAATAAATAATAAAATAAATAAATAAAAATAAAAATAAATTATATATTATAAATTATAAATAATTTTATTCTAAAATGGTGTTTCTTTTAAGGTTATGGTTTCAGGATTAGATAATTCCAGAAATAGATTTAGAATAAGAAACTACAGTTAGACTATACATATAAACTTTTATATAGTCTATGTCCTCATTTAGATGGCAAAGTAAACATTTGCGTGTCTGAACTGTAAGACTGAAACCTATTCTACATGACAGATATATCTCAGTTCTCACACTCCTGCAAGCTGCAGTTGCGTCAAATCCTGTCAAACACACAAATACGCGTAGGCGCTTGCGTTTTGAAGTCAAGGGTCTCTTCCTGCCCTTTAACACCTCTAGCAGTTCTCATCAGAACACCTCTGCCCCTTTCTCTGTCATCTCCTCCCTAATTTCCACTACATCTTCCAGAATAATCTCAAATAAAGCCTTTAGACAGTCAGTCTCTGCGGAGAGCTGCACGTTTAAAGAGCCGGGTGAAATTCCTCATGCTGAAGCTCAGTTGCGTTTGAATTTCATTAGTTTGGCATGGGAACGAGCTCTTAAATCACGCTCTTTACACAAAGTGCGCTCTTTCTTTTGTCCTGATGTCACAAGGTGACGATCTTTAGGGGCGGAACCAAAATTCGGGAAGTTTGGTTCCGCCCGGAAGCGTTTCCGCCCGGACCGGAAAAACAGAACACCGGAACTTCCGGTAGCGCCGTAAGAAGGAAAATCAGGGAATTCGATGCACCTGTGCCTAGTTAGGGACAGCGGTTGGTGATTGGAGGATACGCTGGACAAGGCAGTACTTAAGGCCAAGTTATTTCCCAGTCTGGGAAGCTCTTTTTGGTGTGTGTGAAGCACTGGGTTGTGCCCGTCTTGGTACGCTGCTGGTAGCTGTCTAACTCTCTCTCTCCCTCAGGCTGGAATTGTATGATTGTGAAGACATCGCGAACCTTAAAGGTTGAGAAGTGAACAGATTATACGGCGAACTGAGACGACGTGAAAAAGGGGATTGGAAGTGGCATTGATGTGAGTACTAAGAGCCAGTCGAAAGTGCCCTGTATATTGACCTGGCGTTGTGTAGATCTCTCCAGGAGGAGGAGGGCGGCCCTACCCCTAATATAGTGTGGTGGGAGAGCCGAAGGAATACTTATTGAAGTAGTCACAACGACGACATCACTAGCTAGGCCGCATATTCCATCGCCAGATCCGAACCAAGCGAAGTGAAGGAAGACGGGTGTCCTTTCCGTACACTGAGTGTGGTGGGTGAGTCTTCGTGCTGTGAAAACCTATAATTTTGACGTGGTGCTGTATATTGCTGTGGGCTGCTGTGTATTGCCGTGTGTCCTGTCAGATAAACCCCCGCCTTCACGCACTTCGGCGTGGGAGGACAAGGAGATTGCTGGTCCTAGCCTAGTTCAGTACAGTATATGTTGTGAGCGTGCTTCAGACCTCCGGAGATAGCACGGTACGCTGTGTCCAGCCCAGAGGTGAAAGCCATCCAAAGCAGAGTAACTGTGTTTTGTGTCCAAGTTGATACCTGTGGAGAGAAAAGGAGAGAGAGGGAATAACACGAGGAGGAATAGAGCGAACCCTGTACTTACAGTACGCTGTGTCCAGCCCAGAGGTGAGAGCCATTTAAAGCAAACTAACTGTGCTATTGTGCCCAAGTTGATACCTGTGGAGAGAAAAGGAGAGAGAGGTGAATAACACGAGGAGGAATAGAGCGAACCCTGTACTTACAGTACGCTGTGTCCAGCCCAGAGGTGAAAGCCATCCAAAGCAGAGTAACTGTGTTTTGTGTCCAAGTTGATACCTGTGGAGAGGAAAGGAAAGAGAGTGAGTAACACAAGGAGAAACAGAGGAAACCTGTACTTACAGTGCGCTGTGTTCAGCCCAGAGGTGAGAGCCATTCAAAGCAAACTAACGGTGCTATTGTGCCCAAGTTGATATCTGTGGAGAGAAAAGGAGAGAGAGGGAATAACACGAGGAGGAATAGAGCGAACCCTGTACTTACAGTACGCTGTGTCCAGCCCAGAGGTGAAAGCCATCCAAAGCAGAGTAACTGTGTTTTGTGTCCAAGTTGATACCTGTGGAGAGGAAAGGAAAGAGAGTGAGTAACACAAGGAGAAACAGAGGAAACCTGTACTTACAGTGCGCTGTGTTCAGCCCAGAGGTGAGAGCCATTCAAAGCAAACTAACGGTGCTATTGTGCCCAAGTTGATATCTGTGGAGAGAAAAGGAGAGAGAGGGAATAACACGAGGAGGAATAGAGCGAACCCTGTACTTACAGTACGCTGTGTCCAGCCCAGAGGTGAGAGCCATTTAAAGCAAACTAACTGTGCTATTGTGCCCAAGTTGATACCTGTGGAGAGAAAAGGAGAGAGAGGTGAATAACACGAGGAGGAATAGAGCGAACCCTGTACTTACAGTACGCTGTGTCCAGCCCAGAGGTGAGAGCCATTCAAAGCAAACTAACTGTGCTATTGTGCCCAAGTTGATACCTGTGGAGAGAAAAGGAGAGAGAGAGTGAATAACACGAGGAGGAATAGAGCGAACCCTGTACTTACAGTACGCTGTGTCCAGCCCAGAGGTGAGAGCCATTCAAAGCAAACTAACTGTGCTATTGTGCCCAAGTTGATACCTGTGGAGAGAAAAGGAGAGAGAGTGGGTAACACGAGGAGAGACTGAGGAAACCTGTACTTACGCCGCTGCCTGTGGAGAAAGAGAAAGCGAGTGAGCACCCAAGGAACGAACTGTGTGAACCAGTACTTACTGTGAGCTGTAATCAGCGAAGAGGTGAGAGCAGAACCAAGCTGAACTAACTGTGCCTGTGTGTCCCAGCCGTTGCCTGTGGAGAAAGAGAAAGCGAGTGAGCACCCAAGGAACGAACTGTGTGAACCAGTACTTACTGTGAGCTGTAATCAGCGAAGAGGTGAGAGCAAAACCAAGCTGAATTAACTGTGCCTGTGTGTCCCAGCCGTTGCCTGTGGAGAAAGAGAAAGAGCCCGTTGCCTGTGGAGGAAGAGAAAGAGAGTGAGCACCTCGAGAACGAACTGTGTGAACCAGTACTTACCGTGAGCTGTATTCAGCGAAGAGGAGGAAGAAGGAGGGCGCTACGGATACCTAAGACTCAGGCCGGGGCCCGAGTCCCACGCCCCGGATCCCCGTGGCCCCCTTGCTCCCTGACCTCTTCCCGGCCATAGCCCATCTGGAGGGCCGAGTCAGAGTTTAGTTTTAATTGCCCTTTCCCTATTCCCCAAGCTATTTTTAGATATTTAAATAAAGATTGTTTTATCACTTACTTGTTCTCGTGTTGTTTGGCCATTGGGTCGGGTTTGGGGACCTCCTCGAGGTGGAAGTTGAGAAGGGGTGTGGCTTAGTTAAAGCATAGCCAGCCCCTGGGTGTGACAGATTTGGCGTAGTCGGCAGGGTTTCCACCTCGAGTTGAGTAACCAAGGTCGTCCAATGACCGACAACGCGGGGCTTTCAGCCCAACCCCGTGCCATGCCCGTTTTTATGGGGAGCCCCTGGATTCAAAAATATGGGGGGACAGAATCCGAGGTACGATTGTCTGAATGGAAGGCTCAACTAGAGTACTTGGCCGACCTACAGGGCCTTAGTGCAGCCCAGCGGCTTCAATTTGTGTTAAACTCCCTGGATGGAGAAGCGCGGCGAGAGGTGCATGCCGCCCCCGAAGCCGTTAGAGCCAACGCCCAAACCGTGTTCCAGTTCCTCACTGAACAGTATGGTGACCACACCCCCGTAGCTGTCCTTCGCTCCCAGTTCTTCAATTGTAAGCAGGGCCCCCGCCAACCGATTAGAGCTTTCGCCCTGAGGTTGCGAGAGCAATTCGCCCGACTACAGACCCGTCGGGACCACGGGTTGGGAGATGGAGAGACTCTATTGCGGGACCAGTTTCTTCTGGGGTTGAAGGAGGGTCCGGTGAGACAGAGCCTACGTATCCAGTTTCGAAGGGACCCGGGTCTTACGTTCGAAGATCTGAAGAAAGAGGCACTGGCCCTGGAAGGTGATGAGACTGAGGTGAGTGGTTCCCCAGTGTGTGCGGTTGTCAGTGAAGTAGCACCAGCACAACCCGGAGGCCCTGACTGGAAGCAAGCACTGAAGGCTGAACTTTTGAAAGATGTCCGCGATCAGATGTCTGAACTGTCTAAAGCCCTCGTAGGAGAATTGCGCCAAGGACGGGCGCGGGAGGAACCACGGCCGGCGCCCCGAGACCGAGTGTACTCAGAGGGAGGCCGAGAGCCGTTCAGGCGCCCGAACCACTTTAACCGGCCCCGTTTCGAATGGGACGAGCAAGGGCGACCCATCTGTAACCGCTGTGGCAAACCAGGTCACTATAGCCGTCAGTGTGGGCCCCGCAGGGCGTCAGAAGGGGGTTTTTAGGTCGGCCGGCCACTGTGGGTCGTGTGGCCGGGACCCCTCGAGAAGACCCTGGAAGAGGATATGGCTCTAGGAGCCAGATGATTGGGCGTAGCCCCGTGGCGAAGGTGAGAGTGTGCGGCAAGGAGATTCAATGCCTGGTAGACACAGGCTCCCAAGTGACGTTGTTTGCTGAGAGTTTATCCGAAGAAGTGTTTGGGAAACAAGGGGCACCAGGGGCGGAGGCCCCCTGGCTTACTCTGAAGGGCGCAAACGGCCTCGACATCCCATATATTGGCTACCGATTGACGGACCTAGAGGTTCACGGAGTGATGGTCCCCCAGAAAGGTGTGATTATCGTGCAAGACCATTGTCTGGGTGCACATCGAGCCCTGTTGGGCATGAATGTCCTCGCTGATTGCTGGGAAGAGCTATTTCGGGCTAGGCCCGTATCGAAGATACCACCTGCAGAGAGGCCCAAGTGGGAGTGTGTGGTAGCTGACTGTCGAAGGGTGCAAATGAGCCAAGTCCGCAGGGAACAGGAAGAGGTAGGAAGAGTGATGTGTCGTTTTGCTTTGTCTGTCCCCGCAAAAAGTGAGGCTGTTGTGTGGGCGCGAGTACCGCCCCGAAGAGCGGGCCCAGAAGAGTGGGTGCTGGTGGAGCCCCATGTGGATTGTCCACAAGTGGAAGTGGCACGAGGATTATCGACGGTCCGGCGGGGGAGAGTCCCCGTGAGGATACGGAATGTACATCCATACGCGGTGCAACTACATCGGCACCAACGATTAGCCCGTCTGACAACGGTTACATCCCACCAAGTAAGGGAAGAGAGGGATATTAGTTTTCGTCAGGTGTGCCCCACTGTCATCGAGGTGGCCCTGACACAAGTAGACACCCCATGGGGTGGTATGGAGAGGAGTGTGCCGAGCCACCTGGCGGGTGAGTCGTTACAAGGGGAGGATTTAGAGCAAGCACAGACACAGAAGTTACAGGCCCTCCTTCGGAGATGGCAGCATGTGTTCGCCACCCACGACGAAGACTACGGATGCACCCAGGTGGTACAACATCATATACCTACCGGGGATGCAGGGCCCAGCCGGGAGAGGTATCGCCCAATTCCGCCCACTTTGTATACCGAGGTACGTACACTCCTGCAAGGCATGCTGAAGCAAGGAGTTGTTAGGGAAAGCAGCAGCCCGTGGGCGGCCCCCATAGTGCTGGTGCAAAAGAAGACGGGGGCTTGGAGATTCTGCGTGGACTACCGTAAGCTGAACCTCGTGACTAAGAAAGACGCTTTCCCTTTGCCACGGATCGAAGATTCGCTTGCCAGCCTCACGCAGTCGGCATGGTACTCTACCCTAGATTTGGCCAGTGGCTACTGGCAGGTGCAGGTGGCCGAAGCAGACCGGGAGAAGACTGCCTTTACAACCCCGTTTGGACTATTTGAATGGGACCGGATGCCTTTCGGGCTCTGTAACGCTCCGGCCACCTTCCAGCGGCTGATGCAGCGGTGCTTGGGAGGTCAGTTAATGGAGTCAGTATTAGTTTACCTGGATGATGTGATTGTCTACTCCCCAGATTTTGATTCACACCTGAGGCACCTCGAGGAAGTCTTTCGGGCCATGGAGAAGTACGGATTGAAACTACAGCCCAATAAGTGTCACTTACTACGGAGAGAAGTCAACTTTCTGGGCCACGTGGTCAGTGCGGCTGGAGTGTCCGTCGATCCTGGAAAGGTATCGGCCGTGAAGGACTGGAAGGCCCCGAGGACGGTGAGGCAAGTGCGATCCTTTTTAGGATTTGTGGGATACTATAGGCGTTTCATAAAGGACTTTTCAAAAATTGCTAAACCCCTTAATCAGTTGCTGGTTGGCACAGGTCGTAACCGGGGCCGGGGGTCGCCCAACGTAGACTGGGATGCAAATTGTGAGTCGGCGTTCCAGACATTGAAGCAGGAGTTGCTACAGGCCCCTATCTTGGCATACGCAGATTTCACAAAACCATTCCTTTTGTATACAGATGCCAGCAATCTCGGGCTGGGAGCGGTGTTGGCTCAACGGCAGGACGGAGTTGAGAGGGTCATCGCGTACGCCAGCCGGAGCCTCCACCCAGCCGAGAGGAACGATGCGAACTATAGTTCTTTCAAATTGGAGCTGCTGGCGTTGAAGTGGGCCCTAAGTGAGAAATTTAAAGACTACCTCTGGGGTGCCAAGGTGACGATCATTACAGACAATAACCCATTAGTACACTTACAGACGGCGAAGCTGGGAGCCGTGGAGCAGCGGTGGGTGGCCCAACTGGCCAACTTTGACTATCAACTACAGTACCGACCAGGGCGTGAACACACGAACGCGGACGTCCTCTCAAGGCTGCCCGAAGCGGAAAGCCCCGGAGGGGCCAGCCCGGAGGAGGGCTATATGGTAGGAGCAGTAGAGGCACCAGGCAGCAGACAAGAGGCCGTGCCTGAGAACTGGGGATGGGATCCCCGTCGGTGGAGGGAGAGACAGGCCAGGGATCAAGATGTGCGGCTGGTAAGAGAATGGCTGGAACAGGGCCGACGGCTGACGCCAGCGGAGAGGTTAGCCCAGACGGATACTGGGAGGAGGCTGCTGGGGCAATGGGACAGGCTGGAGCTGAGAGATGGCGTTTTGTGCAGAAGGGTCAGTGACCCGAAGTTGGGCGAAGAAGTACGCCAGATCGTGGTACCCGCAGATGAGGTAACGGCTTTAGTTTCGGCGTACCACAACCAGTTGGGGCATCAGGGACAGGAGAGGACCGTGTCCCTGCTTAGGAGATTCTTCTTTTGGCCCGGGCTAGAGGCATCGGTGCACGCCCTAATTCAAGCTTGCCCGAGATGCATATTGTTTAAGTCCAGACGGGAGGTCCGAGCGCCAATGGTACCCATCCATGCGAAGGCCCCCCTTCATATCATGGCTATGGACTTCTTGACACTGGGCCGACCACGAGATCGCTACCAGAACATCTTGGTAATAACGGATTTGTTCACAAAGTACGCTTGGGCTATCCCCACCCTCGACCAGACTGCAACCACCACCGCTACAGTTTTATGGCGGGCCGTCTTCCAGACGTTCGGATGCCCGGAGTTTCTGCACTCCGATCAAGGAGCCAACTTTGAGTCCAGGGTAATTAGAGAACTATGCCAGTTGTACGGTTGCACGAAAACTCACACCACTTCGTATCATCCTCAGGGGAACGGCGGCTGTGAGAGATTCAATCAGACCCTATTGGGGCTGCTGGGGACCTTGGACCAACAACGGCAGGACGATTGGGTGAGTGCCTTGCCAAACCTCCTACAGGCCTATAACAACAGTATACATAGTACTACGGGTTACGCTCCCACTTACCTGATGTTTGGCAGACACATACGAATGCCTACTGACCTGGTCCTAGGAGTGATAGCCGACCAAGAGGAAGCAAGTGTAACGGAGTGGGTGGGGCGCCATCACCAGCGCTTGCATTTCGCCTACGAGCAGGTGTCGAAAAGGATACAGACGGCAGGAGAGAAAAGTAAGCGGTTGTATGATCGGACTGCTAGAGAAGCCCCTCTACTGCCAGGAGAGAGGGTGTTGGTGAGAGATAATCGGCGGCAGGGGAAGGGGAAACTGAGTGACCGTTGGGAGGCCACCCCTTATGTAGTCTGCCGGCAGCAGAGGCCGGGGCAGCCGGTCTATACCATCCGGCCAGAAGGGAAGTCAGGCCCCGACCGTGTGGTGCACCGGAACATGATTCGCCCATGCCCTAACTACCCTGAAGCCGTGGAAGAAGTCCCCACGGAACCTGTACCAGCGGCCCCCTGGATTGAAGGTTGGGCTGTGGTACCAGGGAGACCCGTGGTGGCACCACCCCCGATCGCCCCGAGAGAACCAGAAGCAGCCCCTGAACAAGCTGAGCCCGATTCACCAGTGAGACGATCCCGGCGAGAGAACCGAGGCCGACCCCCTGCCCGCTATGGGGAGTGGACAGCCCGAGGACGTTCTAGGGACTAGAACGGATTGGCGGGGGAGGATGTCACAAGGTGACGATCTTTAGGGGCGGAACCAAAATTCGGGAAGTTTGGTTCCGCCCGGAAGCGTTTCCGCCCGGACCGGAAAAACAGAACACCGGAACTTCCGGTAGCGCCGTAAGAAGGAAAATCAGGGAATTCGATGCACCTGTGCCTAGTTAGGGACAGCGGTTGGTGATTGGAGGATACGCTGGACAAGGCAGTACTTAAGGCCAAGTTATTTCCCAGTCTGGGAAGCTCTTTTTGGTGTGTGTGAAGCACTGGGTTGTGCCCGTCTTGGTACGCTGCTGGTAGCTGTCTAACTCTCTCTCTCCCTCAGGCTGGAATTGTATGATTGTGAAGACATCGCGAACCTTAAAGGTTGAGAAGTGAACAGATTATACGGCGAACTGAGACGACGTGAAAAAGGGGATTGGAAGTGGCATTGATGTGAGTACTAAGAGCCAGTCGAAAGTGCCCTGTATATTGACCTGGCGTTGTGTAGATCTCTCCAGGAGGAGGAGGGCGGCCCTACCCCTAATATAGTGTGGTGGGAGAGCCGAAGGAATACTTATTGAAGTAGTCACAACGACGACATCACTAGCTAGGCCGCATATTCCATCGCCAGATCCGAACCAAGCGAAGTGAAGGAAGACGGGTGTCCTTTCCGTACACTGAGTGTGGTGGGTGAGTCTTCGTGCTGTGAAAACCTATAATTTTGACGTGGTGCTGTATATTGCTGTGGGCTGCTGTGTATTGCCGTGTGTCCTGTCAGATAAACCCCCGCCTTCACGCACTTCGGCGTGGGAGGACAAGGAGATTGCTGGTCCTAGCCTAGTTCAGTACAGTATATGTTGTGAGCGTGCTTCAGACCTCCGGAGATAGCACGGTACGCTGTGTCCAGCCCAGAGGTGAAAGCCATCCAAAGCAGAGTAACTGTGTTTTGTGTCCAAGTTGATACCTGTGGAGAGAAAAGGAGAGAGAGGGAATAACACGAGGAGGAATAGAGCGAACCCTGTACTTACAGTACGCTGTGTCCAGCCCAGAGGTGAGAGCCATTTAAAGCAAACTAACTGTGCTATTGTGCCCAAGTTGATACCTGTGGAGAGAAAAGGAGAGAGAGGTGAATAACACGAGGAGGAATAGAGCGAACCCTGTACTTACAGTACGCTGTGTCCAGCCCAGAGGTGAAAGCCATCCAAAGCAGAGTAACTGTGTTTTGTGTCCAAGTTGATACCTGTGGAGAGGAAAGGAAAGAGAGTGAGTAACACAAGGAGAAACAGAGGAAACCTGTACTTACAGTGCGCTGTGTTCAGCCCAGAGGTGAGAGCCATTCAAAGCAAACTAACGGTGCTATTGTGCCCAAGTTGATATCTGTGGAGAGAAAAGGAGAGAGAGGGAATAACACGAGGAGGAATAGAGCGAACCCTGTACTTACAGTACGCTGTGTCCAGCCCAGAGGTGAAAGCCATCCAAAGCAGAGTAACTGTGTTTTGTGTCCAAGTTGATACCTGTGGAGAGGAAAGGAAAGAGAGTGAGTAACACAAGGAGAAACAGAGGAAACCTGTACTTACAGTGCGCTGTGTTCAGCCCAGAGGTGAGAGCCATTCAAAGCAAACTAACGGTGCTATTGTGCCCAAGTTGATATCTGTGGAGAGAAAAGGAGAGAGAGGGAATAACACGAGGAGGAATAGAGCGAACCCTGTACTTACAGTACGCTGTGTCCAGCCCAGAGGTGAGAGCCATTTAAAGCAAACTAACTGTGCTATTGTGCCCAAGTTGATACCTGTGGAGAGAAAAGGAGAGAGAGGTGAATAACACGAGGAGGAATAGAGCGAACCCTGTACTTACAGTACGCTGTGTCCAGCCCAGAGGTGAGAGCCATTCAAAGCAAACTAACTGTGCTATTGTGCCCAAGTTGATACCTGTGGAGAGAAAAGGAGAGAGAGAGTGAATAACACGAGGAGGAATAGAGCGAACCCTGTACTTACAGTACGCTGTGTCCAGCCCAGAGGTGAGAGCCATTCAAAGCAAACTAACTGTGCTATTGTGCCCAAGTTGATACCTGTGGAGAGAAAAGGAGAGAGAGTGGGTAACACGAGGAGAGACTGAGGAAACCTGTACTTACGCCGCTGCCTGTGGAGAAAGAGAAAGCGAGTGAGCACCCAAGGAACGAACTGTGTGAACCAGTACTTACTGTGAGCTGTAATCAGCGAAGAGGTGAGAGCAGAACCAAGCTGAACTAACTGTGCCTGTGTGTCCCAGCCGTTGCCTGTGGAGAAAGAGAAAGCGAGTGAGCACCCAAGGAACGAACTGTGTGAACCAGTACTTACTGTGAGCTGTAATCAGCGAAGAGGTGAGAGCAAAACCAAGCTGAATTAACTGTGCCTGTGTGTCCCAGCCGTTGCCTGTGGAGAAAGAGAAAGAGCCCGTTGCCTGTGGAGGAAGAGAAAGAGAGTGAGCACCTCGAGAACGAACTGTGTGAACCAGTACTTACCGTGAGCTGTATTCAGCGAAGAGGAGGAAGAAGGAGGGCGCTACGGATACCTAAGACTCAGGCCGGGGCCCGAGTCCCACGCCCCGGATCCCCGTGGCCCCCTTGCTCCCTGACCTCTTCCCGGCCATAGCCCATCTGGAGGGCCGAGTCAGAGTTTAGTTTTAATTGCCCTTTCCCTATTCCCCAAGCTATTTTTAGATATTTAAATAAAGATTGTTTTATCACTTACTTGTTCTCGTGTTGTTTGGCCATTGGGTCGGGTTTGGGGACCTCCTCGAGGTGGAAGTTGAGAAGGGGTGTGGCTTAGTTAAAGCATAGCCAGCCCCTGGGTGTGACACTATAAACTCCAGGCGTTCGATTTCAGCACATTCCAGCTGCGTACAGCCAGCAGACAGCAGGACACCTCCATCAGATGCATGCTTGCTCAGAGACACAAGGTGCGTACAAGTCAAGCTCACGTCGCATCATCTAGGTCAGAAGGGTTTCTTGGTTTGAGTTACAACTAGGTCAACCAAAACCAACCAAACACCAAACCACACGTATGCAGGTGCATGCACATATGCATACAATAGCATTGGCACTCAAAGGTTTGGGCGCCCCTACTCATTTTACACATCTAAGAAAAGGAGTGAAGTCATAAAAAGGAGGAAATAACACAGTATGAGAATCATGTAGTGAATTATATTAGACTAAATGTGAAACAAATGAAAACTCTTATTTCTGAGCTTCTTCTTTAGTCACATTCATCAAACAGCTTCATATATATATATATATATATATATATATATATATAGATAGATAGATAGATAGATAGACAGACAGATAGACAGATAGACAGATAGATAGATAGATAGATAGATAGATAGATAGATAGACAGACAGCTAGATATAGATATATACACTACCATTAAAGGAGTTTCTTCTGCTTATCAAGGCTGCATTTATGTGATCAAAAATACAGGGGAAAAAATATTATTATGATGTAAAATAATGTTTTTCATTTTAATATACATTAAATATAATTTATTCCTGTGATCAAAGCTGAATTTTCAGCATCATTACTCCAGTCTTCAGTGTCAATATATAAAATATATTTTACAAAAAAATATTTGGCTGCACGACTGTTGCCAGTTTAGATTATTCTAATAATAAATCAGCATATCAGAATGATTTGTTAAGCATCATCAGTTTATACTGGAGTAATGGCTGATGGAAAATACAAACCATTATTTCATATTGTAATAACTTTTTTTAAGATTACTGTTCTTTTTCTTTCTGTAATTTTGATCAAATAAATGTAGCCTTGATCACTATAAGAGAAAAATTACTGATCCCAAACCTTTGACCGGTAGTGTATATATAGATATATTTTACACTTATATAAACACATATGTAATTTCTCACTGAAGTCACAAAATACCACAAACGCATGTGTGCTGTTACACCCTTTTTGTATATCATGCTCTTTTTTGCATTAGACATGAACAGGAAAAGCAAAGAGGGCGTAACAGAACAGACATAGAAAACACAAAGAGGTGGGTGACTGGCTCTGGCTGGTGTTTTGTCTGATGGATATGGGCACTATTGAAGGGTCTTTCTTTACCTCACCTGCTCCAACTTGCCTTGGAGAATGAATCATGGAGTAGAGATAAAAATAAAAGAGACTCTTTATTCCTTTGTAACCTGGACCATTGGAATAGTTTATGTGATTTTCACATGACTCAACTACTAATACTGTATAGTTGAATGTTTTAATTTAAAATATTTATATTAATATGGTTCAGTGTGAATATTACTGAATTTTATTCAAACATTATATTTGGATATAGCTTTCTCAATTAGGTAAACACAGCTTCAGTTACTTAAGTGAATCATTATTTATTATATTTATTATATTATAAATTTATTATTATATGGTTTTTTTTTTTGCCATTTTGGCCTATCTTGTAACGTGTTCATGTTCAGTTGAATGGGGTTATTAATGTTACTAAAGACAACTTTTTTTATTAATATCAACAAAATAATATAATATGCACTTACACTGCAAGATCTAATGCACAGATCAGATATTTTGACACATATCCAGATTTTCTGTCTCGTCTGTTTACATTCTCTTAAGATTCTCTGTGTTTAAATCAATGCCTTGCCAAGACAGGCATTTTGACCAAATCGAAAGTAGCCTATGAGTATGACGGGCACCTACCAAATTCTGCATTACCTGTATTACAAATTCTACATTCTGAATTACTAGTAATGTAGAAAGACTCATCTTTAGATATTTGTCTGCTACCAGAGTACTTTTGATATCCTTAACATTCTAGGTGCAAAAAAAGTCAGAAAATCTCAGAAACAGTGTACAGTTGAATAGAGGCTCTGTTCAGGATTCACACTTTACTGGCACAAACCCATTTCCTGTGATGGGCTGATGGGATTGGTCACACATTAGTCTGACATCACGACCACTTTCAGATGAAGAGAGACCGAGTTTAGGATGTTTCAAAAAGGAAGACAGGTGCAGCGATCTTAGCAGATGTAGAAACGTCTCCAGCGTTCGTTACTACGGAAGCACACTTTCATTTAAGGCCTCGGTTTCCACACCTGACGTACACCAAAACTCACTCTCATCAACTGTCAGCTACAACGGTGGAGAGAAGGACAGGTGGAGCTCTGCATTATTCACCATACGGAGACATTTCAAGTAATTTAAAATACGTTTTCAGAGCTGGAAACCCTAATGAACAAATTCAGACATGCCTCCCAAAATCTGTATGTTTACAAGATTTGATATACTTCAAATCAGCGTTTAAAAATATATATATATGTTGGTTTTCCTTCAAAATAAGTAAAAAAGCGTTAGAAACCCCAGCAAAATCCATCTGAGCCTGCTTATTTTTCACATCTCTACACCTCCTGCACTCAGCCAAGCTGAAGTACGCTTTACCCTCAGTCTGTACAGATCGATTTCACAATGTTATCAAGTGCATATCAGCCCCATTTATAGACACCCGGACAAATATTTACAGTGTGCCCGCCATGACATGTCTGGCCCTCCACAGCGAATGTCGAGTTACAGCCCTGCCCAAATGCACACACACACTCCAACAGTGCAAAAAGAGCCTGTGTTCTGTCAGTCCAAAAGGGAACATATGTTTCTTTCTTTTCATCGTTAGAGAGAGAGAATGAAGAGAGGGAGGAAAGGAAGGAAGCTGGGCGTATCAGTTGATCAGTGTAAGTATGAGAGCTGAAAGTGTGCTGAGAGGGCCTCTGTATACACAGTCCACTCACAGAAAGTACGGACTCGAATGTGCGATGACGAGAGCTGTGCTGTTTATATCACAGTATTTATTGAGCAGGATAGTTTTACACTATTCAAGAGTGCCAATGAAACTGTAAGTAATGCTAAACAGAGCAGGATGTGTTCCAAATGGGTCAAGTTGAGCAAGACGTTAATATTAAAGGGTGCACAACGAGTTTTATTGTTTGTAGTTGTTCTTTTTACTGGCAAAAAAAATTTTATTGTCTGTTTGCATGTTAGTCTGTGCATTTGTGGTGTAGATTAGTTCACTGCATTTGTAACAAGATGAAAGAAAGTATTGAGAGGTGAACTAGTCATTTATGTTTCTTATAATTTACCATTAGCTGCAATTGTATGATTTCCTATTTTGGAATATGATAATTTGGGATTTGTTCATTTTACTGCACAACGCTGAATGAGAGTTGGTAAAATGATCTGAAAATCGAACATGAATCTGATCTTTCCATCATTAATGTAGCTTCTATCATTTTTTCTACAAGTTTCATTGTTAGGACAGGTGGCGACAAGTTACTGGCCATTCCAATTCATGAGTGAGTCATTGAATTATTCATTGAGATGATTCATTCAGAAATAGATCAAGTAACTTTCTTTATGAGTGTTCACTGAATCAGTTTGTCAACCAGTTCATACCAGAACATTGATTAAATCAGACACAAATTAAAGTGACTGTCTTTATGAATCATTGACTCAGATACATGATCTGTTTTCATGATATGAATGATCTGAATATATATATATATATATATATATATATATATATATATATATATATATATATATATATATATATATACACACACACACACATGCCCTACTTTTGGCAAATTACCATTTCAGTAATCATTCATTTAATTTCATTTAACACTTAAAAAATAACACATACCCTAACCCATGCAACAACAACAAAAAAAGTGTTTCATAGCATTTAGGGCTGTATTATAAGAGATTATAAGAATGGTGTATATGTATATTGTGTATATCAAAATGTATCTGTTCATCCCAGACCATTTCCCCATGACATGTGCGTATGTGTGTGTATGACAGGGATCCACTTATTATTAATTAGTGTGTCTGTGTGTTCTGTGGTTATGATATCATTCTCACAAAAAGTCAACATTCCTGTCTAAGTGCCCCTTACCTATGAAATATTCATTCATCCATAATAATTCAGACAGGGTGAATGTAGACAGGGCAGATGTAGGGTTTGACCCCAGCGGCATCCATGAGAGAAACTGCCCACGCTAGCGCTTGAACAGAAAGAGTTTAAGCATAAAACTTTTCAAACCGCATTCAGAAAATATACAGTATGCCGTTCTATAGTGCCTCACAGTAAGATTACAGCTTTAACGTGAAACACTTAGTAGAAGTTACTGCCCGAGATTGAAAATGTAATATTTACGACTATGCATTACATTTGACATGTAATGTTTCCTACCTCAGAAGCTGCAATAGAGAGATCTCAGTTGCTTTGCATTTAAGCATCAACTTTGTTTCAGATTTTCTACTGAAATGTATGGATAGAAACAAAAATAGACCCAAATGAGTCCTATAGAAAGAGAAGATCTAGAAAATGAATGTAAATAACAGCTCAGATCATTTGATGAGAAATTGAATTGATGTTTTATTAAACTAATGAGATTTCTGCTGTCCTTTTTCCAAGAAAAACATCTCAAATTTGCAGAATAAAAGTCTCTATTTGCTTTTCACACAAAAAAAAAAAAAAAAGATCAAGGATTTAGTTCTCAATAGTAAATTTCACAAGAAATGGCCAGTACAATTAAATATGTTATTTTGAAATAGTGTATCCAACAATTCATAAACAAACCAAAAAGTACAGAAAAAGACTATTTAGCATTTAAATCCAATCTGAGAGGAAGACAGCAGCAACAAATGGAGGGAGTGATAAACTGACCGAAATATTACCCCGGGGGTACAAAAATGTGAAGTGATGTATTGCCCTTGTGTGAAAGAGAGGGCAAGAACACACAAAATCCATATCACAGCGTCTGTTATCCCTCTATATCTGAATAAAATATTCAAATACAGCCATTACTCCACATTAAAAACCACAAAATGTTCACATGTTCCTCACACACGCCACTGATAGTCACATTAAACTCATCCATTAGAGCTGACCAGACTACACATATGATGATGATGATGGTGATGATGATGGGGGGAGGTGGGGATGGTTGTAATGGCTGAGGCAACTTACTGTCTGTAATAAACACACACACTCACAGCGAGGTTTTTCTTGGTGATTTCCTCTGTGGATGAGTCACAGCTGAGTACACAGTTCTGTCTGAAAGCCATAAGCTCTTTGCCAGACTCTTTTTACTCAATATGTGTGTATTTTTATGCTTATTAGAACAGGATGTTGTTAGCTTTGTGAAACGCTGATGTCAAACTTTATTAGGATCATTTGTTAGTGTGTTTGCTCCTGTGTGAGTTGTTGTCTTTGCAAAGTGTTTCAAAACAGGTTCCATAAGTCAGTCTTAAAAAAGCTGCTGCCTTTGTATTTTAGTGAGTTTATTTTTAATTGTTATATGGAAATTATTTATTTATTTCACATTTTTTCCTTTTTTACAAAGAGAAGGGTTGTGTTCTTTAAAATTTATATTCTGGAAATTAATCTATTTTGTTTCTGAATGCTACATATATGAAATAGTTTGGACTCTTTTTACTGCATTTGTAGCATGTCAGTTACTACAGAAAATAATTTCAACTTATCCTACTGTTTTTATTTTTTATTTAAAAAAAGCAAATCAATAAAAAAAAGACACATTGTTCCAAACATTGTTTTTTACACTGTTCAAAAGTTTGGGGTGAGTATGTTTTTTAATTATTTTTTTTAATTAATACTTTTATTCAGCAAGGATGAATAAATTGATCAAAACTGACAGTAAAGACATTTATAATATTACATAACATTTTGATTTCAAATAAATGCAGTTCATTTGAACTTTCTATTCATCAAAAAAACTATCCCAGTTTCAACAAAAAATATCAAGCAGCATAACTCTTTTCAACATTTTTTATGTTGTTTTTTTAACAATGTTATATAAAATTTTAATAACATTTCACAGTTTTGCTGTTTTTACTGTATCTTTAATCAAATAAAAATCTTACCAACCCCAAACTTTTTAATGGTAGTGTACATGTGATGAATTTCCTTACAGCCTTTCCCTGGTATACAATCTTTTCACTTCAGAAATTTCTGTAAAACGTCCACACACTATATGCATGATAACAGAAAGGAGAAACTCCACTCACAGGAATCACCTCAGTAATAAATAACCTGAAAAGTTGATGTGCATAAACAAAATAGCCAGACAATGTTATGTTACATGTTTTTTTTATTTTTTTTTTTATTATTCATTAAAGTTTCACATTTCAGCTTTCAACTGACACAGGCTTGATTTACTCCAAATTGAAATATGTTTAGTGTCAACGTTCATGAAACAAAATCTATGGAAAATGAGATGCTATGTTTCGTTGTGCCACCATCATTCTGATTTGTTATGCTAACTTTTATTGGGATATCGCTATCCTAATAACCCACTGCATTTCTCTCCATCTCTGTGCAGGTCACCGCATGAAGCCGGACGACCCTCATAAGCAGTTTTCCGATCGCCTGAGTGACATCGAGCGTTTCCAGAGGGCCAGTCTTAGGATGAACCCTGGCAATGGGACCACCCGCTCCCACCAGACCCATTACAACCCCTCCAACTCCACACCGATACCAGGTGCGTGTTTTGTCCCTAGATGCCCTACAGATCCAGTGTGTGTGTTTGCTTGATTCAGACGTTCAGACTCGTCACAACAACTTGCACCTTGACGTCTGGAATCTAGCAACCCCTCTCGATCTCGGCTCCCACGTCATTGCGTGTGATAGTGGGCGAGGATACGTCTTGTAAAGACATTTGAGCATGATGTCTGCTAGGAAACCAGCAAAACTCTCACACTCTCAAAGGCATGTATGCACTTTGCTTGCAGTCTGTCTTTCTATTTTCAAATAGACATACACACCCAGGCAGATTTCACACCCCACCCGTTCTCATACATGGTAATGCTGAAATGTGCTTCTTTTATTCATTTCTGTTTGCTCACTCTTTCTGCAGCTCAGACTGAATCACTCACATTTCAAAAGAACTGAGACTGGTGTGTGTTTACAGTCTTCTGACTCACATTTCAATCCAACTCTCATCTAAGAGCCTCAAATGAGTTTTATTTAGTTCCTTCGATCATAAACCTACGAATTTATTCCGTACTTCTCTCAGCTTCTAAGTTGGACACACAGTGAAATCTTGTATATTAAACATCTGATATGTTTTCATTGGCTTTTATTTTGTCATTTCGTTAAACAGTTTCGCCGTTTTTATTTGTTCTTGTTTGCTCTCTGCATCTGTAGTGTAGGCAGAATCGCTCATATTTCGTAAAACTCAAACAGAGTTGGCATGTGTTTACGATTATCTAAGCAGTCGTGACTCACATCAAAAAGCGAGAAAGACCAAATGCTCCCGAGGGTCAAATCACGTCCCGCTGCACTTCTTTCATCTTTATTTCATTCTTTTGACCATTTGCAAATCCATAGTCGATCCTAATCCTATGAATTTATTCCTTACTTCTGTAAGTTCTGATAGTATGTTAAAACTAGATGCTGTGTACATATATATATATATATATGTTTATATGTATGTATATATACAAAAGAAGTAGGAAGTCTTTGCTCACCAAGGCTGCATTTATTTGATCAAAAATACAGTAAAAACAGTAAAAATTGTTAAATATTATTCCAAGGTAAAATTGTTGTTTTTTGTTTTAATATACTATAAGATTTAATTTATTCCTGTGATGACAAAGCTGATTCTTCAGCAGTCATTACAGTCTTCAATGTCACATGATTCTTCAGAAATCATTCAAATATGCTGATTTAGTTCTCTTTTTGTGTAAAATGTGATAATATTTTTTTCTACATTTTTTGATAAAAATAGATAAAGTAAAAAAATATATCTTTAAATGTTTTTTTAACATGCCTTTACTTATACTTTAAATCAATTGAATGCATCCTTGCTGAATAAAAGTACACATTTTTATACATATAAACAACAGATATATAATTTAGTTGTTTTGCAAGGCCTTAAAAAGTCTGGTTAGGACATGATGTAATGGTCAACCGGAACCCATAAAAATGTGGTTACTTTCGTAACGTTCATTATTGATGAGCAGTTTATCCACAATGAGCCAGTGAATTAGAGGCGCTGAGTGTTTTTGTTTGGGGTTTTTGGTAAATTCCTCCATCAGATTGACCTGATTTCTGAAGGGTGGACGCTTACACAAGCATTCCTGCAAAACCAAAGCCGTGACTCATCCAGAGCTCAGCGCGAGAAGAATGGGAGATTTACTCTTACCACTTGAGCTTGTAAAGCACGTCTAGTGTCCGTATCTGCAGGTGGATTAGGAGAGGAATTATGCCTTCATGATGGTGCTGTCAGAGACCAAGACTGCCGACACACACACACACACACATCTGAAGCAGACATAACACATTAACAGAGCTTTAGCTGTCGGGAGACTGTGTGTCTGTCACTGCTGTAGGCCCGTGTGAGTGTGTGATACATCAAAACCTAACTGTTATGTCTGATATTAACATAGTTATCTCTCACCTCAGGGCACTGTCTCTCTGGCTGTCTGTCTCTTTCGTCGGCCCAACTTCACCTTTATGCCTAAATCTTACACACACACACACACACACACACACATTAAGTCAGACAGCTCTGTGTGGTATGAGGTTTGCAGACAGACGTGTGTAAGATAGACGTGTTTAATAGATTCATCACAGGGTAATTAGATGGTCTCTCATTCCACCTGAATGATGCAAACTGAATGATGTGTGTGTGTGTGTGGTGTTGATTGCATCATCCTGGAGTCTTGAGGCCTGCAGATTGTTGATGACTGTAAACAGATATTAAGTTACAAAATTCACAGCACAAACACCGACATGGTTCATACTAAAACAGATTTGTCTTAGGTACACACACCTATTGTCATGCTGGTGGAGCAGGGAGGCAAATTAAAGTCGGCTTTAGTTGACTTGCAGCAACACGCTTCAGACAGGAATAAAACGAATGAGTAAAAAATGAAACACAAACACAGAGGGAGTTTAATGAAGAATATAAACGCACACAGAGGTGCAGGCAGAGCTGTGTGGTGTTTATTCATGCGCTCATGCATATCCCACATACTGCAGAACAGACATGCACATCAAATATGTCTGTGCAAAAGATTAATTATTTTGCATAAAGACAAGGAAGTCTACTTTATGGACCGTTAATTTTTTTTTTTGCATTGCATTGTTGCAGTTTTTATGACATGCTCTGCCTAAAACTGCATGTACTAGGCATTGACTTAAAAAAAAATATGTATAATTATTTAAATGTTTAAATAATCATGTTATTATATTAACATAAAATATTGTTTAATATTAATTAAAATGCATTATTCATTGTTTATTTTTTTATATTATTTATATATTTATGTCTAAATATAACACATTTGTGAATTGTAGACATTACAATAATGAGAATGGAGATAAACGTACTTTATTATCATGAAAATAGTGACACAAAAATCTAATTCAGACAGTGAACAGGTTTAAATCTGAGACTGTTTAAGTGTTTTAAGGAGGCGTGGTGAAATATCTGACTTCATGGTGGCTGTGTTTGTTTTTGCTGGTTCTGAGAAAGCCTGCATTTCCACTCAGCGTTACACAGCTTCTCTCTCTCTTACTCTCTATTCTCTTCTGTCCACAATCATACTATTTAAATGAGCAATATCTTTTTGATTACATTTTGTTCCTTTTTTTATTGCTATATATTTATATTATATATACTTAAAAGTTAGCATGCTATAATTAACTAATGACATCAGAATGAATCATAATTTAGGTAACTGTGCTAAACACCAATATGAACAACACCATCTATGTAAATACATCACAACATGGTATTCCAGTGAGCCCGAAAATCATTTGTTTGATCACTGAATCAATCATTTGACAGAAATGAACTGATTCCTGCTATGCTACTTCGCTGGAAACCTGTAGAGTTGCTGTCATATTACTCATATATGTGTTTTAAGTTAGACACATTGCTACTTTTAGTTTGCCACAGCTCGACATTAGTCCACTCCGAGATGCGCAAATCTCACATATTGTCCTGCTCACAGATGGTTTCTGTGACATGCTGCTTTAATAGTGGTAGAAATCTGTCTGTTATTGACGTTGTGTATCAGCCAATCAAAATATTTGAGTGAGATGTTTATTTTCAGCAGAAGCACCAGCTGTGGCCTGAATAAGAGCATTTATACTGAAGAATTTATCATTGTGCGGTGAAAACCAGAGAGAGAGACTGAGAACAGCATGTTATTAGTGGTGTTTGCTAAGACAGGGATCACTGTTACTACTGCTCGTGCTTACAGCTATAGCCATTTTTTTTTTCAAACCCCTTACCTCAGGTATTAAACTTTGGCATTACAGACAAGAATGATATTTCAAAAAATCCCATAGACTTGCTTTTGTCTTGGACTAGTAGTAAACCACCCTAGAAAACAAACGCTATGTTTTGCATGGGCGAGCACTGCTCTCATTTTTCTCAGAAAAGGTTCAATTTTACTCGCATATGTCTCGTATCTCATATGTGTATGTGTGTTTGTTGCAGCGATTAGCTTGTTACAACTATCCCATCTCGTTCTGAGAGCAAACAGGATTTATTTGCATGTCAAATTGGCAGTTCAGTGCACTGATGCACACGCACGCACACACAAACATACTCCATAATTCCCAAAGTATCTTATTTTAGACTTGTGTAGTGGCTGTTGTGTGTGTGTGTGAGAGAGACAGCTGCGTTTTAATGCTGACAAGTGTTTTAAAGCGTTCTGATCATAAACACATACAGGCGTCACACGCTCGAGATAAGATATGTGATAATCACACACACCTTTAACAGACACCCAAAAGACACACTGATACTTTTCTTGGCTCATCAGCAAAATTTCTGAGTTATCTACTAGAGTTATCAGAGTTCTAACATGTCTGTGTGTGTGTGTGTGTGTGTGTGTGTGTGTGTGTAATGTGACACCAGCATAAGATTCGATGTTTGTTTTTCTCGGCACCTTTGATGAAAACACTAGCATTGAACGTGTGTGGACAAATTCATTGTGTCGCAATCCTTCACACAAATCTAAAAATCAGTGTATATGCATGATGATTTTTATGCCAAAATAACATTTAAATTAAGCAACAGCATCTCTGGTTTACGTCCATGAATCAGTTTAATAATCTGAATCAACTCAGTGAACTGATTCAACAGTTCGTTCTATCATTCCAAAAAGTTTACAATGTTTACAATTAAAAGTGTGTTGTATTGCTGCATATAACAGCATCTTATTGGTTCGAAATTGAGAAATTTCTTTTAACTTTATTCCAGAGTGCTTTATTATTTATTGCGTTAATGCATATTTTAGTACAATACATTTCTGTTTGTTATCTCTTGCTACATATAAATGAATTTTTTTATTTTATTTTAATAATATTTATAATAATAATAATAATATTTGTGTTAATTTACATCAACTTTTAAAGGGTTATACATAAATATTAATATATAAATATATTAAATATTATCAAAAGGATATAAAATTAGAAGTTTTCTTTTAACTATATTGTACAGTATTATATAATTTATTGCATTATTACATTACATTTCTATTTATTAATATGGGTTATTATATTGCTGTATATAAATGTAGTATGTAAGTTTTTTTTTTTTACTCTACTTTTAAAAGTAAATACATAAATAAATTTTTTTCAAGAGTTTTAAATTTTGTATATCACACATGCCTATGCATGAATAAATGTAATTCAATATGTATCTATATTTATTTCTTTATTTGTTTTTTTGCTGTAGCATTATGGCAAGATCAGATGGACCCTCCTGCACTGAAGACTTGCAAAGTGGAAGACGACTTACGCTGGTCAAGTAAGAGACCTTACAAACACGTAGAGTTCACCTTTGACTCTGACTTAATTTATTTATTTTATTATTATTATATATATTAAAAAAAAAAAAAAAAATTATTCTATCCCTTAGCCATACATCTGTTTCAGAAAAATAATTTTAGCGTTCAGTGCTGCTCTTTTATGTTATTGGTAGTTGAATGATAGTATGAATCACCGTGACATCTAAATCATCAAAAACCACACACACACACGCCGTTGACCTCAAATTAATTCTTTAATATGCAGATGTGTGTGTGTGGGTGTGTTGCCGTCACAATGGTGAATCATAAAATTAATGATCCAATCAGAATGCAGCGTTTCTGTGGAGGAGCTGAAACAAACAGGATATAAAAAAATTTCTACTTTCGCTTACACACGCACACACACGCACACACACATGGAACCAGAAACATCAATAAACATTCTCAGTGTTTGAAATACACACACACACACATATACACACTCTCACTCGAAAACATTCACACAAACTCTGGCTGCCATGGACACACAGCCACATACCTGGTTCTGGCACGGTTTTCCTTCCCCACAGCAAAGCAGAATTCCTTCCCTTCCTGTTCCCGCAAACCCCAAACATCCAGACCAGCTGAGTCATTTTTTTTTACCTCCAACACACACAAGATTGCCTTTGTCACACCAGCCCCTGTCACATTTAAGTTATAGCTTTCTTTAATTGCACTTTGATTGATTTACAATTCCTAATAGACTCGCTGCGTGTCAGGTGACATGTTTCAAAACACCAGAGGGCAGTTTCAGCATAATTCATGCTCTGTGATGTGAGGAAATATATGACATTTATTAAATGCCACACTGCAGCTAAAAATATTGTCACTCCTCTACTGGGGGTTTCATTTCATTTAGTACACTCTGTAGTTATTTATGATAGCCTATATATACATATTTCAGTCTGCATTTTTTCCCATCAAAAATAGCAATTTAAAATGGGTTGATCTGGCATGCATGTTTCTTTTTCACAGCCATATCACTGTCAACCATCACAAGGTAATTAAGGGTATTCACTCCCACATTTAACTGCGGTTGTCCTAAAACTCGCACAAAGACAAAGTTCAGTTCTAGAATTCACAGATTTGTTCTAGTGCTTCCAAATGTGCACTCAAACTTCTAAATGAATTTCAGGTCAGTCAGTATCAGATTAGATGAATTCATGTTATTGCAAAGGAAATCATTTCAGAATCACAAGTTTTCAAATATGACTACGCATTAAAAGGCGTGGTCCACCTAAAGATTTTTTAAAAATTCTGTTATAAATTCCACGTCATTCCAAGCCTGTATGACTTACTTTCTTCTGTGGAACACATAAGATGATACAAAAATACATTGGAAGTCTATGGGATCCAAAACTGGTTACCAACATTCTTCAACATGCATGTCTCTTTATCACTGTCAACCGTCACAAAGTAATTAAGAGTATTTACGCCAACATTTAACTGTGTTTGTCACTCTTGAAACACTGCCGTGTACACGTGGCCAAAGAGAGTTTGCCTCTTCTTTTGTGTTCCACATACGAAGGAAACGCATGCTGGTTTAGAATAACGTGAGGGTGAGTAAATGATGACAGAATTTAAATTATTGGGTCGACTGTCCCTTTAAGAATCAATTTTGTCTCAGTTGGCTTCAAAGAACTTGATGAGAAATCTTTGCATTTATGTGCATAACTCATCTGAAACTTTTATTATTGAGATTATTGAGGTATTTTTCTCGGGAGAAACATCTGAGTAGTCTGAGAGTTTCATTCTGCTCTCCATTGCTCTGCATAAGAAACAACTGAGATATTAAATAGATCTCATTTTTGCTGTGGGTTCAAATAGCGTGTGGTCTGTGCTGCAGACTTGCGTGAGTTTAATGTTGACTCACCGCTCTGAATTGCAATGATCAGAAACGCCTACAGAAATAATGAGATCCAACAGTTCTTCTGTTTCATAATAATTGCTTCCGAAAGAACTGAATATTGATTCCTTTCAACATCCTAGAAGAGCAAAAGCAGCTTAATAATTGTGATTTTTGGATCAATAATAATGCAGCCGTTTCAACAAATGGATTTGAGAGTCAGTAAGGTCAAAATTCCTCACTGGAGACAAAAAAGGCATTCCTGATTTATTCACAAATGAGTCTCATTATAATCCAGGTCCTGAATCAACGACCTGATTTGTAAATCTCCAGCACAGTATCAGATGTTTGTGAATGGTAACCTGAGCCGTCCTGATGTATGAGATGGTGGCGCAGCACATGTCCGAGATGGGCTAGTTTGCATGCGACGTGCCGTGTTGTCTTATGGACTACAGCTCTAACATAAACACACAAGATCTACATGTTTGCCTGCGTCTCATGTTCTCTGCCTGTTGGAGCGATATGCCATTTTCTTCAGTTATCATTCATCAACATCCCGTGCAAACATTTAGCCATTTCAGCCTTGCTCCAGTTTTCTGCCTGCTTGTAAAAATATATATATATAAGTCAAGTAAGTACACTGCAAATTGGTTTAAAGCAGTTTTATAAAAATCTGTAAATAATCAGTGTCTTGAAGCTTAGTTTATATATGACTATATAATAAATATAATTTTTTTTATTATTTACTAGCAAGGTATTTCACAAAATGTATATTGCTGGGTTAAAAAACAAAACGAAACAATAGATACACTTTTTAAACTGTAGATGGTTTGGACAAATTATGGTTGTCAAATGTTAGTGGAACATGTTTATTCTTATTGTGAATAGTTTGAGGCCTCTGGGTATGGCATATTTGAGTTACATGTAGTGATTGTTTGGTTGGTTCCTGTGGGTTTGTGTCACCAGTTGAGCATAAAACCACATAGTAGAAACTCAAACCATGAACAAGTAAGCAAGTCTGGGATCCAGGTCATTGTACGATTGTTGGATATGTGGTATTTTCGATATTCTACATTTTAAAGCAAATATACTTGATTTGATTGGGGGGTTTCCAACCTTTTTTCCTTCAAGAGCTACTTTCTAAAAATGAAAGTGGTTGAGAGCTACTAGTGTTATACAATACTTAAATCTCTTAAATGATCTATCAATCCAAACCATTATACATGGTATTGTTCAGATTTACTGGAAATATTCTGAAAGTAGTGTACTGATGCACACTGAAATAATTTGCATTACGCATGCATGAAAAGATGAAGAGAAAATGGCAGACGAAAATTTTCTGAAGACAGCCGGTTCCCCTTATGCATTCATACAAGTTAAAATCATATATTCTTTCATAGAATTTCTCTCAGCAGTCTGCCTTCAGTTATGTTTTGACACAAAACGAAACTTGTGTTGCACCTGCGAGTGACTCTTACCGCAGGTTTTTCAAACTGGGATAATCAAATATGTGTCTAATGATAATTAAAATTGTTAAAAATAACCTCACGTCCGACACGTACAAAAAAAAAAAATTCATTTGCATTGGAGGGGGTGGGGAGTCTGTCTATATTGAATAACTCTGACTGAATGTTAAGCATGTCTTGGCGAGCTATACCTCGAATAAGGCCACAAGCTACTGCTAGCTCACAAGCGATGTGTTGGAGACCCCTGATATAGAGTATCAAGTATATATTTCAGTCTTTATGTCTCCGTGTCTTTCTTTCTCCTGGCCACATGATTTGCCTGGTCCAGGTGTAATCCATTAGTTTTTGCATTGCCATTTTACAGGTGAGGGCCGAGATTTGCATCCTCACCAGAATCCTGATCCCACACACAAACACGCACAATTCCTGCCGACTAGCTACTGCTTGCTCTTCTGTTAACAAACAAAATCAGTTTCTACAGCAGTCAAATGAGGCAAACCTCTGTAGTGAGCCGGGTTACACGCTTGACTGTGTGCTAGTGGAACATGGCGAACTGAACTGATCACTGTGATGGGCCAAAACCCAAATGGGGGAGAATAACAGTGTTTGAAAGGGGCCATTTGCAGGAGAATATTAATTTTTCCATTTATTTTCATTTGGAAACATTACTGCTGAACTTTAAAGTAGCGCTTTTTCCCACCTCAGGGCAATAAGTGCCATGGAAGGAGGTTTTTCCCCTCAGTAGTCATCATGGCTTGGCTGTGCCAAAACCAAATGTCCCCTTACATTAGTTTTTTTTTTTTTTTTGCATTAAAATTAATAATATTGTTTCTGCAGAACTTGTTCTATTAAGTATTTTTAATTCATATTAACTTATTTATAATATGCATTAATATGTATTTTTTTATGTTATTTTCCTAATACTAATGTTATTAATATTAATAACAGTATTAAAATGTTAGAAATACAGTTCATATAAATTCTGTTTCTGCTGATTTTTTTCCAATTGAGAATTTTGTATCAATTAATAATAATTTATTTATAATATTTATTAATTAATATTTAATATTGTTCCTGAGAAATGTTATTTTCCCCATAACAATTTGTATAAATATCCATATGTATATGGATATGTGAGACATAATACAAAAACTTGGTGGATAAAAATATGTTGTCAAGAAACATCAAACCATTTGTATTATATAAATAGAATTTTCAGAAATGTCTATTTTTATGAATACTTATTAATTAATAATGTTAATTAATATGATTTTTTCTGTAGAAATTAGTAATTTTCTCAATAATAGAGTTTAATAATATTGTCATTGCTATTAATGGTAATATTGATGTTAATACAACCCATAAAAAGGCCAGAAATGTAAACATAATAAACAAAATACTGAGTGGAAGAAAAAATCTATCTCTATTTAAATCCTTTGGTTAAAAAAAAAGGGAAATTGGTCCCTTAAATATGTTGTCAGATACATCAAACCATAATTTTTAAAAGGGGAAAATGTCACACGATTATGGCTATACCACATGGTTTCCTGCTCTCTCTTTTTTTCGTAGTTTTTAAAGAGTTTTTCCACTGAAACTAATGTAGATCATGTGTGAAGTGGTTATGCTGAGAAATACAGCAAACTAGTAACTCTCTAGAGGACTGGTCTTCAAAACAAGGTCTCAATAATGTGTTTTTTATGTTTTTTATCATGTAAACAAGATTTAGTTATCGTCAGCCAGATTTAAAATTATACTCTCTTTTTTAATCATAACAACAACATGTTTCTATCCACCAAGGGCTCTGAAAGGGTTGAAGACCCCTGTTCTGGAAACTGTCTTGTTAGTATCCTGTCAGGCACTAGAGGGAGACGCCGAGTCTGAGTGAATGTGTGTCTGCGAGGGTAATGAGGGTGAACAACGTCTACAGTACAGTTTGGGTGTTATATCTGGTTTGCAGCTGTTTCTCAACTCATTTGTCAGATTTCCGCTTTTAGTAATTAATCTCGAATGGTGTGTGTGGGTGTGTGTGCATGTGAGCAGTGCAAAAGTAAAACTGTAGAGACTGGCAGGAATTTGTGGCCATTTCATTTAAATCAGATTCTGGTCTCCCAAAAGGGAGAAAGAGAAAGTCAACACCCCTCTGAGAGAACGAGCGAGCGAGCATGGTCTGAGGAAATTGAAATGGAACTGTATGTTTTTCTCCCTTTCTCTGTTTCTGTTTGCAAATGGACCCAGTGCCCCAGACAAACGGGGGGAGAGCGTTTTAAACGAGTCAGTGGCACGCACAGACGGCATTCTCCTCCCTCAGGCGCTGGCATGCCAAAGCCTGCTCCAGTATCCCAGCAGCCCCTGCTCGTATGTGGGCAATAAGCAGAAAAATCAAGCCAGAAAACAGCACTAACTGGCAGAAACAGGCAGCAGTTTGTGCTTGTGTGCAGGTGCACAGACGTTTCTCTTACACCTGTTCATAAAGTCGTGACGCGCGAGACGTGAACACTAAATGAAACTCCAGACGTCAGAGCATCCCAATCTTCATCATCGTCTTCCTCCCAGCCTTATAACAATAGCCTACCAGTGACTGCTTTCACTTTTACCCATCATGTGGCCTTCACAAATGACACTAGGTGGCACAAGATCAGTGTTAACAGGGTTCTGAATAGTTCATCTGATACATTTTACTTTAATTCGTATTAATATTATATATAGCAACATGTATGTATTATATTAATAGGATTATATATATTGTATATGTCAGGGTTTGGGTAGAGGGATTAGGCGAGGACTCAATGATGCAGAGAGAAGGGCTCTTTAATAGTTATAATAATGAAATAAACAAACAAAAACTACCCCGTAGGGGAAACAAACAAAACATGACTGGCAAGGCAAGGCAAGGCAAGACACGGTGTGCACAGACAAATATTTGACAACGAACTAGCAACCAGACTGCAAACACAAGGACAATAAATAGGGAGCTAATGAGGAGGGCAACGAGGGAACACATGTGGGGAAAATTACATCAATAACCAGGTAACAAGATGGGTGGGGTCAAGACAATTGACGAGAGCACATGGCACATAGGAACTAAGACAAAATAGAACAAGAAAGCACACAGCCGATAACTCGAGCTGTGTGCAACAATACAAGACAACACTTTGAGACTGCACGTTACCACAATAAAACAGAACATGGAGCGCGAGTGTTCGGTCCCCGACACGAAACCGAAACTCAGCAAAACATGAGTGCTGGGATCCGAACACCACACTCCAACAAGAAACAGATTGATTTGCAAATCATTTAAATGTACAAAATCATAAATATTTTTTAAAGACTTTAGGGTCAATTGTGATTTGTTAAAATGTAAAACTATACCTATAATCCAAAGACAAGCAATCATATATATTTAGAACTACTTTTTATTTAAAAAAAAATACTTTTTTGTTTTGATTATAGGCTGAAATGTGATTTGTAAAAACTTCAATCAATAGACAGACAATCAGAAACATTTAGTATTTTTTATTATTATTTTAATAAATTCATTAAGTCAAAAATATAATTAATTTTATTTTGTAAATAATCTATATTTTATTTCTTAATTCAGTCTTAGTCTGAATTTTTTTTAATTATTAAAAATGTAAACATTTAGTAATCATGGAAAAAGCATTGAATCTTGCATTCTGTAATCTTTTTGTTGTTTAAATGTTAAAGTGACACATTCTTTATTTTTCTCGTCCAGGTACGGATCTGTTCCCTCAGAGGACGTCCTTCCCATCTCTGTCTCCATTAACGGCTCCTCGATTCTCAGATTCACACATGCATTATCCGGGTCCCTTCACTTACTCTGCCAACCCGTCCAGCACTGGAATCGGCGGTCTCAGCGTGGCCGGGATGCCCACCTCCAGCCGCTACCACACCTACCTGCCACCTCCATACCCCGGCAACCAGAACCAGAACTCCCACTTCCAGACCAACTCCTCGCCGTACCACCTGTACTACGGCACCGGATCCGGCTCCTACCAGTTCTCCATGGTTCCGACTGGCGGCACCGGATCAGGAGGCGACCGGTCGCCCGGCCGCATGCTGACTTCCTGCACTGCGGCGGGCGGAGCCGGAGGCACTGGGGGTGGAAGCAACAGCCTGCTCAGCGCCAGCCTCGGCAACCAGAGCGATGGTGTGGATGCCGACGGCAGCCACAGCAACTCACCCACAGCGATGAGTGCGTCCACACGCATAGACGAGTCCGTCTGGAGGCCTTACTGAGAAAGACTGAGAGAAGAAGTCGAATTTTAGAGTAAAGGTGAAAAGTCTTGCATGTTTGATCATTTTGTTTCTTCATCCTTCTATGACATGTCAATTGCTTCTAAGACCACCAAAGTGAACCGATGACCAGAAATGAGTCTGGACACTCCATACAGCACAGAAATGGACCTCCGCTGATCAAAACTAAAGGAGGACAGAAGTCTCAGAATTATGAAAATGAGGTGTATATAGAAAGATTATAATTAAGAAAAGGCATCCCATAGTAATATATCAGCAACATTTCTTACTAAAAAAGCTGAAAAGACATTCTGATGAGCCTGTATCTGAAAAAAGCCAGTTTATCCAGCCTTACAAACCAATCTGCCTGAACGCTGTAATTCCAAGAGTGCTTTGCGACCACGAAACGTGTCGTGCAGACAGTATGAAAGAGCTTCACAGAGCTGCAGGACTGTGGGACTTTTAATGTGTAAATATGATGATAAACAAAGATGCTAGCCATGAGTTTCAGGTACTTTCCAAACTTGCTAAAATAGTCTTGAAATGGTGAGATGTGATCATATAAATACAAGTGTGGAGTTTGTGAGATGTTATGTCAGTGGGTTTTTCATAGAAACGGATTTTAGGGTGAATATCACAAAACCTGTCAGGAACATATTCAGGTCATGTTTAATGAGAAATTATATTTTGCATGACTACAATGATGCTCATTTTTATTTTTTTTAGAACCATTCATTATTGCATTTGCATTGTGACATTGTTTGAAGCGCATTTGTCCCTTACGTTCTTATTATTGTAATGCAAAAAAAAAAAGATATATAATTTCATTTGCAAAGCATCTGAATTTACATCAACTTAGGCATCGTTTTCATTATGCAAAAATATTTTTAGCTTTGATTTTAGGGTGAAATGTGATCTAGATGTGCTTTCGTGAGATTCACCCTTCAGTTGCAGGTTCTCGATTTGTAGAAACGTAAAACAGTGTCTATAATCCAAAGACAGACAGGTGTTTGATTTATTTTTATTTTTTCTTGCTTCATACCAAAATCACAAACAATTTACTTGTGGAGACTTTTTTTTTAATAGTTTTAAGAGTATTTTTTTTTCTCAATGTTGATTGCTTTTTATGACTTTCTTCAGACTATTGATTTGAGCTCAGTTTTAATTTTTTAAATTTTTTTTTTGAGCCAAAGAGTTCCTATTTTGGATCGTTTCCAGGTCACAATCATTTCATGTTAGGTTTTTTTTTTTTTTTTTTATATAACATTGGAAGTTGTTCTACTGTAATATATTCTTTCTAAATTATACAAAAGTTTTAATGTAATGCCTATGTTTTCCAATGCAGCTTTAATGCACTAAAAGATTTATTTAAGAGGTTCAATGTCCTTGTTAAACCACATAATGAGACATTCTTACCAGATTGAATTCCACATGATATTTAGTCATGTGCCTGAAAGGCCTCAACCATCACAAGCCAAAGAGTCCAACAATCACCTGTTGTCATTCCACATCTCTAAAGTGTGAAAAATATGTTGCTCTAAGCACCTACATTATGTGTCTATTTTTCCTACCTTGTTCTTGGAATGACTGAAATCGGAGACAATAATTGGGCACGTTTGAAAGGAGATCGCCCGTGATTATTTGAATAACAAAACCATGCACAAGCTCCTACAAGGAGGGTAAAGTGGCCATGACACACACACACACACACATACATCCACGTAACAGGTGTAAGTGAATATTTCAGAGCATAACCCAGAGGTTTTTCCCATGCTCACACCTGCTGCCATCACCTGAGGGCCAAGAGCCCCAAAAGAGCAAGGGAAACAGGTAGAAAGATGGATGAAGAGAGACGTATCTCCTTTCGTAATCATTGGTCATCCTTCAGGCCTTGTTATCCAAGCAGAAGTGCCCGCGTTCAGCTTGATTCACGGCCGCTTTGATGCCTTTATGTGGGCGGTTATTTTCCTTCTCATTGTGCCTCTGCTTGATTATAGCCCCAAGCTGCAGGCTACAGGAAAGAGGATTCAAAATGTGAGCTGGTCTAGTTACAAGCGGGAGTCGATTCTCTCCTGCAAGGACTTCTGGGTAATAGAAACCCTGGGTAAACTATTTGCTTCTGTGTCGTATGATTCTCTCTCAGTGCCTCGGTCTGAATCTATTAATGTGTGTGGATATCAAATCCTGTCAGTGTAACAGCTGTATTTTCTCCAGAGAGTTTGAGATGGATCAAGAATCCAAATCAAGCTAAATTAAGATTTGCTGACCCCAAATCATACCTATTTATTTCCACTGTATCAATACTGTTTGTGTGCTTCTGCACTGAACAATCTATTGACATCAAGGTTCTGTTCCAAAACCTAACTTTTGAAAATAAAGGTTATTTAAAGGCATTGAAGGTTCCATGAAGAATCTTTCAAATTCATGGAAACATTCCGAAGAGGAAAGCATTCTTTAGATTTTTAAAATGTTCTTTACAAGCAGGAAAATAAATGGTTCTTTTAAGAACTGTTCACTTAATGGAACCAAAACATTTTTTTCTATGCATTGCTAGGAAGACACCCTTGTAGAACCTTTATTTTTAAGAGTGTAGTGAGCTCCCTATGTATGCAACACAGAATCTGTTCCAAAAAAAGTATGAGCGGTGCAAATATGCCTGTGGGTTTCTCCCGAAATCAATCACTTATTTCAAGGCATAAGTCTATGTGGGCAGCAGTAGGTTTTGGAATACAAACCCAAATGTTGCCAGTGAAGTGAATATCACGAGTCGTGGCGTTTGTTAAGTGCACAGATCCTTATAATGCTGAAAGAGTTAAAACACACTCCTGTTGAACAAATGGTTTTTTTCACTCATTGTACGTTTGTAATTTTGGTTCCAAAATATGCTCTTTTGTTCCTTCATTGTGTGCTAATGATGTAGTTTTTTTATGCATTTTAATTAAAAAAAGATCAGGATTTGTTTGTCATTTTGAATTTCATTTACTTAATGTTAATGTTTTTGTAATTCAGCCATTAATTTTACAATGCCACAAAAAATTATATAAATTAAATTTCCTCAATATTTCCACATTTAAGTGGTGTCATATGAAGCAGGTTGAAAGGTTTAACATATTTTTGCCACTTAAATAGTTCTACTGACAGAAAAGAAACTATTTCTAACTTTTAAAATGATGCAGTCTACCATAGTCTAGCACAAAATATTTGCAATAAAATATAACAACAAAATAAAAAATAACAACAACAATAAAAAGTAAAAAAGGTTTGAGGTTGGTAAAATTTTTTAATGTTTTTAAACAAGTCTCTTCTGCTCACCAAGGATGCATTTATTTAAGCAAAAGTACAGTAAACTCAGTAATATTGTGTATTATTACTGTATTACTAATATTAGTAACTTGTTAATATAATATTACTATATTCATATGTATAAATATTACTATACTTTCTGTTTTAATATATTGGAAATGTTCCTGTGATGCAAAGCTGAATTTTCATCATCATTACTCCAGTTTCAGGGTCACATGATCCTTCAGAAATCATTCTAGATGCTGATTAATTATTTTTATTATCAGTGTTGAAAACAGCTGTTTAATGTTTTTGCAATTTTATGCATCCTTGCTGATTAAAAGTACAAATTCCTTTAAATATATATATATATATATATATATATATATATATATATATATATACACATACAAGTATATATATAAATTACAGGCCCCAAACATTTGAACAGTAGTGAAAGTGGCCTAGAAAAACTTTTAATTTACACAAATCATAGCAATTTTACTCTGCTAAAGCTGCTACATGACTAAATGTAATGTAAATGTAGTAGTAGAAGAAATAAATAAAATTGTGTCAAATTAACCTGTCAAACTTCACGTCCCTTGCTTATATCCCCCAAATGTTAAGGTTTGTTTTTTCAAATGCTCAGGCCAACATTCAGAGTTTGTCTTGACAAACCTTCCTTCTCTAAGTGAACGTCAGTATGTTTATGTGTGGACGTGCTTTCTGTCACTTTAGAGCAGGTTCACACTAACAGCTTGTCACTTCACACAATCATAGCTGAGCTCAGTTTTCACGCCTTCCACCGGACAAACAGCAGCTACTCGATAGTTTCACATTGCATGAAAGACGTGTGAAGATTCACATGGTTCATCAGATTTAACAGTAATGTCTGAAACCGCTCAGGACACAAACACAGAGCTCTGCTGCTCAAACGTAAACATGGCCGCTCTTCCAAACCTGTCATGCAGTCAGCAGTTATTACTGTCAGAACAGGTAATAAGTGGAAAAGACTCAATTGCATGCGGTCACTTGCATCACCCTCTGCAGGACGTAAATATAAACAGTAAATTCACCTAATGAGTTGTGTTAAGTGAATATGACGGGGCTGATGAGCGTGTGCTGCATTTCAACATAAAATAAGAACGCTACTGTCTTGTTTTTGGCATTGTAGAGAAAATTCTGTTAGCACAAACTTGACTTGTTTCTATCTATCTATCTATCTATCTATCTATCTATCTATCTATCTATCTATCTATCTATCTATCTATCTATCTATCTATCTATCTATCTATCTATCTATCTATCTATCTATCGTTGTATCGTTCTGTCGTTCTATCATTATCTATCTATCTATCTATCTATCTATCTATCTATCTATCTATCTATCTATCTATCTATCGTTGTATCGTTCTGTCGTTCTATCGTTCTATCATTATCTATCTATCTATCTATCTATCTATCTATCTATCTATCTATCTATCTATCTATCTATCTATCTATCTATCTATCATTCTATCTATCTATCGTTCTATCTTTATCTATCTATCTATCTATCTATCTATCTATAGTTCTAAAGTTCTATCTATCTATCTATCTATCGTTCTATCTATCGTTCTATCTATCTATCATGCTATCGATCATTCTATCTTTATCTATCTATCTATCTATCTATCTATCTATCTATCTATCTATCTATCTATCTATCGTTCTATCTATCGTTCTATCTACCTATCTATCGTTCTATCGTTCTATCTATCTATCTATCTATCTATCTATCTATCGTTCTATCGTTCTATCTATCTATCTATCTATCTATCTATCTATCTATCTATCTATCTATCTATCTATCTATCTATCTATCGTTCTATCTATCTATCATTATCTATCTATCTATCTATCTATCTATCTATCTATCTATCTATCTATCTATCGTTCTATCTATCTATCTATCTATCTATCTATCTATCTATCTATCTATCTATCTATCTATCTATCATTCTATCTATCTATCTATCTATCTATCTATCTATCTATCTATCTATCTATCTATCTATCTATCTATCTATCTATCTATCTATCTATCTATCTGTGGCGGGGGAGGCGTGGTTTAGCGAAGTCTGCAACTGGAGAGAGAATGAAGAGACGAGTGGTGGTAAGTGGTTCAGGTGAGAAACAATTAACACCGGGATCTCATTGCAGTGATTGGCGTGGGGAACCGGTATTTAAGCGGCACGACAACTGGCGAAAGACGAGAGAGACGGGGACTCGTGAGAGCACGAAGCTGGAGAGCGGCCGAGCCAAGGCTGCAGTAGTGACAAAGAGAGTGAGAGTGTGAAGTGCGCGCACCTGCCGCGTTTGTTTTTGTTTTTGTTGAGTTGTTAATAAAGTATCTCACGAGCCCCGTACGCCGACCCTGGTCTCCTTCCTCTATAACAGTCCGAACTTTGCTACACTATCGTTCTATCTATCGTTCTATCGTTCTATCTATCTATCTATCTATCTATCTATCTATCTATCTATCTATCTATCTATCTATCTATCTATCTATCTATCTATCTATCTTTGTCATTGTCATGTGACAGGTCTTGTCAGTAATGAATGTAGTATCAGTGAGTTGTTGGTGTCTTTGGAGTCTTATATTTTGGATTCAAACAAGCTTTACAAATATTATTACATCTTCTATTTTCCTGTTGAACAGTCACTCTCCCACACAGCGCAGATAAACGTCAAGCTTTTAATTCAGTAAAGCTCAAGGGAAATGCTCTTAACAAACTTTAAAAACGCAAGGTTATCGCAAAATCTCCCATCTCTAGCAAGTCTTTTACCTCAGAGTACTCTATCTAATCTCCCAAAGGACTTTTTAAGAAGTGAAATGAGGCCTAGTCAGACGTCACAGCTACACACAAGAGAAATCCACTGGATTTCTCAGAGAAACAGCTGAAGTATAAGGAAATTTAACATGATTAATCTTAATAAATGTTAAGATGTTATTGCGGTTCTTTTGAGCTTTCTATTACAGTTTTTCTCAGTCACTTTGGTGCATTTCTCAAATCAGAACTGAAATTCTCAAAATTACTTGTAGAACCTCCACATCATCTAGTCATTTATACACATCACAAAACCAGTTTCTCATTCTTTTGAACAAGTTGCGATAGCTTTTGTACATTCATGCAATTGATTATGCACATTTATCTGCGGTTCCTACATTATCAGCTGCTAATGTCATGTTGCTCAAAACGTATTCTATAGTTTTCTGTGCAATAGTCTTACCCCTCAAAACATCTAGTCTCTAGTTCATCGTATAAATCATTAAATGCAAAGTGGTTCATCTAGTTGTCATAAAGTATCAAGCTATTTCTTTTTTTTTTCTTTTTTTTTTACACATTATGATTAAACTTGTTGTAAATTTGGCATGAATTGTGCAAGTGTTTCACTAATGAAGAGAATGTAGATCAACCAATGATAAACTATTTCTCTGAAATAGCTCAAAGGTTCATCTTCAGTTGGAAAAGCATATACTGTATACAGTAGACAGAGGACAACACAAGAGTTACAAATTCTGATGGACTTATTTTTTAGTTTCATCTTTGTGCCCATATTTCTTTTTCATCTTCTATATCAGAATGCCATTGTAAAGGTTTATTTATTTATTTCTATTTTTGGGTCAGACCAATAGTAAAAGTGTAACTGGGAATTCTGTCCAGTCTCTTTCATTCAATATTCCACATACAGTAATGTGTAAATTTGTACTTTTGAGGAATATATGACATACATAAGCATATGGCATACTGTTCAATACAGTTACTTTCATCCAAAATGTTCCCATCGTTTACATCAGGTATTACAGTTTTTCTCAGTTGCTTTGGTACATTTCTCGAATCATCATTGACATTTGCAAAACAGTAAGTGCATTTCTCAGACTAAGACTATTGCACAGAAAACTATAGAATACGTTTTGAGCAACATGACATTAGCAGCTGATAATGTAGGAACCGCAGATAAATGTGCATGATCAATTGCATGAATGTACAAAAGCTATCGCAACTTGTTCAAAAGAATGAGAATCTGGTTTTGTGATGTGTATAAATGACTAGATGATGTGGAGGTTGTACAAGTAATTTTGAGAATTTGATTTCTGATTTGAGAAATGCACCAAAGTGACTGAGAAAAATTGTAAAATAATTTCTGAAGGATCATGTAACACTGAAGACAGCTTTGCATCACATTAATAAATTACATATTAAAACATATATACAATAAGAAAACCATTATCTTAAATTGTAATAATATGTCACAATATGACTATTTTAACAGTGTTTTAGATCAAATAAATTCAGCTTTATTGAGCATTAGAGACTTCCCTCAAAAACAATAAAAGAAAAAACTTAATCAGGGTTGAATTTATGTATTTTGAACAACAACTTCATCTTTATTAACTGTGGCTGTGGGAAGACAGCTCCACATGGTTTAAAACACATGAAAGAAAAAAAGTCGTACAAAGACAAACAAGAGCTGATATATTTTGGAAAAATAAGGGACTGTGAAAAGCAGTTTTGGTTTCTCATGGAAACCACTTCCTGGGTCATGAGCGAGCCCTTTGGTACCTGCATCCATACGAAAGCCATTACAGCTGTACTGACCTCTCTCTTCCCAGCCTCCGTGAGAAGAGGGAAGAAGCGGGCTGGAACCGGTTTGCCTCGGGAGCCAGTGAGCGCGGGACTATTTTTTAACTGAACCGGAGAAAAACAGACTGGGATGGGAAAGAGAAACTGTGTCCAAAATCACGATTCCCACACAGAGATCGTGAAACAGAGACCACAGGGACCAAAAACTGATGATTATTCTCACATTCCCACTCAGGAGGGGACAAAGACCAAAGATGACTTCGTCTGATTTTAAGTAATGGGGAAAAGTACAATCATTAACATCTCATCAAAACTCAAACCAAACAGAGACTTTGCTGTAGTCTCCAGCTCGTCAGATTTTTCTCTTTGTAAAAATATACATGTTATATAATATTACATAATGTCTGTGCTGTGCTCAGATTTAGCCAGACACCAGAGAAGTCTTTGATCAGAAGTTACAATAATTCAATCAATCTCCAATCATTCAAACATCAATTCTTCCAAGACTAAACTATCTAACTTTGTATCTGTTTGTCTAATTACAGTTTTTCTCAGTCACTTTGGTACATTTCTCAGATCAGAATTGAAATTCTCAAAACTACCTGTTCAATTCTCACATCATTGTGTCACTTGTGCACATCAAAAAAGCAGTTTCTCATTTCTTTGAACAAGTTGAAAATGCTTTGGTACATCCATGCAAATGATTATGTACAATTCTCTGTTGTTTCCTACATTATCAGTTGCTAATGTCATGTTTATCAAAATTTATTATATCGTTTTCTGTGCAATAGTCTTACCCCCCAAAACATCGGGTCTTTAGTTCATCGTATAAGTCATTAAATGCAAAATGGTTAATCTAGTTGTCATAAACTGCCAAGCACACTTTTTTTTACACATTATTATTAGACTTTTTGTCAATTTGGCATGAATTGTGCAAGTGAATATTTACTAATGAGGAGAATGTAGATGATAAACCAATGATAAACCATTTCTCTGAAATTGCTCAAAGGTTCATCTCATGAATCTTCAGTTAGAAAGCTTGTACTGTATAGACAGAGGACAACACAAGAGTTACACATTCTGAAAATGGACTTATTTTCATCTTTGTGCCCATATTTGTTTTTCCATTTCTATATCACAGTGACATTGTTTTTTTTTACAGTATTATAATTTTTTGGGACAGACCACTAGTAAAAGTGTAACTGGGAATTCTATCCAGTCTCTTTCAATCAATATCCCACATACAGTAATGTGTAAATTTCTACTTTTGAAATGGATATATGGCATACATAAGCATATGGCATACTGTTCAATACAGTAACTGTCATCCAAAATGTTGCCATAGTTTACATCAGAACATCTCTCCAGAGTACACTGTTATATTGACAACATGACTAAGCGATTTGACTGTCTTATCCGTAAACTATGACACAAGGACTTGTCATTCGATGGCACTGACATGTTCATTGACACAGATATTTATTTTTGAGCGATTAACTAAGGATTTTGAGCAGGAGACTGGCTTTTGCAGGTAATCCATGGTGATTTGCTATTTGTACGAGTTGTTTTGAGAAATGCACGTACTGTTTTGCAAATTGTGAGTTTGATTCGAGAAACGTACCAAAGCGACTGAGAAAAACTGTAATACTGTTTGTCAACTATTAACTTATTTGTGTTTATTTTTTATAAAGAATGATTTATTTATTACATAGGCTAAATTATTTATTATAAATAAATAACATGTTTATTTTGTTTTACATTCAAAATATAAAGATAAAACAATATACCTCACTATTGTACCTCACAAAAAAAAATAAGAAGAAGAAGAAAATATTATATATATTATAATTTCTATCAGATTTTACACTCATCTGCTTGTGTAACAATCAAACAAATATTAATGTCCACCTTCAAGGCTAAAAGCAAAAAAAGAGGCCCCATTCCCACAATGCATCATGAGAACTGATGCAGCAGGCTGGTTTTCTCACATAAAAATGACATGCAATCAAACTCCAACAAGAATAGATATTGTTTCCTGCAAAACCCGGGAAATCAGGAGGAGGTGCACGCAGGGCTTGAGATTGTATTTTATAAGGCATCTTGGCTCATTAACTGATTTTGGGAGAAACAGAGGCTGGGGGGGGGGGGGGGGGGGTTAAACCCTCTCACACCCCCTCATTCCCCCATCAGCCCATCTCCCTGTAGACACAGTCCACGGGAACAACCCTCCTCATGAAGATCTGGGAAATGCTTGTGATGACATTTAATTTGTTTCCTTCTAAAAGCAGCCAGTTTAGATTTATAGATCTAACGATAAAGCCATAGATAGAAATATAGCTAAAAAGATTCATTAAAAAAATGAAAGAATAATAGCTAGAACAATAGTATGCTAGATGATGGATGGATGGATGGATGGATAGATACATTGTATTTAGAAGGTTGCTCTGTAATTTCACCTCAATCTGTGTGGAATAAAGCAGCATCTTTAATCATGTTCCTCAGGCTGTCTTTGAAATGGTGTAGAGTAACAGTGAGCACAGCAGACTGTGTGTGAATGCGTGTGTGTGAATGTGTGTATTTGTCAGAGAGAGAGCGATTATGGTAATTATAACATTAAAATAAGTCAGCAATGACATACAGTCTGCTGGGGGTCTGATCTTCACTCTTCACTCCTCTGTTCTGGGAGTCGTGACTCAGGGACTGGAAGGTAATTCGGAGCACATTTGTTTTGACATTCATGGAAAAATACCCTGAAAATATATTTGAAGTAGGTCTAGTTAATAATCAAGCAATATCATACCAGCAAGAGTTGTGTTATTCAGTGGTAGTTACTCATAATTTAAAAAAAACACACACACAAAAACATGATTGCGAGTGTAATATTGCTTTTATAGGTAGCCTACAATAGTTCAAAAGATAATATTAAACATAATATTCCCAGTTGTTTTGTCTATTTTTCTGACTCCAACAAAAAATATTTAACAAATGGCAAAGTATAACCAAACAGTGTTTAATTTCTGATTGGATTCACGTTTTTGAATGAATCATATGAGTAAATGATTCAATGACCCGCTCTTCCATGAATAAGCTAATCGGTAAGTGAATGATCATCGTGATTCACTCGTAAAGACAGTCACTCGCTAGACATTTTGAATGAATTGATTGAATAAATGGTTCAGAATGCAATGAAAAAAAAATCTAAAAAAATAATGTGCTGCAAAGGGAGGTACTTTTGTAGGCCAAAACCTGAAAACGAGGTAACGTCCATCTCATCATCCTCTCAATTTAACATTTTGTTCTTGTTGTTTTATGGGTTTTTTGGTTAAATGTCTGAAATAAGCTCAGTGGTTAACACAAGACATTTTCATATTTTATTCCATTAGCTACATAATACACATCAGTATTTTCTGCAATGATACAAAAGCCAGTGGAAAATACCATTTGGTTTTTGTCAAGGAAACCAGGGTCATGCTAACTTCTGGTGTGGCCTACAAAAATACATCATCACTGCAACACTATTCATTTGGAGAGAAAACTAATTGATGCAACTGAAATAAGTGAGCTATGAAATTAATGTGTGTTGCATAACTTGACATTTGTTTTTGCAAAGAGTTTTGTGTTCAATTTGTAATCTCTAACTGACTAAGCACAGTTTGAGACATTGCTCTGATATCTTCTGAAGTTAATGGGGTCTTTGTTCCCACTGATCCCCATTAATTAAGAAAAATGAGTGTAATGTTTAAAAGACATCATTTGTCATTTTATTTCCTACAGGATTAGTCAGCAGTGTGTGTCCGTGTATATATATGTTTAACAATCTCAGAAATCGAACACCTTCACATCTGCTCCCCCGAGGCTGAAACAGAGCCATCTCTTCTCAACAGCATTCACATTTAGACATAATTACCAAGATAAAACACAGGGAAGGAGAAGAGAAACAAAGCTCGCACTCTTTTTTTAAGCCTGGAAAGAAAGAGTCATGTTGATGAGGGGGTTTTCCTCAGAGATGACAGAGCGGAGGTGGATCACAGGGAACGTTTCAAACGTGTTAATGCTCCAGATTACCTCACCAAACCCACCGCTTGTGTGTGTGTGTGTGTGTGTGTGTGTGTCTATGTCTATTCTTTGATCGTCTCTGCTGAAGATCCTCCACAGAACTTTGCTTTCATCCGAGACTCTCCTAGGAAAGTCTTCCTGGCATCCCGTCTCATTTGCAGTGCGCGTGAGCGTGCTCTAATGGCCCACAACGCAGTCTGTTGTTTCATATCAGGCCTCATTAGCCAAACTGCTTTTGAGCTGCACTGAAAACTAAGTGAAATTTTGGACTTGAATGAAACGCTCTAAAAACAGGCATTGGTCACGAATAAAAAAAAATTTGTTTTTGAATTAAAGCTAAGTCTCTTTGTACTGCTTACATATGCTTTATGTGTTTTCTGTGTTATAAAACAGATCCTTTTCATGAAGATACCAGCTCACTAGAATCTAGTCAGCTGCTGACTTAATGCAGGATTTTAAAGCTTTATAAGCACAATAGATGACTTTGCTGTCAAATTTTAAGGCAGCATCACATATAGGCCTATTCTTTATGGTAAATGTGATCCCATAATGCATTGTGGCTCAAAATGCATTCAAGATGGCTTACAAAATGAGACACAGGCTGATTTGTCACATTTGAACGAATCTCCACTGTTTTGTGCTCCAGACAGAGAAAATGGTTAACAGCCAGAGGCTTTCATTTTCAAAAGGGAAGAGTGGACAGAAGAAGCAAACAATGGATAAAACAAAGCACGAGTTGTTAAATGGTGTGTTACTGTTGCTCACCACAGATGGATCTTTACTGAACCGAAAGCATGTGTGTATCATTGAGTAGCTTGATTTTTGGAGGGTGAGCACATCTTATAATTTTATCTTTGGGGTGCAATTGTAATATTAGTAGAGGCTATTTTTGCACTAAAAACAATGATAATTTTGCTCAGTATTGCTTTTTTCTGATATTGAAAGAAAGAAAGAAAGAAAGAAAGAAAGAAAGAAAGAAAGAAAGAAAGAAAGAAAGAAAGAAAGAAAGAAAGAAAGAAAGAAAGAAAGAAAGCACCGTTAGTAAAGCATGTGTGTTTTTGATGGTTAAAGCAGTCAGTGCTCTTATGCTACTTAATGCCACTGGCTATAGCTAATGGAGCTATTAGACTAAAGCCCTTAAACCCTAAAGAGAGACACAGACAGAGATGCTGAGGGAAGATCAAGGGTATAGTGTGCTTTACCTACGGCTGATGTTCCTTAAATTCAGTTGGATATGTGTTCAGAGCACCAAACTATGATAACATGGAAAAAAAATATTTTATCATAAAATCTTTAAAAATAAAAGACAATAATAATAATAATAATAATATTTTGCATTACGATTTTTTGCCTTTTTGCATTAATAGATCCCAAAATGATACTTGCTACATTAAAGCATCAGCCATCAGCTTTAGCCTATGACTGTTCTCAATTCTATGAAAACATTATAATAGTCATATTATTTTAAGATGAGGTATATTACACAACAACTGCACAAAATACATTATAATTCCTTTTTAAAACCCAGTCTGGTGTTTTTGTAATATTTGGCAGCATGTATCAGCTTTCATAAGGCCACACACAGTTTAAAGTGTTAATGAAATTGATCTCTGTGACATTGGCGACTCCTAGCGTTTGTAATTTCAGAGAATAAAACAATGCATTGTGTTTTAATTTTGAGTGAATTACCTTTAGTGTTTTTACTGTTTAATTTTTCATTAGTCTTGGCATATAATTTGAAAGATTTATTACCGAGCATTTATTATCTGAAAACTGTTCCTCTAATTGAACAGCGATATCGGCATTTGGATATGTCTGTGTTTAAATTAGCACCGTTTTTGCACAAGTCAATGCAATGAAAACAGAAAACGAAGATGGAGAGACGCTCTGGAAATTAATAAATGCGTAACATTATTCAAAATTATGATTTCGCTATGGATCAAAGCAAGTCATAAATAATTCAATGCAAATTTATTAAGGCCTAACATTGTAACATTGAAAATGATTCCTTATATTTCACCCAACACAATTTGAAGTCAATTAGTCTATGACTATGTAGACTAAATCACACTCCAGAAAGTTTCATACGAAAAGATTGCAGAGCAATGTGTGATACTTCAGCATTTGTACATGAACATTTAATGCTGTTCTTTTCTAGAAAGTGGAGTTATACTGTTAAACAGGAAAAGAGCAAAGAAGCATAACAGAAGTTTAAAATATCAATCATGCTTAAGTTCAATTACAAAGTAAGCCTTTAGGTTTTAATTAGACAATGTAGATGGGATTGATATGACTATAAATGAGATTCGAAAGCTTTAACAGAGGGGGGAAATACTATAACATTTGGAATATAGCGCACGAGTTGTATGGACCGCTTTTGGTGTTTTTTTAAGGACTTGTATAAATCTAACCATCCACTGTCCGCATGAAAATGTTTCTCTTGTATTTCACTGGATAAAATGTGTGGTTATTCATGACACGAAACAGAGAAGAATGTTTAATTGGAAACGACAGCATCGTTCCTGACTCCATCTTCCTCTCTCTCTTCTTTATTGCTGCACCTGCGCTCTTTAGACAAGAGTGCTTTCAGAACTCTACAAGTGTGTTTCCATCCATATTGACTGACTGTTTGTGAGGGAAAAGTATCAGTTTGCAAAGGTCTTCGCGTTCACATATAACTCCTGTTCTGTAAAAGTGCCATAAACTGGGATGGAGCGAAGATATCCGACCCCCTGCGCTTTCACAGAAGATCCCGCACAGATAAAGTTGCTGGAAGTCATTAGAGCATATGGGTTTACAGAGCTGGAGACGTCAAGACGTCCAAGAGCAACAACCGGGCACTGGCCGTTTCCCTGTCCCGCGTGAGTAAACGCAGGCCTCGGCCCAGGGTTTAAAACGGTAAGCTTTGTATTACAAGTCATGCAACCACTCAACTCGTGATATTTCTTGGCAGGAGGAGACATTTGCTCTTTTATTGAGCTTAAGGTGCCCTATGCACTAAAATCAGTTTATTTTCAGGAATGGAAAGCCACCTATTTCAATAAAAGTGTTGTGAGCTCTTTACCTGGAATCATCTAAACTAGTGAAGCCCTGTGCTATTTGTATTTCCGGTAACACTTTATGTCTTATTTGTTAATATAAGTTAATGCAATGGCTCCCAACCCTTGTCCTGGAGGCACACCAGTGCATCTCCTTAATCAAACACACCTAATTCAGGTCATCAGCTCATTAGTAGAGACTCCAAGTCAAGACTTGGAATTGGTGTGTCAGAGAAAGGAGACATGCAAAATGTGCAGTGTTCGGGGCCCTCCAGGAGCAGGGACCATAGGGTTGGGAACCACTGAGTTAATGCATTGGTTAACATAAACTATAAGCAATATATTGCCATGCAACAAAAATAAATAAAAATAAAATAAATTACAATATATATTTAAATAAATAAAAAAATCAAATATAGCCTATTTTTTAAAACAAAACAACAATTTATATATATATATATATATATATATATATATATAAATGCTAAAATATGTTTCAAAAGTAAATATATTTTCTACAAGTGTGTTATTTTTTTTTTTTTTTTTTTTTTACATTTTAGAAAAAACATTTTTTGTTAAATATAGCTAATATATAATCGCTTTTTAATTTTTTTCAGTCTGCGGCATCCAGGGGGTCTTTCTCTCTCTCAGATGAGCTGAGAGCCTCTATGTAGGCAGGTAACCAGCGTCAATATTTACCCAGCTGCAAGAAAAGCATGTAATAAGCGTTTGGACTACCACTACATACACACATGCTGCTGCAAACCCCTACACCCATGCTCTCTGCCATTTATTCTCAAATATTTAGTATTAATAATAATAACTGTTTTGTGATGAATGTTTTGTTTAACCTTTGTTTTGTATAATAATAATAATAATAATAATAATAATAAATCTACCACCACTGCTATTTTAAAAGTTTAGCCTATTTATTTATTCATTCATTTAAACTATTTGCTTTCTTTTGTTTTAATTCCGAGGTTTGGTGTAATTTTCCACATCTCCTTCCATCTTAATATTTCTGGTTCTGGTTTATGCAACTTAGACAGTTATAGGCTATCTGTTATTTGTCCACATACATTTTGTGGATTGTTATTTTCATAGTTGTTGAGATTGTTAGATAATGAACATATTTGTATCCTATCTAAACGAATAGATGTTTTCCCATTGTTTTATTGCTGGAGACGGTAATCCGTGTTCTAACACTTCCCTCTCCATGCAGTAGATGGCAGCATTGCCGAGCAAACGCCCAACGCTGTATCTCCTCTTGTGGGCGCTTGAATCCTCTGTTGTTCAACCACATTTGTGTCACCTTCAAACTTTTTTTGCCATCTAGAGGAGAATTGTATGCTAAAAGGCTATAATATGTCAAATGTTATTTAAATTGAAACCCGCCACAGCAATACATCTATTAAATGACTTTATTACCTATTAATAATTGATTGGCTCATTCTGACCAGCGCTGTGTAAAGTACTAACATGTTAATGATAATGAGTTCAAGATAATTTTTCTCAGAATCACAATGCATTGCAGTTCTTTTTTTATTTCTAGTACAACAATTTAGGAAAGTAAAACAGAACGAATATACACTAAGGAAGTTCATACTATGCAGATTCAATATCATGATTCAAGATTCAAGATTTTTATTCGTTACGCACGTATATATGTGGAGCCTATATAACCAGCAGTGAAATGTGAGTCAGGTCCGCTCCATCGACGGTGCAATTATTAAAGAATACGGATGAAAAATACACGCATATATGTATGAAAGAATTAAATAAAAGTAAACAATAAAAATATAAGAACAAAATATATATTAAATTATATATAGAATTAAATATAGCATAGAGCAGAATGTGCATGAAAGTATACTGTAGTCTTAAATATTAAGATACACAGGAATGTGCAAGAGGTGAATGTGCAAACAGGTTGACACTGTCAGTATGTCAATGTGAGGTAGAGAATGATGAATATATTACTCATTAAATGAATATTAAGTGGAGACATGTAGATGTTAAGAGGCTGGTTTTGAGTTTTGGAGCCTGAGTGCCTGGGGAAGAAACTCCTGAGTCTCTCAGTTTTTTGCCATCAGGCTTACCAGATGGCAGCAAATGAAAAGATGTTTGCTGGGGTGGATGGAGTCCTTGATGATTTTAACAGCTCTGCTTTTGCAGCATTTGAGGTAGATGTCCTGCAGAGAGGGGAGAGCAGACCCGGAGATGCGCTCAGCTAAGCGCACAACTCTCTGCAGGGCTTTGCAGTCTTGACTGTAGCTGTTCCCATACCACACTGAGATACACTAAGTCAATACACTTTCCATGGCCTCTGAATAGAAAGTTTTCAGGATTGCTGGTGACACCCTGAATTTTCTCAGCTGTCGCAGATGGTACAGTCCTGGCTTTATTAACCTGTGTATGAATGTGAGTAGTCCAAGTCAGGTCCTCTGAGATGTTTACACCAAGGTACTTGAAGCTGTTCATCCTCTCCACAGGGGTCCCGCTGATCATAAGAGGAGTATAGGGCTGCTGCTGTCTCTTCCTGAAGTCCACAATCAGCTCTTTAGTTTTACTCACATTCAGAGAGAGACAATTGTCCTGGCAGCATGATGTGAGTTTCTCTACCTCATCCAAGAATGTGGTCTCATTTTTTTTGTGAGTTAGGCCCAGAACCACCATTTGATTATAGATGTGCAGCTGTGCGAAGACACGCAGTCATGTGTGTAAAGAGAGTAGAGCAGGGGATACGGGACACAGCCCTGTGGGGCTCCTACGTTCAGGGTGATGGAGCTGGAGGTGTACTGGCCTAGTTTCACCACTTGAGGTCTTCCAGTGAGGAAATCAAGAATCCAGTTGGAGAGTGAAGTGTTTAGAAGCAAGCTAGATGGGGACTATAGTATTGAAAGCTGAGCTATAGTCGATAAATAGCAGCCTTATATAGTTCCTGTTATTGCTGTCAATGTGTGTGAGAGAAGAGTGCAGGATGTGAGAGATGGCATCATCAGTGGATCTATTGGGGCAAACTGAAGAGGGTCCAAAGTATCTGGGATGGAGGAACAAATGTAGTTTTTAACCAGTCCCTCAAAGACCTTCATGACTATTGATGTGAGGACAACTGGACGATAGTCATTCAGACAAGAGGGTTTATTGTTCTTAGGCACAGGGATGAGGAAGCAAGAGACTCATTAAAGATGGATGTATACAAACCTGCGAGCTGATCAGCGCAGGACCTCAGAACACGGCCAAAAAACCCATCCGGTCCGGCTGCTTTCCTGACGTTCACTCGCTTTAGGGTCCTCCGAACCTTGTCCTCCGACCCGGTGATCACATGATTATCTGCTCTGACTGCTGCTTCCTGACATGCTCTCATCTCTGCAGAGGATTTATTTCCAAAGGCACTGATGGTCTTTAGTCCCTGCAACACGCGTCAGGAGTCATTGAGCTGAAATCATGTCCCTATATGTGCCATTATGTTGGTTGTTAGGTTTGATTTAGTTTGAATTTATATTTTTAGTTTAATTTCAATTTCATTATAAAGTGAACATGAGGTTGAATGTACTTCACTGCTTTGGTTTGATGCAGATGTTGTGTGTCATGCTAACACCTTATTAGGAAATATAGTGTTTCTTCAGTTTACTCTTGAAATGTTTCAAGCAAATGGTTTTTCGATTGGTGTCTCTAGTTTTTATTTCCCGTGTCCTCAATAGCATCCTTCCACCAACAACACTGCGTTAGTCACTGTCTGATTTATCCATTGTTGATACCAAGAAAGTATTTAGAAAACAGGTGAACCAAAGTGAAAAAAATATTCAGTGTATATGTCAACAACCCAGCGCTGGGTAAAACATGGACAAACCCATGGACTTGGTAGTTTTGACCCAGCAGTTGGGTTACTGCCCAGAAGGTTGGGTTAAACAGTCTGTTTTTTTTTTTTTTTTTTTTAAAAACTATAGCTTCAAACTGTAACAAGGAGTCGGAGGCGTTCGGATCCATATGCAGCATTTATTAAACAGAATGGTCATACAGGCAGAGATCAGGAATGGCGTCAGGTGTGTCAGGGATAACCAGAATCGTAATCAGAAACAAGCAGGGATCAAGACAGGCAGCGGAGAATCAGAGTCGGAATAAACAGTCCAAAGGTCAAAACACAGGAATAATAAACACAGGGAAAACGCTCGGCAATGTCAGACTGGCTAAACAAGACTTCGCAGTGAGTGAGAGTGAATGTGCTGCTTTTATGTGTGTGTGTAAATGAGGTGCAGGTGTGGCAAGGAAATTGGCTGATGAATGAGGTGCAGGTGTGGCAGGGTGATTGTGATGCAGTGACTCATGGGTAATGTAGTTCGGGTGTGGTGCAACAGTATGAGAGGTGCTAGTGTCCAAGTGACATCTGGTGGTTGATGGGTGGAATGGTCCTGAGTGGAGTGCCCTCTAATGAAGTTCATGGGCACTCCATCTAATAATAGTGACATAGCCCACCCCCAAAGGAGCGGCTTCCAGACGCTCAAAACAATCTAGGAGGGCGGTGGAGCGGAGGCGGAACAGGGGGAGGGATGGAGGGCCAGGTCCATGAGGAAGTGCAGTGGACTGGGGCAGAGCAGGTGGAACTGGAGCCCTTCCTGGGCCTAACTCAGGAAAACAGGAGCCCCTCCTGGGCCTGGCATAGGAAACAGGGGCCCGCCGTGGGCTTAACTCGGGAACGGGAGCCCGCCTTGGGCCTAAATCTGGAACAAGGGTCCACCAAGGCAGAGCAGGTGGCGTGGCAGCCCACCAGAGTGGAGCAGGTGGAGCTGGAGCCCACCAGGGAGGAGTAGAGGACCACCAGAGCTGAGAAGACGGGACAGAAGCCCACCAGGGCGGTGCAGAGGACCACCACAGCAGAGCAGACGGGACAGAAGCCCACCAGGGCGGTGCAGAGGACCACCACAGCCGAGCAGACGGGACAGAAGCCCACCAGGGCGGAGCAGAGGACCACCACAGCCGAGCAGACGGGACAGAAGCCCACCAGGGCGGAGCAGAGGACCACCACAGCCGAGCAGACGGGACAGAAGCCCACCAGGGCGGAGCAGAGGACCCACACAGTGGAGTCGATGGCACCGGACCGCAAGTCTGCTCAGGTGGGACTGAAACAGAGAACATTGACAGGTTAATAGCGGCCTCCGTGGCCGTGATGAGATGGTAGCTGGCCTCCTTGGCCATTACAGGGCAGGCGGTTAGTTCATGGAGGACCTCCGTGACCATGACAGGACAGACAGAGAGTTGGTGGATGGTCTCCATAGCCCAGACCAGAATGAATGAGAGCTCACTGACGGCCTCCCTGGCCGTGACAGGATAGGACGAGAGCTCTGAGATGTGACGAGGCTCTGGGAGTTCGGCTGAGATGTGACGAGGCTCTGGTAGATCTGTGGTGATTTGATTGGGTTCATGAAGATCAGCTGTGACTTGACTGTGCCCATGAAGATCGTTGGTGACTTGACTTGGTTCCTGAGGATCAACTGTGACTTGACTTTGCTCATGAAGATCGTTGGTGACTTGACTTTGCTCATGAAGATCGTTGGTGACTTGACTTTGCTCATGAAGATCGTTGGTGACTTGACTGTGCCCATGAAGATCGTTGGTGAATTGACTTGGTTCCTGAGGATCAACTGTGACTTGGTTCCTGAGGATCAACGGTGACTTGCCCTTGCTCATGAAGATCAACGGTGACTTGCCCTGGCTCTCGAGAGTTCAACTGGAACCTGACTCGGCTCTCGAGAGTTCACTGGAACCTGACTCGACTCTCGAGAGTTCACTGGAACCTGACTCGACTCTCGAGAGTTCACTGGAACCTGACTCGACTCTCGAGAGTTCACTGGAACCTGACTCGACTCTCGAGAGTTCACTGGAACCTGACTCGACTCTCGAGAGTTCACTGGAACCTGACTCGACTCTGAAAATTCAACGGTCAACTGACTCGACTCTGGAAGGCCAACAGGAACTAACCCTGACTCTGGAAGGTCAGCGAAGACTTGACCTGACTCTGGATGGTCAACAGTGACCTGATTGGACTCTTGTTCTGGACGGTCAGTGGAGACTTGACCTGACTCTGGAAAGTCGACGGGGACCTGACTTGACTCTGGAAATTCAACTGAGGCAGCCATCTTGTGCAGCGGTGTTGGGCTGGCGGCCATCTTGTGCAGCGGCGCTGGGCTGGCGGCCATCTTGTGCAGCGGCGCTGGGCTGGCGGCCATCTTGTGCAGTGGCGCTGGGCTGGCGGCCATCTTGTGCAGTGGCGCTGGGCTGACGGCCATCTTGTGCAGTGGCGCTGGGCTGGCGGCCATCTTGTGCAGAGGCTCTGGGCTGGCGGCCATCTTGTGCAGAGGCTCTGGGCTGGTGGCCATCTTGTGCAGAGGCGCTGGGCTGGCGGCCATAACAGGACAAGGCTCAGGAGTGGTGGATACTGCAAAAGTGCTGTGTTCCTCCTCCACAACACCCACAGTATATGCAGAGCTGCTCAGTTGGAGTGCCAGATCAATATAATACTGCAGAGTCCAGTGAGGATCATGCAAAGGCATGAGTGAGCCAAGCGGCTCAGATAGGCCACCACGAAAAAATATCATCAGGCACATCTCGTCCATGATAGATAAATGGGCAAACTCAAAGTTCTTCACATAGTCCTCGATGGGCCTAATTCCCTGACGTAAACGCATAAGTTGGCTTACTGGATTCATGGCTGACCTGGATTTACTCCTTAAAGCTGCTGGATCCTGGTTTGGCGAAGTCTTCTGTAACAAGGAGTCGGAGGCGTTCGGATCCATATGCAGCATTTATTAAACAGAATGGTCATACAGGCAGAGATCAGGAATGGCGTCAGGTGTGTCAGGGATAACCAGAATCGTAATCAGAAACAAGCAGGGATCGAGACAGGCAGCGGAGAATCAGAGTCGGAATAAACAGTCCAAAGGTCAAAACACAGGAATAATAAACACAGGAATAATAAACACAGGAATAATAAACACAGGAATAATAAACACAGGAATAATAAACACAGGAATAATAAACACAGGAATAATAAACACAGGAATAATAAACACAGGAATAATAAACACAGGAATAATAAACACAGGAATAATAAACACAGGGAAAACGCTCGGCAATGTCAGACTGGCTAAACAAGACTTCGCAGTGAGTGAGAGTGAATGTGCTGCTTTTATGTGTGTGTGTAAATGAGGTGCAGGTGTGGCAAGGAAATTGGCTGATGAATGAGGTGCAGGTGTGGCAGGGTGATTGTGATGCAGTGACTCATGGGTAATGTAGTTCGGGTGTGGTGCAACAGTATGAGAGGTGCTAGTGTCCAAGTGACATCTGGTGGTTGATGGGTGGAATGGTCCTGAGTGGAGTGCCCTCTAATGAAGTTCATGGGCACTCCATCTAATAATCGTGACATAATCGTTATAATTAATTCAGTGTAATTTAAGTGTCTGATTCAGGGTTAAGCTCAAACTATTAAAAACATGTTTTTCTTAATTGAAATTAATCTAAAATATATTAGATGGGGGGGGGGGGACTAAACTTATTTCAGTCAGTTGCTAGGTTGAAGCACTACAATTGCTATGGCAATAAATAAAAGGAATAATAAAATAAAAAATAAAATCTTTTTTTTTTTTATAAAAAAAACCACATAAAATAACTAAAACTTTAACAAAAAATAAACAATTAAAAACAAAGTATAAAAATAGCTCTTTCAAAATATTAATACAAACTAAAATAAATAATTTTCTAAATGTGCCATTTATTTTGCTAGAAAATGTTTTTTATTTTATACTTTATTATAAAATAATACTATAATAATATTAGACTAATAATAATAATAATAATACTTGAGTTTTTAACAACAAAAGCAAGTTTATTTTCAGACATATAGTGTAAAGATCAGGATTTAAAGTGTATTTCTTTAAAGGTGCTGTATGTAAGATTTTGACTCTATAAAGCATAAAAATACCACAATATGTTTGCAGATATTTAAGAAACATGAAATCCACCCACTTCCAGTTTACTCAATTGTATTCTGTCAGCCTGGGTTGCCAATCGTCAATCTACCTGTGTGTGCATCAAGTCTGAGGATATTTTGATTTTGGACTCCAAGTCCTAGTTCAACCACTCGGTGTCAATCCTGCATACATTACCTTTAAAGTGCCTCATTATGTAGTAACCCTTAATGTAATAACTGCACATAATGTAAAAACTCCACATAATGTAATAAGTAGTACATTATTATTGTAATAACATTTTCATAATGTAATAATTTTCTCAAAGTGTAATAAAATATTGAGCTTATAATGTAACAATTATTACATTATGAGAAATATTACATTATAAACTGACCAAAAAAAATTACTTTTTCATAATTATATATTTATACTTATTATAAAGTATAAGCAGCACAGTATAAGGGGCAGTTAAAATATTTGTGCTGTTATTTAGCCTATGAGAGAGAGAGAGAGAGAGAGAGAGAGAGAGAGAGAGAGAACCCTGTTCAATGCTGCAAACCTTGTAAATAGAAACATCTGATGCTCTCCAGAGCGCCAATGTAAATATGCACAGAAGAGTTTTCCAAATATGTTATCATTACAGTTTCAAATAAGGGTGCTCCTGTTTTTTTTTGTTTGTTGTTTTTTTTTTGAGAGTGATTAGCTCCCTAAACTATGCGTGGCATGATAAACTGATCATATCACCAAAACTATAAACACATTAGGCCTATTCATTTGTGTACAATATAAAGAAGTTTTTATAACAACCATTTAAATCTATGTCTGAGCTGTTTCAACTGAAAGAAACTTGCTCTGGCTGATCTTAAGATAAATCAATGCATTTATTTTGTCTCAAAATGCACAGCAGTAATGTTTTTACTTAATGTAATTTTTCTGTATGCACATTTATAAAAATTACTTAAATGTCCTAATTGAACTATGGCCTAATCCTGGCTTAGTCTAAGCCCTGTCTGTGAAACCACGCCTATATCTCAAAAATGAAGCATATCATAGTCACAAAATTAGTAAGTTCACAGTGTAGCCTAATAAGCCTAATTTTCTTTTAATCAAACTATGATCATTTTGTGCTCAGATGTATTATATTGAAAGATAATTATGATATTGTAAACATAATAATAATTGTTTCAAATTATGTTCTGGTATTACCTTATGAACTGTTATTACATTATAAGTTGCCACAGTGTGTTCATAATGTAATACATTTCTCATACAATAACCTATTACATTATGTAAAAAAAAATATTACATTTAAGAATTATTATTATTATACTATGAGCTCAAGATTTTCTTATGTTTTGAGAAAATTATCACATTATGAACATTTTAATTAAATAATAATGTAATACTTGTAACATTATGTGCAGTTATTACATTATGAGTTGCTACATTTTGGATTTGGGAGTCCCCAACAACAGACTGACATGCATGCAAGGTCAAAAAACACTTTCATCTTCTTATAATATCCATTTATTTTTACCTTATTTGCTCAACGACTCCCAAACGATTCGTTTTCATTTACTTAGAGCTATTACACATTGCATGAAAGGTAATTTTCACTTTTTAAGACCGAAAAGGTTTAAATTGTAGAGAAATGGGTTTCGATTCGTTTAAATATTTATATGGTATTGTCTTTTGAATGGATTTCTGTGTAACCCTTCAGTTCTACTGTGCTGTTCTCATTTTGTGAATGCTGCATTTTTCTAATATGGCATCCCCATTTCATTGTCACTCTACCTGCTTTATGCCATTTCTAGGAATTTTGTGTTCCACCCTCAGCAGGAAGCACACACCTGGTCCGTTAAATCCCGCCCACTTGACGGACAACCGCACTGACCAATCACAGCGCGCTATTCGATGGGCGTGTCCGAAACTCCGGCAATGGCATTTGCAGGCGTCATGTAGATCCACTCAGACCAACCTTTAGCTTAGCCCTTCAAACTATTCCTGTATTCCGCTAGATTAGATTTGGGTCGCTCCTGAACCGGTCGAATTTAAGAAGCTGGAGGTTGATAACGCGGGACACACAGCTGTGAAGGCCGACCGTTCATCCGACAGCTTTATACAGCTCTGTGTTTAGTGTTCAGAAGGGAATTTCATGCGTTAGCTCGAGCTGAACTCCAGCAGTAACAGCAGTCATGGGCTCCAGAGCTTCATCTCTACTCAGAGAAGAGGACATTGAAGAAATCAAGAAAGAAACTGGATGTAAGTAGCGGTTTCGGGCGGATTCTGTTATACAGACATCGCTAGAGAGTTTGGACAATTATGACACATGTAATACAGAGCTTTTTAGGAAGTATTTCGTGTCCTGTGATGTAATGACATATGACTGAACGCCTTCTAAAACTATTCTAGAAGTATGTGTTATTGTGCTTGCATCTTGAAGAAAGACTTGGTGGAACCAGTTACAGGATCCAAGATACACTCTCTTATAGATATATAATATATATATATATATATATATATATATATATATATATATATATATATATATATATATTATTGGTTAATAAGAAGCTCAGAGAATGTTATGCTTCAACTGCCTAAATAGCGATATAACATCTGGTCTGTGTGTGTTATGAGTGTGATATGAGTGGGGCGTGCATTGAGGGGCAACTGATGCATATCTCTTACAAGCTGCTGATGTGTTTGTGCATATAAACAAGAATTACAGTATGCATTCATGTTTAATGGATTTAACTGGGTGCAGTTATGTCTGGATCGTGTTTGCATTGCACTGATGTAAATAATTTGATTTTAATGATACCATGTGCACCTGTGCAACTGCAGTTCGAGCTCTACAAAATGCTATGAGGGAATATAATTTCCAGTCTCCGCCGTCTCTGTGCTTCGGCCTTCTGTATACGGATGAACCACAAGGAGAGAAACATTCACCCCCACAACATCTAGAAATAGACTGGGGATTCGCTTTATACATTATTGGAGCTGTATGGGTTATATGTTAGTCTTTATTTTGCAGACCACACATACCAAGCTCAAAAGGTTCTTTTTAGATGTTTTTTTCAATAGCTGTTAATATTCATAGTTTCTAATGCCAAGATTTGTATGCATGTGTTTTTTATATGCTTGTAAACCCAGATTTTACTACATTCCTTTAAAGCCACATAAAGTGCTCTCCTTCTTGTAGTTGTCTGTTATTTTCCGCTCTTGTCCTCTGGTGTGAAAACCTACTGGGCAGAAGCCAGGATTTCACACTGCTTCTCTTTATGTGGTTGTGTTTTAACTCCTGGCTGAACTTCACTTTGTGACGTCCTTCATCATGTGGGATGGTTCTGTGTTCATTCACCTCATTTACTTGTGTTGATCAAAGTCTGAATTGTTTTGGAAGATGTTCCAGTGATGTGGTCAGTAATTGGCTCTAACCACTTTCCATGAATACAGACTCTGCCAAAGCAGCTTTTGGTGAATGGATGTTTCAGTTTACACTGATTTCTTTACAAATTTATTTTTCAAATTATTCAAATTATCCAGTTAGTGTCCATTATACATGAAGTATCCCAGGATGCACCTTATGGAATAGTTTGAGATACAAAAACAGCAAGGCTGGAATCAAAACCAGTCTTATGAAATGTTCCTTTTTGTCTTTATTCATTTGGTTTGATTATTATGATTTCTTTTATGAAAACAAATTGTAAAAAAAAAAAAAGTGAACAAATGAAGTCCAGAATATATTTGTAATATATTAGCCTAAATAAACACATGCTTATTTATTTAAAAAAATAAATAAATAAATAACAAAATAGAAAAAAATATTTATTTACTTCCAGGATATTTGTTACATTTTGTCCTTTTATTAATATATATATATATATATATATATATATATATATATATATATATATATATATATATATATATATGTATATATATATATATATATGTGTATATATATATATATATGTATATATATATATATATGTATATATATATATATATATGTATATATATATATATATGTATATATATATATATATATGTATATATATATATATATGTATATATATATATATATGTATATATATATATGTATATATATATATATATGTATATATATATATGTATATATATATATATATATGTATATATATATATGTATATATATATATATATGTATATATATATATGTATGTATATATATATATGTATATATATATATGTATATATATATATGTATATATATATATGTATATATATGTATATGTATATATATATGTATATTTATATATATATACATATATATATGTATATATATATATATTTATATATATATTTATATATATATATATTTATATATATATATATATATATACATTTACTTCCAGGACATTAGGCATATTTTGTGCTTTAATTAGTTCATTTTATTTGGTTAGTTCTGTATTTTATTTTTTACTTGCTTGCTTAAATCTAAAGTACACATTTATTTGTATAATTAAAAGATATAAAAGTACACATTTGTTTATTTTGTTTTATAGAATATACAGCCTATGCAAAGTACAAATGTATTTAATAAAAAAAATAAAAATCTGTATTTACTTAAAGCACTGTCACTCTCATATTTTTTCTTTTTTATTAGAAATTACAAGTTTCAACATTTAAGCGTGACCGTGTCTAAATGGTTTTCGTAAATCCTGTCTACACTGATCTCAAGGTGATAACTCTTCTGTGACGAGACGTTCACTATCTCTTGAATAGTTTGAGAAATCTCTGGTGTAAGGTCATACAGATAAGCTTTACCCAGTACTGTGATCATGTGATGATCACATCTGTGACTTGAATGTTCACTGTCCTTAACCAGACCTTGTTGTGTTTGTGTTTTCCAGTCTCCCACAGTCAGATCACACGCCTCTACAGCCGCTTCCACAGTCTCGATAAAGGAGAAAATGGAGCACTCAGGTATGACATAGGGCACTGAATTACATGTGTTGAGTAACAATGAACTTTAACAGTGTGTTATTGTAACACCTTTGGCCCGTGAGGAAGCAGGTATTATAAAAGTGGCTCTGTTATGTCTGCATGCTAGCTTTTAATGAGCATCCTTTGATCGTCTCAATTTGAACGTATTCTGGCTCTCTGGTTAACATTCTCACCAGCCTCAGGCTCTGAAAGTTAATCTGTTAAGGAATGGATAGAGTTTTGACTGCGAGGAAACACGTTTTTCTATTACACTGCTAAAAATACGGCTTTTATTGTAAATATTCCTTGTAAGCTATGAAGCTTATGAAGCGTGTATTTCCTTGTGCCAAAGTTGTTTAAGTAATGTCCTCTGTGTGTCCTCATAAGTGACCTGTACACACTGAGTTTATGATCAGTGAAAGGTTGTTATAAAGAAGATGAGAAAGCCATAGCACAGTGGTGATGGTTAAATCCAGGTGATAAATGCAGCATTAATAGAGCATTTATAGCACATTTATCACGCACATTGTCCACAAGTGTTGCAATATGTTTTATTGGTGTGCATTTGATACTTGAAATGGATTTGGTAGCATTTCTAATGGAAGTTTAATGTGTGTTATCATAGCCAGATTGAATAAACTATGGTGCGTTTTGAAGGATCAAAACAATTTTATTTATTTTATTTTATTTTATTTTTTAGTGAAAAGATCTGTATGCACTGCAAAACTGGTGAAACTACCAAAACTATTTCCCCACACTTTTTTTTAAAGAAATTATTAATTTTATCCAGCAAGGGTCTATTAAATTGATCTCTTTTATTCACATTTATAATCTTGCAAAGGTTTTCTGTTGTTGTTGCTGTTGTTTTTATACTTTCTATGCATCAAAGAACCTTGAAAAAATTTTATTTTCACAAAAATAGCTGCACGACTGCGTTCAAGATGAATAATAGGAAAATAAATGTTTGTTGGAAGAACATTAACCTATTAGAATGATTTCTGTAGGATCATGCTGAAGACTGCTGAAAATTCAGCTTTTCATTACAGAAATAAATTAAGTTTTTAAATAAATTCAAATAGATTACAGCTTTTTAAAATTGTAATAATATTTCACATTAATACTACATTTTTGCTCAAATGTCGCTTTGGTGAGCACAAGTGACTTCTTTCAAAACCCCCAAACTTGTGTATGGAAGTGTATAATATGCTAGCTTTTTACTTGGAAAAACGGACTCTTTTAAATCATTTCTGTGACGTGTCTTATGAAACTTAACTCGTTCTGTTTACCAAATATGCAGAAGTCACAAGTTGTGTTCTTGTTATAATCGTTTGTTTTTAATTGCAACATCCTCTGTGGTCTGAAACCAGCTGAGTTGGCTAGTTCAACAAACGTCATCAGCGATATGGTTAATATAAAAAATCCTCCAGTGCTGATGACTTTCTGTACTTGTTATCACCCCAAACATCCGTCAGGCTGAGATTAGAGATGCTGGCTCATGTTTGAACATTAAATAGTCTCAGAAATCAGAGTGAGGTGTGTGATGTTTCTTAATATGGAGGTCACTCCGTGACTTTCCTTATGCACGAGAAGGTTACTCCCAGAAATAATCCATTGTGAAACTGCTTTTTCCTTATTGTGATGGGATTACAGTTCTAACTGAGCACAGTAATTATTACACAGTATTCACCATTACTCATATCAGCCATATAAAGGCTGGTAGATGTCAAAGTATCCTTTTAACAAGTCCCATTTTCTCCGAATTAGGGAAGGGCTTGTTACATGATCCAGTGAGCACAGAGAGACGTGTGCAAACTGAAGCTTTGCTTTTCACTAAGGAAAACGGCTTTTCATTCGAGAAGGACAGTTTTATAAGAATAATCAATGTGTTATTAAATAAGGATGGTCTCTCATGTTACTGTATGCACCGGCTTGTTTCTGTCGGTGTATCCGTGTGCAAAACCTGAAACTTATCTGTCAGTAGGTTAGTGGTTTATAGGTATAGTATTATGTGAAGCATTCGTATAGTTTGTATTTTTTAGTTTATGTAGAGGTAAACGTTTATATATAGTATATTTATAGTCAAAATCTGTCAGTGGGTTTGTACTGTTTAACTTCATTATTGTCTGTAGCGCTGTGGTCCTGTGAGGCATGACATTTCGTTTCACTGTATGTCCACACTTGTAGCAGAATGACACTAAAGCTCAGCTTGACTTGATGCATAATAACCCCTCTCTACCTCTCTTTTTCTTCTTCTCAGCCGAGAAGACTTCCAGAGGATTCCCGAGTTGGCCATAAATCCTCTTGGCGATCGGATCATTAATGCCTTCTTCCCAGAGGGGTGAGGAACCTGACATACGACATTTGAAACATCAGCTCGATCTTTTATTGCACCAGTATAACACACTGTATACACACAGATCTGATTTAATGCTTTTTTCTACTTTTACCAAGAACAATGAAGTGCACAAATGAACGAAAACAATTAAATAGAAGTAAATGGAAAAGAAAAGACAAATGGGTAATAAGGAAAGGAGAAATATGTGTGTGTATTTCACGCCAAAAGCAAAGAAATAATAAATTTGATCCTGGGTTAATCATATTAATATTTTTGTATCTTTTTTTTTTTTTGGCATTGTGACATTGTTTTCATGACAAAAACGTTTTAATTATGAATATATATTGACATGCTACTGTTGAAAGGTTTTAGGGTTGGAACGATTTTTATGAAAATAAGTTTTAAGAAAGAACCATTAATATAAATACAGTAAAAACTGTAATATTGTGAAATATTACAGCTTTGTGTGATGATAGCTGAATTTTCAGTGTCACTTGGAAATTCAGAAATCATTTTGAAATGCTGATTTGCTGCTTAAGGAAAACAAATCTTATTAATATCAATATTGTTGTGCTGCCTATTTATTTAGAAAGTTAAAAAAAAATTATAGGTTTCTGATGAATAGAAAGTTCAAAAGAACAGCATTTATGTGAAATATATATTTTTTTATTTAATAAAAAATGTCTTTACAGTCACTTTTGATTAGTTTAATATTTCCTAGCAGAATAAAAGTATGAATTTATTTCAATAACAAAATGTACTGACCTTTTTGAACTGATTTTTTTTTTTAAACAGTCATAAAAAAATGGGGGAAATGCGGTTAAAATTTATGAAAACAATGTCACAATGCATTATGGTTTAAATAATAGGTTTCAATTTCCCTCTGCTGAATTATTTCGGTGGTTGGGGTGTTGGAGTTTGAGGGCAAATTCTTGAGCGGTTTCATAACTTTTGTCTCAGTTTCTCAGAAAATGTAGTTTCCATATCAGTGTTTGTGTGAATTTTTGGCTGTAATAGTGATACTGTATGAAATCACATTCAGTAACTTCTGTAAACCCTATCATTACTGTCTCTGTTGTGTGGCTGGTATCTCATGGTTTGTTTGAATGTTCCTGTGGGCTCAGGAAACCACCCTGTGTGCATGTCAGTTAAAAAACATTGTGAAGCACAAGTCTAAAGTGGGACAGCAGTTTCGTGTTTCTGGGACAGCATCTGGCTCTGATCACATTAAAACCACATCAATCGACCACTAGTGTGCAAAACAGATTTAAAGTCTCTGTGTGTCTCTCTCATGTATTTCAGTGAGGATCAGGTGAACTTCAGGGGCTTCATGAGGACTCTGGCTCACTTCCGTCCTGTGGAGGATAACGAGAAAAACAAAGACCCGACTTCTGGCGAGCCGCTCAACAGCAGGGACAACAAACTCCTCTGTGAGTCCAGCTCAAACACCTTGCATACTAATGTCAAGTGTTTGTTTGTTTCCACAATAATATTGAGCAGCACAACCATTGTCAACATTAATAATAATAAGAACTGTTTCTTGAGCAGCGAAGTAGCATATCAGAATGATTTCTGAAGGATCATGTGACACTGAAGACTGCAGTAATGATGCTGGAAATTCAGCGTTGCTTCACAGAAATAAAATACCATTTTAAAACGTATTCTAATCGAAAACCATTTTAAACAAGGACCTCCATGAACATTTTTAAATGTTATGTTTTTAAATACCATTTTAAACTATTAAGTTTGAAAAGTCTCAAGACAACGAATGAGTACGAAACTCGTTTAATGCCATTGGCCAAACTTAATGGCCAAATAACAGATGCATTGAAAGCTTTCAAGAATGGAGCAGTCTCTAAGCATTTAAAAGCAGGCAAAATGTCATTTCCCACAGGGAAACAAAGAGCTTGAACAGATCCTGGTCTTAAACTTGCTCTTTTTAAGGATCCTGTAAAACATGCTTTAGCTGCTCTTAATCTCTGCTCAGGAAACCAGTTCTGTGTTACCAGGCCCTGCAGTGTGTTCATCTTGCACAAAGTTTTGCGACTTTAAGCTTTTAATAATATTTCGTTTTTTGCAGTTGCTTTTCGGTTATACGACCTTGACCGAGACGACAAGATCTCTAGAGACGAACTGCTACAGGTAAGAGAATTGTGCTTAATGTCCCGTCTCTGACGCAGGAGACAAAAGAACGTTCTGTAAGGTCTGAACAAAGAGCCACTGACTCACCTGCCCTTGCCATCTGAAACCAGCTATTCATCTCCACAGAAGACACTCTGTTAGACAAGGAAAACCCTATTACCGATGAAATTCAGAGGATCAGGCTTAGGGAACTTCAGGGACATGTAATTTTTACTTTCCTGTCAAACATGGAAATAGAATTAACCCATGGTATTCTACTGTTATATTTAACCAGATTTTCTTTGCTTGTACATATTACTAGATTTTTTAATAATACAAACCTATGACAGGCTTGTAAATATATTTTTTAACATTTTACAAATGCAAAATGTATAAAATTCTTTTATACTGTTGTGTGATGTAGCTACAAAATATTTCTGAATTATCATTGCAATGTGTAATCTGTCCACAAGCCCATGGCAATGCTTATCCTTCTATTCATTTCCGTTAGGGAATATTTATTTATTTTAACAAATCCCTTTGTATTTACCGCCTTAAATTAACACTATATATTTATTTTATTCATTCAGAGTTGGATTTCTTTTGGTTGCTTTGTTTTTGCTGGGTTTATTCCACTCTGAGACCATTAGAATTTCACATGACATTTTTTCCTTCACATATAAAAAAATAAACAACTTAATGAAAAATGAACTTCTAGGAAGCATATGCAGTGTGTCTCATAAAATTTAAAGACTTGTATCTAGTATACTTGTATTACTTTAATATTACTAGGTGGGTCAACACTCATTATAAAATCCAGAATTAACCTTTTTTTGCAGGTTTATTTCAGTAGATGGTGTTTTTGAACCTCACAAGTCTTGTAAAGAATGTAAAGAATAGAAATAAAACAGAGACTCAAACTTGTGTTTTCCAGGTTTTGAGAATGATGGTTGGCGTGAATATTTCTGATGAGCAACTTGGAAGCATTGCAGACAGGACCATCCAGGAAGCTGACACTAATGGAGACATGAGTATCTCATTCAGCGAGTTCACCAAGGTAATGCCAGAAAAAGCAGTAGGTATAGGACTATTCTACTTCAGGAAAAAACATAAATAGCTGAAAGTTTACTCACCCTCAGGCCATTCAAGATGAAAAAGAACTTTTTAGCATTAGATCACTTCCTCACCAGTAAATCCTCTGCAGTGAATGGGTGCCGTCAGAATGAGAGTCCATATAGCTAATCAAAACATCACAATTATCCACAAGTAATCCACACAACTCTATTCTATCAATTAACATCTTGTGAATTGAGAAGCCACATGTTTGTGAGAAACAAATCCATTGTAAAGGTGCTCTAACTTAAAACCGTCGTTGCATGCCAAAATAAGCATAATTTATTCCTCCAGTGAAAAAGTTAATCGTCTGTTTTCCTCTCATATCAAAATCCACCATAATATTTGGTGTTTGAGCTGGACATATTTCTCTCCTGATCCAGACGAGTTTAGAAAGCAATATTATGGCTTGAAGATTCCTTTTCAACTGGAAGCAACAAGTTAAAAATGTCTTGATGGATTTGATCTTTTTTTTTTACATTAATTGATGGACTTGAGTGTGGATTATTGTGATGTTTTTATGAGCTGTGTGGACTCTCATTCTCACGGCACCCATTCACTGCAGAGCATCCATTGGTGAGCAAGTGATGGAATGCTAAATTGTACCCCTAAAAATATGAAAGTGTTTGAATTATTCCAAAGTTTTTGGGGTGATTTATTTATTTTCTTTCTTCAGGTATTGGAAAAAGTGGATGTCGAACAGAAGATGAGCATCCGCTTCCTTCACTGAAAACCAAATGTGTTCAGAACTCTAATTGGAGACCATCAGTGTCAGTAGAAATAAGACACGCCACCTGATTCTTCTCTCTGTGGATTGATTCATCCTTTTTAAACATGATCATGTTGTCATCATGTTACGTTTGTTTCAATCATCTATCACTCTTGAGTTGCTTTTGCACTAGAAGGCTGGATCCAGTGCCTTCACTATTCTCAAAAGTCACAGAGGCTTTTATCTTGTGAAATTCTATTTATTCAGGCTGTGAAAGCAGCTTATTAAAACTTTCCAAATGTCGAAGCTGTCACTGACATTGATACTGACGGATGCACAATTCGTCACCAACTTAAAGGCCAAATCTTCAGAGAAACTTTCCTTCTCACCCCTAGAAATAATATTTTGTTCCACAATACCTCATTATAAGGGTTGATAAGGCTGTCTTCATTCTCGTAATTTATAATGATCTTAAGTCAACACATTAGAGGGAGTGAAATAGCTGAATGCCTCTTAACTCAGAAAAATGTATTTTTCTCTGAATTTAAGTTTTCTTTAAATGCCTAATAAAGAGAAGAGAAGCGCTTCATTTGAGTATTTGAGTTATTCTACACTCCCATTTCATTTTTAAATAACATATGGATAGCCAAGACTTTTTAAGGGTGAAGCTTGGAATTTTCGGTGTCACTGCGGTATCAAACAAAACTAAGATCTGTTTAAGCATCCAAAATTTGCTAATGCAACATTCTCAGAAATGATAACAGAGTATTAAACCGTACTAGATGTGATGCACACCAAAGTTTTTGGAATGAAATTCACTGGTCATCTTAAAAGTGCCCTTTTTATGGATTTTTTTTTATTTCCTTTCATGTAGTGTGTAACAGTGTGTAGTGTGAATGAAAACATATTTCAAAGTTTTAAAAATGAATGAAAACTGATTTCAGACAGACTTCTGAGGCAGCCTAACGGCTTGATCATCTACAGCAAAATATAGAGAGCTTTGTGCTAACTATATTAATTTTTAATTACTGCAACATTAATTTTGCACTAGAAATTACATCGAAAGTGGAAAACATTGATCAAAAACATACATTTACACACAAACTGACCACTGACTGCAACTTTCAGATGTCATCTTTATTTTTTAGCTTAACTGTCACAGAATGGAACACACAGGATTGTGAGATATCAAAGGCAGTAAATGATACATCTATGCTGCCTTCAAAATTTGGCCAGATGAAGGCATCTCGGGAGACAGGAACTGATGCTAACATTGAATTTGTATGTGCCTGATGCCTTCCGATCTTGGAATGCATTCTCCGAAGGCAGCATTTTTCAGTTTTTGGATGCAGCCATTGTCTTTCAAAAAAAAGAGTGGACTCTGAATCACTGAAATGATTTTTTTATTAATGAATCCCAAGCCATCAACATGGAACATTAGCTTATTGCCAACCCACTTGTTGGTATATTCGCATTAGAGCTGTAATCGGGCCTTAAAAGTTAGGCCCGACAGGACCCGAGACCAGTCGAGTCCGACAAGTACATTTTGATTGACAGCTTTTTAAAAGCCCGAACCCGTTTACAGCCCGACATTATTCAAATGTGCGCGCACACACAGCTCTTTTGTCAAGAATGAGTCATTTATACGTGTTTTAACATAGTTTATTCATAACTAACGTAGATTATAGGCCACTTGGAAGTTGGAATAAAGAAATAAAATAAGTCCTCTGTAACATCGTAACATCTCAGCACTCTAAATAGGCATAGGCTCATTTAGCCTATAAATAGACCAACGCAACAATAAAAATGAGTTTTTTAATCAAATTAAATTAAGATAATTTTTAAATTAAGATGGGCATTTGACAATAACGAAATTAAGATAAAGGTTCCACCGGATTTGCTTCGCCACTAGCAGCTGACATTTAATAAAATAATAATGCCAACTACTCTAAATACTCTGTCCACATTATGCATTTAAGACTCAATAAATATTTAGTTACCATTTGAAAAACCTTTACTCGCAGAGATTAGGCTAAGCCTACATGTTTCTGTGGAGGAAAATGGTTGAATCCACTGTAGATGTCTTCAGCGCGTTCCTGCGCTCACTGATGGTGCGTCATTATTCAGTCATTATAAACATGGTCAAAACTTTTCCAAACCTCAGACTTTGCTTTAGTTGCTGGTGCAACCAAAACGTAATCACCAGAGGCAAGCCTCCATTACACCTACTCAGCATCCATTTTCGCATCTTTCTCGCGCTAAACGAAACACCTCACATGACCGCTCGTTTACCCGTCGGGTTCGGGCAAAGATCTTCAGCTCTAATTCGCATTGGTTTTTAATGAAAATGCAAATTAATTCTTTGCCAATAGGTGCTGCTTTTGGAGCAGTAAAATAGCAGTTTCCCAGATAACACTGTACACAAAGCAGCACTGCACTCACAAACACTGATTTATCGGGCATTACAGGCATGATTTCATGAAAAGGATACCAATCGGACCAGTCACACAAAAGAGGGGTTTGGAAAAATGAACGGTTGAGTGAATGTTTGGGAGTTGTTGAGCAAATAAGGTAAAAAGGAAATGCATAGGCCTATTATAAGTAGGGATTGGCGTTTTCCGCAAATATCACATTCGAATATTTGAGCTCACAAAAAACAAATATTCGAATATTCATTTATTTAAATTAAGTTTAAAGGAGCATTGCGTAGGTTCTGAAATTTCTAACAGTTACTGACACCAGTGGCCGTTAGAGGAACTGCAGCCAGTCTCATGCTCGTTCTCAGTGCGCACGCTCTTTTTTTCTTTTTCTTTTTTTTTTACTTACGAGGAGTGTCCGTGGGTGTCTGAATTGTGCTGATCCGCAGAGTCCATTTGAAAACACTATTGCTGCTGCTTACTATAATGGCTGGCGTGCCGTACGGTTGTATATGGAGGGATTATTTGGTCAGAATATAAACAAAGTCTAAAACTAAAAGTCTTAAACTAAAACTAAAAATCTAAATTTGAAACTTAAAGTCCAAGTAGAAAATTAATTTGGTATTTAGGATTGGGCATTTGGTATTTAGGATAGGGCATTTTGTATTTAGGATTGGGCATTTTCTATTTAGGGTTGGGCATTTGGTCATTTAGCCAATTAGGATTGGACATTTGGGGATTTAGGATTGGGAATTTGGTATTTAGGATTGGGCATTTAATCATTTAGCCATTTAGGATTGGGCATTTGAAGATTGAGGATTGGGCATTTGAGGATTGAGGAGTGTATGCAAATTAGGAGGCGTGGCCCAAATACTGGAGGCTGGGTTTGAAATTGCTGGTGTGCAGAGGCACCTTATGGACAGCAGAGAGAGCTCCCAGTTCTAAGGAGCACACTGTAATGAAAGTAATGTAATTGTAATGTAATTCTGTTTCTGTAATGAAGCGAGTAAGCGAGTGAGTGGCTTGAGCGAGGACTGTGTGATAACTTCAACTTAATGACAGCTTTGTAACATTTGTGGCCTCAAACACAAAGTCACCAGTGAAAGGAGTGCTATCGGTCTGACGACTAGAAAGCAACAGACAGTGCAGCAGGTAAGATGCTAATGTAACGGGTTGTATATAGTTGTTAAATTCCTGCATAAATGGGGACAGAGCCATCTGCTGGCGTCATTTGGTATTGCGCCACGGCGCTAAAAGCAGCGAATTCTGGGTAATCCACAGCAGAACATTTGATAACTGCTGTGGTAAGTCGCATGTAAAACGCTGCAGAGACAATAATAGCCTAAGTGCTTTAAATATCACTACACAATGTTTTATTTCACTGTATTTTTATTTTGATGCAACTAAGAGATGAATGCTGTTTGTTTGACGTCGAGTGAGTCATTAGTTTTAGAGGATAATGTTAAATGTGGTATATGTTGCATGGCTGCTGCTAATGCTATTCCTCCTCCTGATTTACTGTGTGTCGTGTAGGGCTGTTTTATTCTCTGTCTGCGATGTCATTCCATTCCTGATTCGTGTAGTTTCCCCCTTGTGCAGGTAATATATTGAATTTGATGTTTATTTTTGTTGTGTGAAAAATGTATGTTATATAGCAGCAATATTCCTGCTGAAAACAATTTGCTGTTTTATATACTGTGTTTTCATATAGCAGAAATGCTTTAGAAGCTGGAGATTTTATTTATTTTATTTTACATTTTACTGTGGAAAAGACAAAGAATTGTGAAACATGTACATTTGTACTTTTGTTAAAAAAAAAGGAAGAATCATTCCACTATACGATCACATTTGAACCAGTTTAATAAAAAGAGCAGAACATTTGATAACTGCTGTGGGCTGTTTTATTCTCTGTCTGCGATGTCATTCCATTCCTGATTCGTGTAGTTTCCCCCTTGTGCAGATGTTCCACATACACAACGAGACTGAAACATAGAGGACCGTCACATTGGTGCCGTGACTGTGAGTGAGTGGACGTCTGCCTGCCATTGACGGACCGCTGTAGCTGTGGCTTCGTTCGGACATCGTGGACTGCCGTTTCCTGAAGAGGACATTTCTATGTTATCCTTTGCACATTAGAAAAGGACTCTAAATGCTCTGATATTTTTTTTAATAATTTTGATTATTTTGGGTCAGTTTTCTCTTGTTGATCTATTTATTTATTTTTTTTCTCTTTCCCTGGTCTTATTGTTTTGAAGCGTAGTCATAATGAGCGAAACAGGACTTAATTCGCCAGCTCGTACTCCAGCTTCTGTTGGTAGGGGGAGAGGTGTACTGCAGATACCTGCTTCCTTTCTTGGTAGTCCTGTTGTTGGCAGTGATGTTGCATTAGGAGTGAATAGGGTTGACTTTTCCATTGGCCCCCCTGACATCACAGATATGCGTAACCCACATAGGCAACCAGTCACTAGTTCAACACCGCACACTGAACATGTTGCCCCTGATTTGTTAGATCAAGTAGGCTCAATTGCTCTAATGATTGGAGAACAGATAGCCGACAGTATTATATCTCGTCTTAACCCACCGAGCTTGGGGTCAGACACACAGAGCAACCCACATACTGGCAGTACCACTCTGACTCGACCTTCCAACAATGTAGATCTATCCCAGGCTCACTTAGTCACACACAGGAACGTCAAAGAGCCGCCTTCCTTCAGAGGGGATGGATCTGACTCAGTTGACATAGAGGAGTGGGAAGATCTAATGAGAGCTTTTGTTAAGAAGGGAAATATGAATACTGCCGAGCATGTTGAGGAGATACTTGTTCATCTGCGGGGCAGAGCAAAGGACGTAGTAAAATTTTGGATTAGGAACAGCGAATCTGACACCCAAACCAGCCCCAATGCCATTTACAGTCTCCTCCGTAAGCATTTCAGTTGCAGTCAGTACTCACCAGTTCCCCTCTCTGACTTTTATACCACTTTGCCTAATGAGAATGAAGAGCCTTACGATTACTGGTTGAGGCTAAACAAAGCAGCAGATGTAGCCTCTGAATGCCTGATGGAGCAGGGCAAATCGTTTGATAATCCAGGAACAGAGATTGCTCACATGTTTATCCGCCATTGTCCCAGTAAAGATTTGGCTCTGACCTTTCGATCCAAGTCTATTGACAAGTGGTCCGCCCATGAAGTGCAAGCTGTGTTAAATGCCCATAAATCAGAGTCCAGCTTCAAACCTGCTAGCATGACATGTTATGGAAGGCCTGATAAAACTAATGTTTGCAAAGTTGATGTTAATGCAGCTTCTGTCGCTTGCAAGGACTCTGGATCACAGCAGTGTGGATCTACAGAGCAGGCTAATCTAGAGAGAGTGATCGACATGCTGGAGAAAGTTTTAATGCGCAATTCCTGCATACGACAGCCTAGCTCAGGTCGACGCTATGTCAGACTCCCAAGGATTGATGGTTTAGACGCCTTACCTTGTGCTATCTGTAACGATGGAGCTCACTCTGCCCTAGTCCACTGCCGTGAGCATCGCTTGTGTTTTCAATGCCTGTCACCCGGCCATGCCCGACGCAACTGTCCTGTGCCACGGGTTACTCTGCCTCCGTCCAATCAGGGAAACTAACAGATCTGCGCGAGGGGGAGGGCAGTGTAGATCTAATTAGTCAGCCTCCCATTTGTAATACTGAGGATTGTGAGTCTGTCTATGAGGTACAAAAAAGTATTGCCCCTTCTGACAAGACTGTTATTTTTCAATGCTTACAGCACGTTCCCATGACTGATAGTCTGTTCTATACCCCTGTGTCTGTCGAAAATGGTCCAACACTGAAAGCACTGATTGACAGCGGCTCTATGGCGTGCACCATAAGCGAAGCAGCAGAAGCTAATTTGTTGAAAGCCAATCCTACCCTGATAAAGACCCCAGCTGATAATGTCGTCGTTGTTGGATGTGGAGGTCATAGAGTTAACCCCAAAGGGATATATGATGTCACAGTCTCCGTTTATGGATGTAAAATGATGATCTCTGTTCTGGTTGTGACAGGTCAGACGGAGGAACTGATTCTTGGCAGCAATGCTATCAAACCGCTGTTGACTTTACTGAGGACCACCGTCGGCTACTGGAAGTTGATGAACATGCCAAGTGGAGATGGAATGGATGAATCCTTTCAGTTTTTGTCTTTACTTTCCAACACAGAGAGGTGGAAAGGAACTATTGTGCCAGACAAAGTGGGTACAGCCAAACTTAAAGGCAGTGTAACATTACAGCCACAGAGTGAATACCTAGTTTGGGGTAAACTCCCTAGCAAGGCCATGGTATCTGTGGGTAGTACTGTAGTCATAGAGCCCACTCAATCTAATTCCAGGTCTAAACAGATCTTGGTCGGCAGAGTTATCACACCACTATTTGGTGATGGCTTAGTACCAGTTAAACTAGTTAACCCCACTAATCGCCCTGTTACACTGAGAAGGAATGCAAAAATCGCTGATGTATCCCCATGTATTGCAGTAGAGGATTTCACAGAGGTTGAAAGTGTCCAGTGTAACATCCAGTCAAGTGCCCAGTCCTGTCACATCTCTGACCAACCACTACTGTCGGAAGAGGAGTTGACCAACATTTTGAGGGACTTGGGATTGAACGATTTAGACCTAAGTGCATGTGAAGTCTCTCTCGAGTGGAAGAACAAACTCCTCCGCATAATCACAGCTCATGAGTCTATATTCTCAAGGAATAAGATGGATTGTGGCTTGGCCAAAGATTTCGTGCATAGGATCCGTCTGGTTGATGACAAGCCGTTTCGTCTACCTTATCGTAGGATACCACCAAGTCACTACGAGAAGCTCCGGACAGCTCTGAATGACATGGAGGAGAGTGGCATAATAAGAAAGTCTAACAGTGAGTACGCATCACCTTTGGTAATTGTGTGGAAGAAAAATGGTGACCCCAGGATCTGTAATGATTTCAGATGGCTCAATGCCAGGACAGTAAAAGATGCTCATCCTCTCCCACACCAGTCAGACGCACTCGCTGCTCTAGGTGGAAATGCCTTCTTCTCCACTATGGATCTGACATCCGGTTTCTACAATGTGCCACTACATGAGGAGGACAGAAAGTATACAGCATTCTCATCACCATTCGGACTCCATGAATACAATCGCATGCCACAAGGCCTCACAAACAGTCCCGCTACATTTATGCGGATGATGATGTCGATTTTTGGTGACAAGAACTTCACCAGTCTGTTGTGTTACCTTGACGATCTTTTGGTCTTTGCTCCAACAGAGCAGCTTGCACTCGACCGACTGGAGATGGTGTTTTCCAGGTTGAAGACTCACAATTTGAAGCTCTCACCAAAGAAATGTCATTTTCTGAGAAGATCTGTGAAATTCCTGGGCCATATCGTAGGTGAAGATGGAGTCTGTACTGACCCTGCGAAGGTTCAGGCCATCACTGATGTGCAGGTGTCTGATTTAATGGACTCCGATGGCGTCACTCCTTGTCCTAAGAAAATCCGATCATTTTTGAGTATGGTGTTGTATTATCAACATTTTATTGAGAGATGTTCGGCCAAGGCGAAGCCCCTCTTCAAGCTCATCTCCCAGCCAGACACGCAGTGCCTCAAAAAGAGAGGGCGACATCCTAAAAAGAAAGTTGTAAATGTTAAACTCACACAATCAGACTGGACTGAGGAATGCAAATGTGCATTTAAGACTTTAAAGCATGACTTGCTTACAAGTGTAACGTTAGCTCACCCTGATTTTGATGACCATTTCATATTGGCCGTAGACGCATCTTTCGATGGGTTGGGAGCAGTACTCTCACAGATCCCCAGAGGCAGTGACATGGCGAGGCCAGTGGCTTTTGCGAGCAAGACACTTTCACGCTCCCAGATGAACTACCCTGCACACAGGCTTGAGTTTTTGGCCCTAAAATGGGCAGTATGTGACAAATTCCATTACTGGTTGAAAGGTCGTCATTTTACAGCTTGGACTGACAACAACCCGCTCACATACATACTCACCAAACCAAGACTCGATGCATGTGAGCAGCGATGGGTAGCGAAGCTGGCATCCTATAGTTTCGATTTGAAGTATGTGCCAGGAGCTAAGAACATAGTGGCAGATGCACTCAGCAGGGAGCCTTTTGTCAAGTCCAGTGTCAGCCATCGCCTTGTGACAGAGCCATATCATGCTTTGTTGAATCAAATGAATGGTGTGATGGATGAAACAGTTCAAGATGCTTTCAGATGCACAAACAACTGCCAACTTGTGAGTATGGATGTTGAACCAGGCTCTGATCTCTCCCACCCTCTTTCTCAGGGCAAGTTAACATCTCAGGAAATCTCCGCCCTCTTAGATGCACATTGCTCTGGTGGGACAAGTCGTATAATTGGGACGGGGGTCATCCCTCATTTGGAGAAAGAGGATTGCACCACTGCTCTGCCTAAAAGCACTCTTCTGACTATGCAGGAGCAGGACAGCACCGTGAGTAGAGTGGTTTACTATGTCCAGAGACACAAGAGACCTGACAAACGTGAGCGTACAAAGGAGCCTCGTAGTGTGATCAAGCTGCTCAAGCACTGGAACAAACTCACACTGAAAGATGGAATGCTATTTAAAGTGAAAAGAGATCACAACATGAATAAGCAGCTCTATCAATTCATTGTACCAGATTGCTTAAAACAACAAGTTCTTCATGGCATACATGATGCCGCAGGTCACCAAGGACGCTCACGTACACTCTCATTGGCCAGACACCGTTTTTTTTGGACAGGTATGGCGCATGATATTGTGCATTATGTCAGAAACTGCAAACGTTGCATTGTTGGTAAGACGCCGGAGCCTAATGCTCGTGCCCCTTTGGAGAACATTCACACCACAGAGCCCATGGAATTGATTTGCATTGATTTCTGGTCAGCAGAGCAGGGAGATAAGTCTGTTGACGTTCTCGTAGCGACGGATCATTTCACCAAGATGGCCTTTGCTTTTCCTTGTAAGAACCAGTCAGCAAAACAAGTGGCCCGCCGTTTATGGGATGATATTTTCTGCATATATGGCTTCCCGAAGCGTGTGCATTCTGATCAGGGGGCTAATTTCGAGAGTAAGCTCATCAAGGAACTGTTGGATATGGCTGAGATAAAGAAATCGCGCACTACCCCTTACCACCCGATGGGTAACGGGATCACAGAGCGTTTCAACAGGACCTTGGGGAGCATGATCAGAGCCTTACCCCCCAAGTCCAAAGCGAAGTGGCCCCAGTCATTAAGAGCGCTGACTTTCTGTTATAACTGCACTGTCCACGAAACAACCGGCTTTGCTCCATTTTACCTCATGTTTGGGAGGATTCCCAGACTTCCGATTGATGTAATGTTTCAACATGTTCTAAAGAACGATCTTGTCATTACCCATTCAGAGTTTGTGTCCCATCTCAAAAGAGACCTGAGTGAGGCAGCAGAGGTTGCTCAGAGGCACAGTTCAGCCGAACAGGCTCGTCATGCTAAGCTCTATGACCGCAAGGTAAAAGGCTCTCCATTGACTGTTGGTGACAGGGTTTTGTTGGCAAACAGAGGTGAGAGAGGAAAACGGAAAGTTGCAGACAAATGGGAGTCAATTCCTTACGAAGTGTTGTCAGTGAGATCGGTAATCAATGTCTACCGTGTGAAGGACACAGTCACTGGCAAAGAAAAAACAGTTCATCGGAACTTGATCCTTCCTGTCAGTTTCTTGTTGAGAGATGATGTAGTTGACCTGTTGTCTGATTCCCTGTCAGTTGGAGCTGGAAGTGATCATGGTGATGCTTTGCCTCAAGACCAACTTGACAGCGATGAAAAAACATTGCAGTGGATTTTGCAATCTGGAAAGAACGCTGGACTTAATGAGGTTGTTGTCGACTTACCCGGTTCATCCGATGCTGTAGAGAATCCTGCTCTCGTGGATGATGTTGTTGACAACAGTCACGTATGTACTGGCCGTGACAGTGATGTGAGCCAGTCATCATTCTTGGACGATCAGTCTGCCCACAGTCACCCCATACAGCTCCCCACAGACTCGCCAGCTGATGCACACACACGTGTTCCCAGTAGTGTAGACTCAGAATCAGTTGAGCCTGTAATTTGCACCCAGCCAAGGCGAGCATTCCCGGGCATGACTATGACTAGGACTGGTAGGACCATTAAACCTCCAAAGAGATTAATTTGTGAGATGAATGACCAGGTTGTGGAAGATTCAAGATCTTCAGTGAGTTCTTTTGTTACTCTTATGAGACATGTTTTTGCAGTGTAGCCTTAGACTTTATAATGTGCCTTTTGAGTAATTCTGTTCCTGAGTGTGGACAGATACTCCATTTTTCTCTGGAGTTTTTGAGCTGTGTCAATTAGGAGAGGTGTACACGGCATCTCTTGTGTCTATGTTGAGGTTTAGGTTTTGGTACCACCCTATCCTTGCATATCTCTGTAGGAGGAGTTTTGTAACTGACTATAAGACAGTCACGCTCAATGTAATTCTTTTTTTTTTTTTTTTCTCTCATTCCCTTCTTTCTTCTGTTTTCTCTGTTTTGGTTGCGCTTCCCTGATTTAGCAGAAATTTAGGGGGGTGTATGTAACGGGTTGTATATAGTTGTTAAATTCCTGCATAAATGGGGACAGAGCCATCTGCTGGCGTCATTTGGTATTGCGCCACGGCGCTAAAAGCAGCGAATTCTGGGTAATCCACAGCAGAACATTTGATAACTGCTGTGGTAAGTCGCATGTAAAACGCTGCAGAGACAATAATAGCCTAAGTGCTTTAAATATCACTACACAATGTTTTATTTCACTGTATTTTTATTTTGATGCAACTAAGAGATGAATGCTGTTTGTTTGACGTCGAGTGAGTCATTAGTTTTAGAGGATAATGTTAAATGTGGTATATGTTGCATGGCTGCTGCTAATGCTATTCCTCCTCCTGATTTACTGTGTGTCGTGTAGGGCTGTTTTATTCTCTGTCTGCGATGTCATTCCATTCCTGATTCGTGTAGTTTCCCCCTTGTGCAGGTAATATATTGAATTTGATGTTTATTTTTGTTGTGTGAAAAATGTATGTTATATAGCAGCAATATTCCTGCTGAAAACAATTTGCTGTTTTATATACTGTGTTTTCATATAGCAGAAATGCTTTAGAAGCTGGAGATTTTATTTATTTTATTTTACATTTTACTGTGGAAAAGACAAAGAATTGTGAAACATGTACATTTGTACTTTTGTTAAAAAAAAAAAGGAAGAATCATTCCACTATACGATCACATTTGAACCAGTTTAATAAAAAGAGCAGAACATTTGATAACTGCTGTGGGCTGTTTTATTCTCTGTCTGCGATGTCATTCCATTCCTGATTCGTGTAGTTTCCCCCTTGTGCAGATGTTCCACATACACAACGAGACTGAAACATAGAGGACCGTCACACTAACATTAGCTACTAGTTATATAAGATGATATTGCTAACATGCTTTAGTAGGGTATTATTATATTGGGACATGCTGTTTTGTTTTTTTAAACTGTGGTTAACCCCTTCTTTGTGGTTAACAAAGAATGGTGTGAAAAGGGAAAAACATCCTGTGGGCGAAAATGCCTTGTTGATGCTAGAGGTCAGAGGACAATGGGCGTGTTGTGGCTTCACAAATGCTTTGCTGTAATGCTTCGGTTGTAATGAGTGGTTATTTCAGTCAAAGTTGCTCTTCTATCAGCTTGAATCAGTTGGCCCATTCTCCTCTGACATCTAGCATCAACAAGGCATTTTCGCCCCCAGGACTGCCGCATACTGGATGTTTTTCCCTTTTCACACCATTCTTTGTAAACGCTAGAAATGGTTGTGCGTGAAAATCCCAGTAACTGAGCAGATTGTGAAATACTCAGACCGGCCCGTCTGGCACCAACTCCATGCCACGCTCAAAATTGCTTAAATCACCTTTCTTTCCCATTCTGACATTCAGTTTGGAGTTCAGGAGATTGTCTTGACCAGGACCACACCCCTAAATGCATTGAAGCAACTGCCATGTGATTGGTTGATTAGATAATTGCATTAATGAGAAATTGAACAGGTGTTCCTAATAATCCTTTAGGTGAGTGTATATATACATACACACGACATGTGACATCAAAGAGAGTAGACGCTCCTTATGCTTTTGAATTACTCTCGCAGTACTTTAATGTCATAAACCGATCGGTCTTGCAGTATGCAGCGCCGGTTCAAGTCGAACAAGCCTAATTTCTTTTCTCTCACAATCTTTATAAAATATATATAGGCTATATAGCAAAAAAAAAACAGAAACAAGACCATCTAGTGGCAATGTGAAAGGAGTGTATCTACAATGAAAACAATGTACAAATGAAAACTCTATCTTAAAGATTTTTTTTAAGTAAAAACCTCCACATAGCTCCTTTAATTAGACAGACGTTATTTTTCAGCAACATTTATTGTTTCGGTCATTTTTGAACAAGCTTACACACAATAAGCTTGAACATTACACGTCGTGTTTTGTAGCTGAAAACCTTTAACAATGCGTGCAAACAAACAAAAGTAAAGATTAAAAGCAAAAAAAAAAAAAAGTGAACAGAAAAAACGTAAAGCAGCCTGCAGCAATTAAGCTATTGTAGAACGTAGCCTACACTTAACTTTGAAACTTTTAAACTGTCAGCAAACCTTTTTGCTCTTTTTTTCTATTGTTTTACATGTTCTTGTTAAGAAACACGGGCATGTAAACATGATAGGGGGAAAGTCAGCTCCTTAGTATGTTAACAATAAGGCCGGACACGGAGAAAACGCGCTCTGACGGCACAGACGTTGGCGGGACTCACAAATAACGGTATGCTAAGCGAATAAGTTTTGTGAAGCACTTCGTGTTTTCGTTTCACCACTGAATGGGATCTTCATCTGGTGGAATACATAGCTCCAGCAAGAACTGTTCCCACTCGTCTCGGCTGGACTCTCTGCAATCATCGCTGAAGAACTGGCTCAGCCTTTTCCGACGAGTGGCCATTGAATCCTCTTCATCTTTGGTGGCGGCAGCTGCATCCGAGCCACTCGCATCAAGGAAAATGTTCTGATAATGTTCAAAAAATTTTTTTTTCTTCTTACTTCTCTCATATTTTCATCGGGAAACCTGAGATGTTTGTGCCGAGGGTCTATAAGGCAGACGCGTATTTGAAGTACTGTAGAAGACAGCAGTCCTTAGGGGCCATTCACATATCGCGTCTTTTGCCCTCTCAAGTTCGTTATTTCCAATGTAGGCGCGCGGTATGCACGCTCATAATGGAAGCGACGCGGTCGCGATGCGCACGCGGTGCGACGCGCCCGTTTTTTTCCAGTCGCGTCCGCACCGCATCGAGCTTTAAAAACATCTCAACTTTTCAGAATGCCGCAAGCGCACCGCATGTCATGTGACAAGAATTAACCATTCAGCTTCATCCTTTCCCGTAACAACGTTGAAAGCTCAGCCAAGATGAAGGAACAGCTGATCATAGCTGTATATGGATTGCCATTTTGAAATAAATTTAGTAGCAGAGCTACTGAAAGCGATTTATTTGTGCTGCAAATCCATTTATCCTTTGCTGAAATTTCCGCGTCTTCATGGAGAGAGCGCGTCATTGTAGCTTCGCAACGGCATACGCCTCAGGCCGGCGACACACTGGATGCGTGGCGCAAGCGTCTCAGCTGCGTGGCCTGTCTGTTTTTAATTCGGCTCCCATGTTAACAGGTTAGAGCTTGCAGACTGCCTGCGTGAGACGCGCATCTCAGGCGCGGCTCGAGCCGCGCGGAAAACGCGTGCATGCTAGAAATAGAACCGACGCCTATTTTTCACGCGACACGCGCGCGTGTCGGAAGCGTTTGTACACAAATACATATTAATTCATGACATTTTGATATTTGAAAGGCTAAGGTTGGCATAAATTCAGATATAAATGTAATTTAAAAAATAAAATAAATTATTATAGATTTTCAAATATTGCACCTGTCAAACATAGTCTATTTTGCCGCCAATACTGTTGACGGTGTCCTTTATCAGTAGGTGTGTAAAAAAAAAGTTTATATTGTTGTCATGAAGACAAGAGCCTGGTTGTCACCTACAGCAGCAGCAGCGCGCCAGCGCCGCGTGCAGGCACGCTTCTGGTGTGTAAAGACACAGAAAGCGCGAAGCAGCCGCCACGCTTCTGGCATGCAGCAGAGACGCTACGCATCCAGTGTGTCACCGGCCTCAGGAGCTATTCTGCCCGAGCGCTTTGGAGAAGGAGAAAGCGGCGCGCCTAGCGTTTTCCACGCGTTTTTAGGCGCGATCATAGACTGTATAAAAACATGGACGTAGTGTCCGTGACGTCACCCGTAGACTCTTGAAGTGTGTTTTTGAAGCTTAAAGTGTGCGAAGCGGGCCGTCGCCATCTTGGCAGCGCGTCACCGCGCGACTCTCCCGGATAATCAAAAATGGGCAAACAGGCGGGAGCTACTTGCTGAAGCCACGCCCACCTAGCGTGACGGCAGTGTCAGCAGCAGCAATCCACCTGTCACTCAAGGGGCCACGCCCTTAATTATGATGAACTTTAAGTCTTAATATAATTTAAACGGATGAGTTATAAAAAAAAATTCACCCGCCTCACAGTTGTCATGAAGGGCAAAATTAGCTATTTAGACCAAAATAATTTTTTGCACCAGGCTGTAAACGTTTTTTTCTGCTGTAAAGTTGGGCATTTTAACATGGGGAGTCTATGGGACTGACTCCCTTTTGCAACCAGCCTCAAGCGGCCAGTCGATGAATTCCAGTTTTAGTCACTTCCTTATTGGCCTCACGAGAGAGAGCGGGAGGTTGGCGCTCGGGCGCGATATGTGAACGGCCCCTTATTCATTCATTAATTATTTTTTGCTTGCATACATCTTCACATATGCCGTGGAGAATCACAGAAAGTGACCAAATTAGGTTTTATTGTGAACTTTTTTTTTTTTTTTTGTGAAATTCGAATATAATTTTTATTTATCGAATAATTTGAGCAGAACGAATGTTCGACTATCCGTGCACACCCCTAATTATAAGATAGTGAAAGTGTTTTTTGAACTTGCATACATGTCAACCTGTTGTTGGGGACTCCCAAAACCAAAATATGAACCTTTCATCACCCATAATTGGGCACTGTAAAAGAGTTTGCCTGGCAGAGGATTAAGAAAATAAAAAATCTGTTAGCCCTTACATTTTAAAGATGGACTCAAGATATAGAGAAACCAGAATATAATCGCAAGTGCTGCATGGACCACTTTCATTTCGACTGATAAAAAACCATTAAGACCTATGGAAGCCCATAAAGGTAATTGCAACTTTTTATCTTTCAATTTTCTCTGAATTGTGAGGTACCAACTCATAATTGCTAGATCTAAAGTCAGAATTGTGAGATAAACTTGCAATTCTGACATTTTTGTGGTGCACAAATGACTTCCTTATCCTTTTCAGCTCTCATTAATTCGGTCAAGTTAATTTGAAATAGATTTATTGTTGGGTGTGATTTTTCCTAGTTGTCATGTCATGCATTTTCCGAGTTGTCATGCATCATTTATAAGAAGGTACTACAGAAGCCAAACATAACTCAATTATTTGCCCATTGACTGAACATTTAAGATGATGAGGGTAACAACAACAGTCTGTTGTATTTTAATGTTATTTGTCTTTATATATCTATGAATAAAATCAAAGTAAACACTAATTGTTTGATTACAATTAAATCCATGCATCGTTCACAGATACTTGAAATTATTCAGCGCTTCTTGTGGATTCCTGCTTTATGCACAGATTTCTTGAATATGTTTGAATTGGAGTTTCCTGAGAACAAAAATAAATAAATGAACTCATTCAGTGACATATATTACTTGGCATGTGACAGGGAAAAGCTCCCTCCTTTCCTCCACCAGTTTCTTTATTACTCCTTTCCATCCCTAGAGTGAGTGAATATGGGTTATGTCCCAGGACATATATACATGGGAGTGTCTCTTGTGCATGCTCTCTCTCTCTTTTTAAGTTCAAGTTGCTTTATTGCCATGATATTATGTGAGTCATGTCCGCTCCATGGACAGTGCAATTATTAAAGAATACAACACAGAGGAAAATATACATAAATATAGCTATGTACGAATGAAATAAAAGTAAACAATAAAAATATAAGAATAAAATATAAAAAACATGTATATTGTAGAATTACATATAGAACGCAAAATAATGTGCATGAAAGTAAACTGTAGTCTTAAATATTAAGATACACAGGAATGTACAAGAGGCAAATGTGCAAACAGGTTGACACTGTCAGTATTTCAATGTGGGGCAGTGAATGATGAATATCTTACTGATAAGTTAATAATAAGTGGAGATATGAAGATGTTAAGAGGCTGGTTTTGAGTTTAGGAGCCTGATGGCCTGGGGAAGAAACTCCTCCTGAGTCTCTCGGTTTTTGCCATCAGGCTACGGAAGCGCTTACCAGATGGCAGCAAAGTGAAAATATGGTTACTGGGGTGGGTGGAGTCTTTGATGATTTTAACAGCTCTGCTTTTGCAGCATTTGAGGTAGATGTCCTGCAGAGAGGGGAGAGCAGACCCGGAGATGCGCTCAGCTAAGCGCACAACTCTCTGCAGGGCTTTGCAGTCTTGACTGTAGCTGTTCCCATACCACACTGAGTATAGGGCTGCTGCTGTCTCTTCCTGAAGTCCACAGTCAGCTCTTTAGTTTTGCTCACATTCAGATAGAGACAGTTGTCCTGGCAGCATGATGTTAATCACATCCAAGTATGTGGTCTCATTATTGTTGTGAATGAGGCCCAGAACCACAGTATCATCAGCAAATTTGATTATAGATGTGGAGCTGTGCGAATACATGCAGTCATGTGTGTAGAGAGAGTAGATCAGGGGACTCAGGAAACAGCCCTGTGGGGCTCCTACGTTCAGGGTGATGGAGCTGGAGGTGTACTGGCCTACTTTCACCACTTGAGGTGTTCCAGTGAGGAAATCAAGAATCCAGTTGCAGAGTGAATAATTCAGGCCGAGGTCTATGAGTTTAGAAGCTAGCTTTATGGGTACTATAGTATTAAAAGCTGAGCTATAGTCGATAAATAGCAGCCTTACATAGTTCCTTTTATTGCTGTCAATGTGTGTGAGAGAAGAGTGCAGGATGTGAGAGATGGCATCATCAGTGGATCTATTGGGGCAAACTGAAGAGGGTCTAAAGTAGGGTCATTATTGTTGTGAATGAGGCCCAGAACCACAGTATCATCAGCATACGCAAGTACAGTGACTTTCGGTGCTTTGAATGTGGAGATATTGGACATAAATGTTTCACATGCCCGTCCATCCGAAGGCCCATTCAATAGTAAAAGTACACCGCAACGACCTGAAAAGGCAGATACTATCACTGAGGTAAGGCAAAATGTTTCTGAAAATATTGTGAATGATGCTGAGCTTCCAAGTTGTAGTGATGTTGTTAGCAAGGGAGATGTTTGTGGTTATACACTACAGGAAAATTAAACGCATGATGGGCAAAGTGAACAATTGGATGATTTGTCAGAAACAACTGTAGAAAATGGTAGAGATGATGATTCATGTCCTGACTTTGATCTGACTTATTGTGGAAGTGATTTGTATTCAGCTGAGCAGATTTAAGCTTTCTTGGACATAGGGTAAAAAAAATTGTTTCCAGATTTAGATAAATTAGTGCTATGTGTTATGAAAGCAAGCCAAGAATGCAGCCTAGAAGTATTATCTCAACAGAAAATTATTCAGTTAAAAAAACAACTTAACAGCAATTGGGCCACAAGTGAAACTGGTCAGGGTGAAACACCAAACAGGGAAATGTAAACTAAAATAAGTACACAATGGGTATCATTCTTTCCTTTTGCTTTCTTCTCAGACTACTGTTTTTTCTACTTTCCTATCCTATCTTATTATAGATGTCCTGATAGTGGGTTCTCTTAACATAAATGAGATTTGGGACAGAAATAAATGGTTATGACTAAAAGAAAGTATAGAACTAAAGAGATTAATGTGATGTTTCTGCAAGAAATACACAGTGACAAAAATAATGAGGTGAATAGGGGTTTGTTTTGTCTTTGTTAACATTTATTAACCAAAAAGAACCGAAAAGAATACACATCACACCTCTGTGTTTATCAATTTGCACTGGCTACCAATAGATGCTCACATAAAATTCAAGGCATTGATGTTTGCCTACAAAACTACCACTGGCTCTGCACCCATTTACCTAAATTCATTACTTCAGACTTATGTGCCCTCTAGAAGCTTGCATTCTGCAAGTGAACGTTGCTTGATTGTGCCATCCCAAAGAAGCACAAATTAACTTTTAGGGACTTTAAATCTGGAACACTAAATTTAATTAAATGTTCCCTCCTGGTGGAATGACCTGCCCAACTCAATCTGAGCAGTAGCCATCTTCAAGAATCGCCTTAAAACACATCTCTTCCATCTTTATTTGACCCTCTAACTTTAGCATTCACTATTCTAATTCTATTCTTGAAAAAAATAAAATAAAATCTAACTACCTTTCTAATCTGTTTGTATTCTATCTATTTTCTTTTCATTTATTATACAATTATAAAAAAAGACCTCTAACACTAGTTTACTCTATTCTTTTTCTATTCTATCTGTTTTCTTTTTATTTATTATATTATTTAAAATCCATTGCTACATCAAGTCAAGTCAAGTCTGCTTTATTGTCAATTCTTCCACAAGTACAGTACATAAATACAGAGAATAAAAATTGGATTACTCTCAGACCCAGGGTGCATACAGATAACACTATCAGTAGAGCCTAAAAATACAGATAGATACAGATAAAATATAAAATACAACTATACAAATAAGGGCATGTAAAGAAATAGGCAGAGAGAGTGCAAACCAGTGAAGTAAGCAAACAGTGCAGATAAAGATTGTAGTGCAAAAAACTTGATGAGGTGCATGACTAGCCGTTCAAAGCACTTCATGAGGATGGGAGTAAGTGCAACAGGATGGTAGTCATTGAAGCAGGATGGAGGTGGCTTCTTCGAGACTGGAATAATGGTGGTAGATTTGAAGCATGTTGGAACAACAGCCTGACTTAGTTTGATGTTAAACCAAATATTGGTAGGGGCAGAATTAAGCTTTTTTGATATGCTTAAAAATTCTCTTGTTTCTCTTTCACAAGAAGAGTTTTTAATTATTGGTGGAGACTTTAATTGCACCCTTGACTTGGTTATCAACCTTGCCAAGACAGAACTGCTTGTGGTTTCAGCAAACCCATCATCTCATCACAATTAGGCACATCAACCATAACTCCTCCAAAAACAGCCAAACCTTGGAGTTGTGATTGATGATCAGCAAACTTTCTCAGACCACATTGCTAAAACTGTCTAGTCCTGCAGATTTGTTTTATTCAACATCAAGAAGATCAGGCCCTTTCTTTCAGAACATGCTTCACAACTCCTTGTTCAAGCTCTTGTTCTGTCCAAGCTGGACTATTGCAATGCTCTCTTGGCAGGTCTTCCAGCCAGTTCTATCAAACCTTTACAATTAATCCAGAACGCGGCAGCATTATTAATTTTTTTTGAGCCGAAAAGAATACACATCACACCTCTGTTATTCAATTTGCACTGGCTACCAATAGCTGCTCACATAAAATTCAAGGCATTGATGTTTGCCTACAAAACTACCACTGGCTCTGCACCCATTTACCTAAATTCATTACTTCAGACTTATGTGCCCTCTAGAAGCTTGCATTCTGCAAGTGAATGTTGCTTGATTGTGCCATCCCAAAGAAGCACAAATTAACTTTTAGGGACTTTAAATCTGGAACACTAAATTTAATTAAATGTTCCCTCCTGGTGGAATGACCTGCCCAACTCAATCTGAGCAGTAGCCATCTTCAAGAATCGGCTTAAAACACATCTCTTCCATCTTTGTTTGAACCTCTAACTTTAGCATTCACTATTCTAATTCTATTCTTAAAAAAAAAAAAAAAAAATCTAACTACCTTTCTAATCTGTTTGTATTCTATCTATTTTCTTTTCATTTATTATACAATTATAAAAAAGACCTCTAACACTAGTTTACTCTATTCTTTTTCTATTCTATCTGTTTTCTTTTTATTTATTATATTATTTAAAATCCATTGCTACATCAAGTCAAGTCAAGTCTGCTTTATTGTCAATTCTTCCACAAGTACAGTACATAAATACAGAGAATAAAAATTGGATTACTCTCAGACCCATGGTGCATACAGATAACACTATCAGTAGAGCCTAAAAATACAGATAGATACAGATAAAATATAAAATACAACTATACAAATAAGGGCATGTAAAGAAATAGGCAGAGAGAGTGCAAACCAGTGAAGTAAGCAAACAGTGCAGATAAAGATTGTAGTGCAAAAAACTTGATGAGGTGCATGACTAGCCGTTCAAAGCACTTCATGAGGATGGGAGTAAGTGCAACAGGATGGTAGTCATTGAAGCAGGATGGAGGTGGCTTCTTCGAGACTGGAATAATGGTGGTAGATTTGAAGCATGTTGGAACAACAGCCTGACTTAGTTTGATGTTGAACCAAATATTGGTAGGGGCAGAATTAAGCTTTTTTGATATGCTTAAAAATTCTCTTGTTTCTCTTTCACAAGAAGAGTTTTTAATTATTGGTGGAGACTTTAATTGCACCCTTGACTTGGTTATCAACCTTGCCAAGACAGAACTGCTTGTGGTTTCAGCAAACCCATCATCTCATCACAATTAGGCACATCAACCATAACTCCTCCAAAAACAGCCAAACCTTGGAGTTGTGATTGATGATCAGCAAACTTTCTCAGACCACATTGCTAAAACTGTCTAGTCCTGCAGATTTGTTTTATTCAACATCAAGAAGATCAGGCCCTTTCTTTCAGAACATGCTTCACAACTCCTTGTTCAAGCTCTTGTTCTGTCCAAGCTGGACTATTGCAATGCTCTCTTGGCAGGTCTTCCAGCCAGTTCTATCAAACCTTTACAATTAATCCAGAACGCGGCAGCATTATTAATTTTTATTGAGCCGAAAAGAATACACATCACACCTCTGTTATTCAATTTGCACTGGCTACCAATAGCTGCTCACATAAAATTCAAGGCATTGATGTTTGCCTACAAAACTACCACTGGCTCTGCACCCATTTACCTAAATTCATTACTTCAGACTTATGTGCCCTCTAGAAGCTTGCATTCTGCAAGTGAATGTTGCTTGATTGTGCCATCCCAAAGAAGCACAAATTAACTTTTAGGGACTTTAAATCTGGAACACTAAATTTAATTAAATGTTCCCTCCTGGTGGAATGACCTGCCCAACTCAATCTGAGCAGTAGCCATCTCCAAGAATCGCCTTAAAACACATCTATTCCATCTTTATTTGACCCTCTAACTTTAGCATTCACTATTCTAATTCTATTCTTGAAAAAAATATAATAAAATCTAACTACCTTTCTAATCTGTTTGTATTCTATCTATTTTCTTTTCATTTATTATACAATTATAAAAAAGACCTCTAACACTAGTTTACTCTATTCTTTTTCTATTCTATCTGTTTTCTTTTTATTTATTATATTATTTAAAAGCCATTGCTGCATCAAATCAAGTTAAGTCTGCTTTATTGTCAATTCTTCCACAAGTACAGTACATAAATACAGAGAATTAAAATTGCATTACTCTCAGACCCATGGTGCATACAGATAACACAAACAGTAGAGCCTAAAAATACAGATAGATACAGAAATAATATAAAATACAACTATACAAATAAGGGCATGTAAAGAAATAGGCAGAGAGAGTGCAAACCAGTGAAGTAAGCAAACAGTGCAGATAAAGATTGTAGTGCAAAAAACTTGATGAGGTGCATGACTAGCCCTTCAAAGCACTTCATGAGGATGGGAGTAAGTGCAACAGGATGGTAGTCATTGAAGCAGGATGGAGGTGGCTTCTTCGAGACTGGAATGATGGTGGTAGATTTGAAACATGTGGGAACAACAGCCTGACTTAGTGTGATGTTGAAAATGTCTGTGAAGACATCAGTGAGTTCCACTGCACAGTCTCTCAGTACACGCCCAGGAATGTTGTCAGGACCCAGAGATTTGCGTGCATTGATCCTGCTGAAGGATCTCCTCACGCTGTTTGGGGTCAGCGTCATCACCTGGTCACCGGGAGGAGGTGATCACAAAGCTCCCCTGCCACAGGCTCCGAATGTCTCTGCTGTCACTGAACTGATGGGCTATCCTCCTGGAGTGCTGTCTCTTAGCCTTCTTAGTCTGGCTGTTGTCAGGCCCCCCTCATCTCCAGCTCTGAAGGCAGCGTATCGTGTCTTAAGGAGTCTGTAGACCTCCCCTGTCTTCCACATCTTCTGGTTGGCCCGGACAGTGATGGTCTGTGTGACTGATACATCATCAATACACTTGTTGATGTAGGCAGTGACAGTCTCAGAGTACTCTTGGAGGTCAGTGGTGTTATTGTATGTGGCAGCCTGCTTAAACATATTCCAGGCAGTTGTGTCAAAACAGTCCTGAAAAGCCTCTGACGACCCTTCCGGCCACACTTGTATCTGTTTGTGAACTGGTTTGGCGACTTTAATGAGCCTTCTGTTTGGAGGCATTAGTATGACAGTAATGTGGTCTGAGGCTCCAAGGTCGGGGAGGCGGAAGCTTTGTAGGCTCCTCTCTGTGTGATGTAAACAAAGTCTAAAATTTTATTACCTCATGTTGGAAAGTTGGAAACACACTCTTTAAAGGGTTAGTTCAGCCAAAAAGGAAAATTATGTCATTTATGACTCTCCCTTATGTCGTTCCAAACCCGTAAGACCTCCATTCATCTTCGGAACACAGTTTAAGATATTTTAGATTTAGTCCAAGAGCTCTCAGTCCCTCCATTGAAGCTGTGTGTATGGTATACTGTCCATGTCCAGAAAGGTAAGAAAAACATCATCAAAGTAGTCCATGTGACATCAGAGGGTCAGATAGAATTATTTGAAGCATCTAAAATACATTTGGTACAAAATAGCAAAAAGTACGACTCTATTCAGCATTGTCTTCTCTTCTGGTTCTGTTGTGAACGCGTTCACTGCAGTATAGTAATATCCGGTTCGCGAACGAATCACTCGATGTAACCGGATCTTCTTGAACCAGTTCATCGAATCGAACTGAATCGTTTGAAACAGTTTGCGTCTCCAGTAAGCATTAATCCACAAATGACATAAGCTGTTAACTTTTTTAATGTGGCTGACACTCCCTCTGAGTAAAAACAAACCAATATCCCGGATTAATTCATTTACTCAAACAGTACACTGACTGAACTGCTGTGAAGAGAGAACTGAAGATGAGGGTAGATGAATGGGTGGGGCCAAGAAACCAAAACTCCATCGGTGACTGGCTCAGTCTTAGTCACCTTTATAAATAAAATACTTTCTATAACAATTATGTGACCATTTCCACTTGAAATTTTTGATGCACAGATCATTTCTCCAGTCTACAAAAAAAAAAGACATTGAAGTAGAAAAGGGGGTGACCCTATATCTGTCCAGAAACACAATGTTCTCTTCTGGTACAAAGCTGATGATGATAACTGCAAAACCCTGCTTTTATGAAGCATTTCCTTCGACTACTGCATTCAGGAGACCAACACAAAGCAGACTCCTGGAAATCTACTCTTGTTCCCAAGCACCCATTCATCTATTGTCCTGTGCCAGATGTGTTGTAAACGGCCCCATTTATGCTTTTTTGTCCACTTCCTGCTCCCATTCTCACTCTTACCTTTTGTGAAACACGTCGACATGCTCTAATCAATATTCTTTTTGTCTCCAGTTTTCAGTTATATGTGGAAAAAAAAATTGTCCCACCAACATCTACCCATCGTTGCCTTTCTAATGCTAGGCTTTAAATGCTACAAAGTGTATAAAACAATTTTTTTTTCACCTAGTCTTTTGTGGATTGTCTTCATAGAATTAAACTGATTATAAATGTAGGCTATTTTAAGAATGGGGGTGATTATTAAAATCACTTAGATATGAAATTATTTTATCTGTATTGCGAGTCAATTAAAAAATGTCATGCTTTTTTTTTTAATGGTTGTGGTTCCACATAGGCTACTAACGGTTATATTACCATTCTCCCAAGGATCACATAAAACATAGCAAATATTAACCACTACAAATAGCAAACAGATCAGTATTTAAACAAAACATATTTTACAAAAACGCAATACAAAAACAATATGGGAACACATGATGAATAAAACTCTATTTAACTATTTATTTTCACATTTTCTAGTTGTACTTAATATTTGTGACCCTGGACCACACAACCAGTCATAAGTTGCATGAGTAGCCTATATTGTTTTGTAGCAATAGCTAACAATACATTGTATGGGTCAAAATGATAGATTTTTATTTTATTTAAAAGGCGATTTTTTTTCTCTCTCTCTTTTTTGTACTCTCAGATTCCTGATTTTCAAATAGATGTATCTCAGCCAAGCATTGTCCTATCCTAACAAACCACACATCAATGGAAAGCTTATTTATTCAGATTCATCAATAAATGTGAATATGCTGTATACAGTAATTACAGCTTTGCAAATGTAACCTTTATAACGTGCTTGATCAGTCAGTCGGTGTATATTATATCGGTTTTTTTTTTTATTTAGCTCATAATAGTTTGTGATTTTCCCCCCTTCATGGTGGGCCTAAGCTACAGCGATGTCGCCTGACATCTGTTACTTTTCTCAGCGGTGATCAGAACAGACCAATCACAGTAGGCGCCCCTCCCCCCAGTTCTTTTAATACAGAAACTGAAGCTGGTTTCGCCGTGTGAGGTCATTTCCACCAGTGCGCCATTAGCCGCCGTTTCCTTTGTTAGGACGAGTAGAAAAGCCTGTGCACGCGTTTCCACCTCCACACCCCTGCACCTGCTGTTTGAGTTCGTGAGCGACATGGATGCTAATAACGGCAACGCTAAGCGTAAGAACAGCGCCGGAGACAGTAAATATCTGCCGGAGTTACTTGCGGAGAAAGACAGTCTGGACTCCTCGTTCACGCACGCCATGAAGCTGCTCTCTGCAGGTCAGTGCTCCTTCCTTCATTATTCAATCATTCACGCAAAACTCGTGTCTGCAGCTTCTATAACTCTTATTAGATAGTGAAGTCACGTCTTTTACAGCTTGTTAGTTCATATTCAACGCGTGCATCGGTCAAAAGCACGGTTCAGGCCGCGTGCAGTGAATTTGGGCCTTGTTGCGTTTCCCTGGTTCGTGCCTTGTTTTATGCTCCGCTGTAATTTGTGTTTTGTGATGGTTTACATTGTTTAATTTCGAATATGTAAAAAGTATTTTGATCAATTTATGATCAAATGTTTTTTGTGTGATTCGGCTCGAGGTGCTGAACTTGCCCGCATGCAAATGTGTGAAATGTGCATGCGATTTCGATAGAGAATAACATGGTATCTTCAGATGCATTCAGACCAATTACACATAATAACCCGCACGTGAGGATTTTTCCTCCCACGATAGTTGCGTGTATGTGGATAACTTTGGCCAGCATCGTTTGCGTTTCCTTTGTGGAGAAGGAGGATAATCCCATGATGCATTGCTTCAAGCTTTGTAGGAGGGAAGAGAATCCTAGGATTGCAGACCGTACAAGAGACACGTGGGTTATAATTTAACCAATTATGTACCGAAAATCAATAAAATATATGCTATTTAGTATATTTTTTTATGCAAAATGTATTTTGTAGTTTACAATATACGGGCATTCCATTGATTCCAAAAAGCGCAATTTTTTTTTTTCATTGAATACCTTGACTTTTCCCCACTGCCTTTTTCTTAGTTTGTTGAATCAGAGGAGAGTTTCTTGTTAGAGTCAAGTTTGGCTGTGATGCATTGCATAAAAAATGTTATGGTTTTCAACCAGAAAGCAGTCTGCATTTTAAAACCATAATTTTAGACATTAAATCAGTGCTTATGACAAAGTAAAATTTTACCAATTTCTGTTGCTTTTTTTGTATGTTTGGAATTGTTGCAGTTTTCAAATTACTTTGAAGCAACGTTTAATAAAATTTTTGCTCTGAGCTGATCTTGTTTTCTTTTGCAGAGATTGAAAGGGTCCAGAAAGGTGAGCCCAAAAAAGAGTCCGAGACGTATCTGGATCTGTTCACCGCCAAGAACGTGAGGGTGAAAGAAAGAGTGCTCATTCCTGTAAAGCAATACCCTCGAGTAAGTCTTTACACTTCGTCTGAGTTTTGTCTGTACATTGCAAGGTCCTGTTGTTGGTTAACACCCAATTTCTCAATGTGTCCCCTCAGTTCAATTTTGTGGGAAAGATTCTGGGGCCGCAGGGCAGCACCATCAAACGCCTGCAGGAGGATACCGGTGCAAAGATCTCCGTGCTGGGCAAAGGATCCATGAGAGATAAGAACAAGGTAATGAACCAGACTGCAGCATTCATGTGTTTACTGTTAAAAGACCTGCTTAATAAAGATTAAATTGTGAAACCTGCAGGAAGAGGAGCTGAGGAAGGGTGGAGATCTGAAGTATGCACACCTGACCATGGAGCTACACGTGCACATTGAGGTTTTTGCACCAATTCCTGATTGCTACCTGCGTATGGCTCATGCAATGGATGAGGTCAAGAAGTTCCTAATGCCTGTAAGTGTGCATGCAAGCAAACTGGGGCTTTAACCCATTACTATTTTTCATATTTATCACTCGTTTCATTTGAATTAGAAATGCTAAGTGTAATTAAGTTTAGTGTTATGAATGTCCATTACAAAAATAACTAACTCAATTTAACCTTGTTGCAACACCATTTCTTTACATTTAATTATTTTAATGGACTTTCACCTGTGCTGTAATCTGCTGTTTAAATCCATTTGAAATCAAAAGTAACCCATTTAATAATTATTAGCTGATTTGCCTGCTTTATCCTTTTTTTCTTGGATGTCAGGTGGAAGGGCTTGATGAGATGCACCCGGATGCATTCATGGATCCAGGGTTTCTGAATGGCTCTCAGGATATTCATGGCCCTGGCAGAGGTCTCCCTCATGGCCGAGGTCGTGGAGGCCCACCACCCCCAATGGGACCTAGGTGAGAAAACTGTATCCATTATATAGCCTCTGTTACATACCATGCATCTCATAATATGATTCTCTCACATAATGTGAACAATCAGAAGTACATATGTAGTAAATCATATATATTTTGCTCAAAGGGGTCGAGGCATGCCGCCTCGCGGAGCACCCCGTGGAGGAGCGCCTAGAGGAGGTCCAGGGCGTGGAGCTGCAGCGAGGGGAGCCCCCGCAGGAAGAGGTGGTCCTCCGTCCCAAACACCAGCCAGAGGAGGCACAGGAGCCACCCGCTCAAGACCACCAGCCTCTGCTCAGAGGATGACACCAGCCACCGCTCTCTCCCACCAACAGCACCCAGCCAAACCTGAAACCTATGGCGAATATGTAAGTCAATATCCACAACACCATTGTTAACTTTAAGAAGTTTGAGTTTGATCAGAAGCGTTTTTTTTTTCTTTCAAATTCTGTTCTTCTAACCTTTTGTTCATCAAACAACCTTGAAAAACTAGGGGTGCACCGAAAGTTCGGCTGCCCGAAAATTTTCGGCCGAAATGGCATTATCGGTTTCGGGCCGAAATAAAAAAAACAGCCGAAAACGTAAACCGAAAATGAATGTCACCCGCCCCTCCCATCCGTGAGCAAGCGCTTAGGTTTCACTCACGGTCGAGCTGTTATCACGCGTCTGCCTATCAAAGATTAAGCATGTCAAAGGGCTGTCACAATCAAAAAAAGCTTGTCTCAAAAGCTGCACAATCGATCGGACCAACCAACACAAGTTTCGAAAACAGGGAATCGATTTTAACGGCCTTCTCTCGGAGCGCGTCCAGCTCGTCACTATACGCTCGCAGCGAACGCGCGTCACACAGCAACTGCAGGTTCTGACACACACACACACACACACACACACACACACACACACACACACAGAGCCTATTAGTGCATAATATCAATGTAGCCTTCAGTAATGTTTTTCATTGACGTTATGGCAGTCCACATTGCTGACTTGTGCGCGTCTCAAGCGCCCTCTTTACGTTCGCCCTAATGCCTGTTTAGTTGTCGGTGGATTTGCCTATATTTGGCGTTGAAAAACGGATCAACGCCAAATATAGGCAATTTACTAACGATTCAATGAACACTTTGCCTATGTCTCAAAAATCGAACAGGATTTTTTTTTCACAAGTGACAGCCCTATACGAGAGGACACCAAAGTTGCAATATGTAACATTTGTTCTGCAAAAATCTCCAAAATTGTGGATTTTTTTTTGCACAATTTTTAAAAAACTATTTTATTTGATGGAACATAACTTGAAGAATAATTATTATTTATATTTATTGTAAAATATATTTTATGTTTTATGTAACTGTTAATAAAAGTTTGATTATTATATTGTGATTTTTCAATTCAGATCCATTAAATCCAAGCAATATATATATATAAGTTTTTAAAAGAAGCCATTTTCGGTTTCGGTTTTCGGCCAAGTGCATCCTAAATTTTCGGTTTCGGCGCAGAATTTTCATTTCGGTGTATCACTATGAAAAACATAATTTTCCTAAAACGCACATCACATTCAGCCTCGCATCACAGGAATAAACTGCATTTTGAAATCGTTACTTTGAATTAGTATCTCACAATACCTTTTTTACTGTATTTTTAATCAAAAGCTTTTAGCTTTAGTGAACATGAGACTTTAAATTACAAAAAGGGAAGAAATTGAAACCACTCCAAACTTCTGTATGGTCATGTGCTACAAAACTCTTTGGCACATGGTTTTTTTTTTAAATTAAATTTACATTTTGGTTCATTACTGGTTTGTGACTATTTCCTTAGTAGAGACTTATGCTGAAATTTAGCATAAGTCTCTACTAGGACTGTGTAATTAAAATCGCATCTGCATGGATCTTATCACAACATTAAGACTGAAAATGTGCTTTACTCAATGCTGTCAAAATATATTGTGTAGAAACCATTGATATAGTCTGCAATTAAGTAGATCATGAAAAATGTGCATAGTATGTCTTGTACAGGAACTATTGACCTCAGTATAATTAAAGACAAATATTTCCAAAATGTTACATTGGTTTCCCCAACAAGCTAATCTCAATAGTTTTTTTTTTCCACTTTAAAGGGGTCATATCTTCTAAAATCAGCTGTTTATTCAGCTTTTGAGTGTTAATGGTCATACTATGAAAACATGCTTTAATGTCTAGGACCCGAAGTAAAAAAGTATTCACTTTAATTTGAACTAAATGTCAGCCTGTTTTGGGTGCGAAAAAAAACAAGCAAGACTTTGTAAAAGAACATAATGGGGCCCATTTGAAAGAACCATATGTTTAAGAATCAGACCACGCTGGTAGCTCTGTATGGCTTTTTTTGCTCTGCATTTAGCATTAGTCTCTACTAGGGCTGTGCAATTAATAGAAATCATCAAAAAAATCACGATTTGAGCATGCACGATTTTCTGAATCGCCTTATAGCACGATTTTCTGAGGCCCGACCTAGCGCTGTATTCTATCCGATCCAATGAGAATCCAGAACAGAACAGACTGGGCATGTGCCTACGTAACTCCAGGTTCACACACTCAGTCTGTGGTGCATAGTTTTTTCCGAATCTGAACCCATGTTAACGCATCAGAGCGTTCACACTGCACGTGGTGAAAGATGTGAACAAAGAAGGTTAGAAATAGAAAAGTGCTAAAATAATTTATATCCAGCACATGAGCATAGAGAGTGCACAGGACACAGTTTGAGCGAGATGAGACATTTTAAGTGCGTGCACTCTCTCCGGGTGATAGCAGCGTGTATCAGAGCACACGTGTCTGGTTTTGTGACAGAGTAAAGGAAATCTATGTGCGAGCAGAGAGATTCGTGCTCAGGCATTATTTTAATGTGCTTTTGTGTTACAATAATGCGCTCTCGCTGCTGCTTCTGCACCGCATGCACATACTGTATACACACTGCAGACACAGTACGTGTGAACCTGTATAATGTATAACAAATGTTTCAACACCTGAGGCACCGCTACAGTGAGCTCTATGACCAATGCATGGCAAGAAAGAAAAAAAATCCCTGGCCACAGGATTTATTTTTTGCTATGTCTAGACATTTTGTCACAGCTTTAATTCGTGATCATTTTGACAATGTTTGTTCTAGCGATATGTTACAACATTTTGATAAAACTCAAATTTGTTTTCTTTTGGAAAGTTTCCAAATCATACTGAATGCGTTTAAGACTGTAAAGCATGTAAAATCATAACAAAAATCGAAATCGCAATTTATCAAAGAAATCGCAATAGTTTTTCTTATATTGCACAACCCTAGTCTCTATCCACTTTGTAGAAACTGACGTTTCTTATTGCCATTGAAAAGATCAAACTTCTGGAGAGGTTTTTTTTATAAATTATTTAGTTTGTGAAACATCTCCATGTGTTCTGTGTTTTCTCAGGCATATGAAGAACCATATGCAGAGCCTTCCTATGAAGGGTATGAGAGCTACTACAGTCAGCCTGCTCCACAGCAGTGAGTGCTGTTTCTTGCTTTATTCCTCTAAATTTGTAGTGACTTCCAGTTAACTTATGAATTTCTTCATGCATTTCCAAGTTACAACAACATTTGAGCACAGTTTCTCAGAAGCCATGTAATTTTCTTCTCATGCAAAGTCTTACCTTCGGTCAATTTTTAGAATTTTTTTACAAAGCTGCTCTTTAAAATATTTTCTCTTCTCCACAGAGACACAGAGTATTATGATTACGGTCATGGAGAGGCACAAGAAACTTACGAGTCTTACAGTAAGACATTTCTCCTTTCTGCATGCATCAAGTGCAATTTGCAGCTTTCTTGGCACATGTTACAGCCAGATTATACTACAGATTCTAATGTAAAACCTTTATCATGCTTAAACTACACTGTATAAGATGCACTAAACTGCTGTCAGTTATCTATGTTAAGGGTGTGTGTTGTGTGTCTGTGTTTTCTAGCTGAAGATGACTGGGAGGGCGGAGCTTGGGGCGGCGCCGGTGGAAAGGCTCCGACTTCTCGACAGGGCAAATCGTTTCGGGAGCATCCATACGGCAGATTCTGAGAGTTGTCCTTCACTACGGTTGCCTGGCAACTTCCTCCCCTCGTAACCTCTTGTAACCACCTAAAGTAATTCTAGTTGTTATTTTTGTATTCTGTTTTGGTTAAGACTCATTTTTAATAATCTGAATCCACTCGATGTAGGATGATGACCATAAGTTCGACATGACGCATTTTAGATTTGCGATTTATATGCTGTGCTTGTTCTCTTTGCTTTTTTTTTTTTTTTTTTTTTTTTTTAAGTTTTGCCTGTTTTTGTTCATTTTATTTTAATGCTTAAGTGTTTTATCTGAAAAAGCTGATACCAGAATGCTAGATAATTAGCTGATGGCCATGTGTAAAATGATTGCTAAAAAAAGAGAAAACTGCTTCTTAATGTCACTTAGACTTATTCCAAACGTGCTTTTGTAAAGCATAACAAAAGCTCTCGAGGAATGCACAAAAATATTAGTTCCTGTACAAACCAACATGTTACTTTTTTTCCAAAGAACAAATTCCAATTTGGTTTGAGGCTATTTATTGTTAAAGTCTCGTAAACTTCGCATCTACTGATTCGTTTTGTTAAATGAGCAAAACAAATATCGCAAAGCTTGTAATTTACTTGTAGTCTTGCAAAAAGTACAACTCTCAAATCTTTGTTCGTACAATACTCAAATATTAGAAACTTGTTCTTTGGTGTTTATAAATTTGCAGTTTCTGAAATATTAGCAAAATTGTGTGCATTTCCTAATTAGGGAACTAAATATGTCCAAAATGTCTCCCTGTCAGTTTGTCAATAAAGCATAGTTTTTTTTTTTACAGCCTTCAAAACTTTTGTATTTGACTTATTAAAGTGCTAATTCATCTCACAAAACTGTCCAAATGTTGCAAACTGTAAAAACTGTCCAAATTCTGCATGGATTATATAACATCACAACATTAAGACTCAATGCTGTTCAAAATATATTGTGTATAAACCGTTGATAAATAGCAATTATTTATCAAGTAGATCGTGAAAAATGTGCATATTATGTCTTGTACAGGAACAATTGACCTCAATATTAAAGACTATTATTTCCAAAATATTACTTTGGTTCCCCCTAACAAGCTAATCTCAATACTATTTTCATAATTTTAAAGGGGTCATATCTTTAAAACCATTTGTTTATTCAGCTTTTGAGTGGTCATACTATGAAAATATGCTTTAACGTATAGAACTCAAAACCAAGTAAAAAAAAAAAAAATCACTTTAATGTGAACTAAATGTCTGCCTGTTTTGGTGCAAAAACAAGTTGTTTGATTTAATATGACCCCTTTAACAAAAAGTAGTCAAACTATTCAACATTAACAATGATTTATACACAATACGAAGAAGATCTTGGAATTTCTTTAATGTGTTTATACCTGTTTTAAAAGCAATAACCCTGTTGCAACCTTGCATCAGGGTCACTAAATCCCCTCTGATGTCGCAGAGACTCTACATATGTCTTCTATTGAAAGGATCTTGAGGTAAGACCTGCAGAGTCACCTCTAAAAGCACAGATAGATTCCCCTTTTTAAAAGGTAAAGTATACATGCACAAAACAATCTAGATGTTTGGTGCTCTGGTAATTTTCGTGCAAAAGAAACGGAATATGTATTGTTCAACCAAATTAAGCACAAAGGCTTTTGTAGCTCGGGAAGAAAGTTTGACCAAGATGATTCAAATGTTGCATTCGCTGAATTAAACCACAAAATTGGAAAAGGCGTAAAGTGTAATGCAAGCTTCAAAAAAAGGTAATATCAACCCTAAATTTCTTTCTCAGCACAAATGTTCATTTACTCATTTCCACACAATCATTGCAAATTAAAAAGTCAATATTCCTAAACCTGGCTAATGCATCCTAATTTATTTATTTTAACCAAATTAGTTTTTGGTCAAAATTACACAGTTCTTGTAGTGGTACAAAATAGAAAAAAAAGTCCTCAAATCTAACAATTATGTAATGAGTTGTGTGTAGAGTTGGCCTTGTGTGAAAGGGAGTTGTTGATTTGTGAGGTTTTGTGTACTAATGCGTCTTTTGTGTTGCTCAGTGACCGCTGCCGAGAGGTTCTTTCCAGGCTGGCTTTACCAGGCAGCTGCTACAGGTGAATTGTTGGTGTGTGTGTATACATAATTAATGACTTGCAAGCATGCAAAATTTTGAACAAGCAAATGTGAAAAGTATCCTTGGTAAATTGTACATGAATAAGAAATCTATATAACCTCTTGAGTTAACTGGATCTGTGAATTTGAGCTTCATAGTTTAGTCAAATGGCTTGGTCAAAATTTTTTTTTTTTTTTTTGTAGTAGGCCAATCACCACAAGTGTTACCAGGTGGGGAAAACTTTTTTTTTGGTAGGGGAAGTTCTGTTTTTGCAAGTCGGCATGTTTAGTCCAGTGACGTGACATTTAACTAGCATTGTGGCAAAAAGCTCCTCTTGATCAACATGATTAACACCACAATGAGGATTAATCTGGATCTGCCCCCGACCCCACCCTCCATTCCGCATGTATCACATTTGATAACCATGATACTGAACAGTGATCTGAATCCTGTTGTACGATCATTATATGAAGTAGTTTTCTTGGTAAAATACGCATTTTACCCTGGCAACACTGTCTATAGTACAGCTACAACATTACACTGGGCAGAGATCCATTGGAACCCTGACAATGGATATGCATTTGGCAGTATTTTTATATTAATATCATGTTTTATATATTTGGTGGTTAGAAAAGTGCATTCTGGGGTTTTTGTAGCACCATAGTTTCCTCCATTAGCATTTTGGGAATTCTTTTGGTCATGCATGCTTGTTATATCGTCTATAAAAACTTTAATTAGTCATCTCTCTCTGTGTTGCAGGCTTTTGGTGCCCTTTTGTCCCGAAGAGGAAAAGGAGAGTGCCTTTTTATACAATCACTTGTGACACAGGAATGTTTTATTTTTTTTTTGTGTCTTTTTAAATTATTATCGTTACTTTTTATACATCCACTTTTTTGGATCCCAATAAAAGATTTTAACAGTTTTGACTTTTGTGTTACTAAATGTTTCCAAAGTAATTGGTATTGCAGAAGTGTGCACAAGAATGCTTTAAGTGAAGAGCTTATTTGGCTGTTGTAATCTAAATTTAGGGACTTCAAAAAAAAATAGAAAAATTGTTTGTGATAATTTGGGGGGGGGATATGAACAATTAGAAAATGTTTTGCCCAATGTTGTGGTTAACTTTGTCTATTTGGCCTTAATCATTCTTTAAAACTATTGGCAACTTATTGCTGCAATCAATCAGTCAAATTAAAGTTTGTCAAGAGCATAGTAAGCTTGAAATTAAAGTTTTAAGATCTTTAATTAGAAGTACTTATAAAAGTTTGAAGGCCATCTGTGACCCTGGACCACAAACCAGTCTCAAGTTGCTGGGGTATATTTGTAGCAATAGCCAAAAAAAAAACCTTTATAGGTCAAAATTATAGATTTTTCTTTTATGCCAAAAGTCATTAGGGTATTAAGTAAAGATCATGTTCCATGAAGATTTTGTACATTTCCTACTGTTTATCAACTTTAATTTTTTATTAGTAAATGCATTGATAAGAATTAATTTGGACAACTTCAAAAGCGATTTTCTCAGTATTTAGAAATGTATTTATTTTTTTGCACCCCACATTTTCAAGTAGTTGAATCTCAGCCAAATATTGTCCGATCCTAATAAACCATACATCAATGGAAAGCTTATTTATTCCGATTTCATATGGTGTGTGTGAATCTCAATTTTAAAAAATCAGACTTTTAAGACTGGTTTTGTGATCCAGGGTCACATATAGTCTTAGTCTGACATCAGCTGATGGATGAAAATATTGCATGTTTTTTTTTTTAAATACTGACCTTAATAAACTATTTTGCGTAGCAGGTGTCTGCATATAACTACAAGAAAAAGACGATTAATAAAAAAAAATGCCCTTCATTCAAAATGTATGTTGTTACCTGAGTGATCCATGACTGTTTTCATGTTTTGTGATGGTTATCTGCGAGTCCTTTGTTTGTCCTGAGCAGTTAAACTCTGCAAAGGGCCTGGAAGGATCTTTCTGAAGAAAGCATTCTTTGGTTTCCCAGCATCCTTTGTTTATTTGAATGCTTTCCAACAATGACGATGATTTTGAGATTAAGAAGCTAATAATACTTACATGCTCAAATAAGTAGCTACAATTTACCCTGTTCATCCAATTCAAAAGTTTACACACCCCAACTGTCAGTGTATGGTGTTGCCTATTTGGGCATCAGTGCTTGTTCAAGAATTCTGGTAGATGTAATTTCTCTAGAGGACCCTTTGCGTTACATACCTTATATTCTAAACTATTAAAACTAAGTTACAAAACTTGTTCAATCTAATAAAATGCGTTAAAGCATGTTTTTTGTCATCTGTATTGAAATACATTTTAAAAGTAAAGTTCCCAACCCTGGCTGTTTTTGGTGTACTATGTATAGGTTCTAGTTTTAAAAGGCTAATAAAAAGTTTGATTTGAGGAACATTGGCTTTTGCTTCCAGCTTTCGACCATGAACACTGGCGCTCTGCCAAAAAACAATCTTGAGATTCGACTATTAAAATAGCTTTGGAGTAATTTAGTTGCATACCACTTGGGAGTTCAACATACATTGTTCATTAGAAGACAAGAGTCCGAAGTTAGCAAACTTGCTAGTAGGAACGAACCGGTGAAAGTAAGTAGCTTCATTGTTATTGTATTTTAAATATTTGTTTTTCGCTGTTGTTGAAGTCTAATTCCATGTTTTCTAGGCTGGATGAACTGTTTTTCTTAGCAATGGGCTAACAAAAAAATTGACCGGATCGGTATTTCATGTTTGTGTATTAATTTGTTACACAGTAATGACCGGTACTTGATCAAGTTATTTGGTTTTTATTGTTATAACTTTTAGTTTTTAGCTAGTTCGTGACAAAAGAAGAGATCCACTGTTTCCAGTGATGCAGTTGTTTGTCACGCGGAGGTCTATATAAAGTCCTTCTGGTGTATGAAGCCAGAGAGAGTTTCACACGGTTCCCAGGAGCGAAAACACCATCAGGAGTACTTTTTTCTTGATCTCGTGAATATGTTGTGGTGTTTTCTTCTGCTCTGGATCTTACTGAGGCGTGCAGGTGAGAGCAAAGATGTGTTTGTCGTTTTGTAACTTTTCTTATAACCATTTCTTATAATCGCACTTTTTTTCACGCTGAAACACATTGTGGAAATTTGTGGAAATGTTTTCCCTTAAGATTTAATCCCAACAGTAAAAGCGAACGATGTTTAGCTACCAGGCTGTGCAAACTATGAATAAAAGTATAGTTTTCTTAAGGCAATTGAGTATAACGACGAGAAATTTCCCATGTTTTCTTATGAAGTACTCAGACGATGAAAAATGACCTTTAATTTGAGGTCTGATTCGCTTGTAATTTTCATTCATCTCTGTGTTGCCAAAGAGTTGACCGACACCTTTAAAAACTTTAAAAAAAGAGCTGCGTTTTTTAAATATCATTATGTTTTACGGAAATAGTTGTCATGTTTCTTTAAATGATACATCTTCATATTTAGAAGAACAAAATTCCCTACATTATGCTTTAACATTAAGATTTGTTTTAATGGAAATTATTAAAGTAGCCAAACCTGTTCATTAGAAAGGGGTGTCCCAATATTTTTTTATTTTATTTCATATAGTCTATATTTGAACCTGTGGATTTTTTTTTAGTCATCATCATTATTATTTATTTATTTATTTATTTATTGGTACTATAAGATATCCTAGTGGAAACTGTTATTTTTGGAAGGTTTCTAATTTATAGAACAACTGGTGGATGAAGTTGTGGATCATTTGGTCGTATGTTTTAAGAGGCTTTGATTTATAGCTGCTGTGAGTTGAAGAAACAAATTCTGCAGTGGTTTATTGAAGCAAATATGTGACCCTGGACCACAAAATCAGTCTTAAGTGTCTTATTTTTCAAAACATCTTCTGAAAGCTGAATAAATAATCTTTCCATTGATGTATGGTTTATTAGGATCTGACAATATTTGGCCGAGATACAACAATTTGAAAATCTGGAATCTAAGGATGCAAAAAAATCTAAATACTGAGAAAATCACCTTTGAAGTTGTCCAAATGAAGTTCTTCATGGAACATGATCTTTACTTAATATCCTAATGATTTTTGACATAAGAGAAAAAAATTATCATTTTGGCCCATACAATGTTTTTTGGGGGGTGAATAAAGGCCCCCTGTAGTGAATCCATGAGTTTTTGTAAGATAAATATCCAGATTTCAAATGTAATAAACACTTTTTTACTAACCTCTGCTGACTGTGGGGAACTGGAAGACGTGCAGGGGGTTATTGTAGTTCGTCAGCGCTGCATGGTTAGTTGAAGAGCGCCAAGAGAGAACAAAACAAAATGCTGGTCATGAATTAGAAGCACAAAGCAAGGATTTGGATCAAGCAAGGATCCTTTTCTTTAGTTGAACACGTTTTATGATTAATTATCCCAACCAGTTTCAATACTGGCTCAAATGTAGCCCAAATTGTATCAAGAGAATTTCCGTTTTTTTTGTGCAGTAGACTGATAGAATTCATTGTGAAGAGTTGAGGAGGAACTGCTTTGGTGACGTATGTCTCCTTTTCAATCTGCCTGTCCACCTCACACAAAGGCTAAACTTTGGTTGCTTTTTAAAGTCTGTCTTGCCTTTTTAGTCAAGCATTTGGATGAATAGCAGCATCTGCCTGTATCCTGGCAGTCTTTCATGCAGCACTCTTTTTACTGCCCTTTAGTCACCATTTTTTGATATATTGCAATTCATTCTTGCCTTCTAGCGTCATGGCTGGTAACAAAGAAAAGAAGGTCAAGCTACTGTTGCTTTAGGCTTCATTTGTGTATTATTTATTCTTAAGCAGCAAATCAGCATATTAGAATGATTTATTAAGGATTTGACACTTAGGAGCACTCCACTTTTTTTTTTTGAAAATAGGCTCATTTATCAACTCCCCTTGAGCGGATGCAGCAGGAAATTGATATTGGTCTCTTCTTGCTCTTGAAACAACGCATACACAAAAACTCATCTTTGAGAGTATCCTCTCAAAAATGGTCAGTTATGTCTTAAGTGAAAATAAGGAGTTGAGAAAGAAATCAGATGTGTACCATTATACTGAATGAATTGTCTCTTAAAGTGACCGCGCCTAATTTACTAGCTGCTGTCAGTGAGAAATTAAGAAATTAAATGGGAGAAAGTCATTCACTGCTCTTTACTGAATTACTTTGTTGTTTTAACAAGAATTTATCTTAAATAATGTTTAATTTATATAGTGAAGACTATGCAATGCTATATACATTTGATTATTCAGTTTCTGTACCTGGACACCTACAACGTAAACATTGTTTCATTGGTTTATTTGTGCTATTTACGCAATTTCAAACAGGGACCACCGGAAAAAACCTTCACCAGGGCCCTGCAAACCACAGCTATGGTCTTGGCTTTGTTGCTTATTTACATGCATCCTGTAACTGCTTAAACTACCCTGGCAATCATCTTATCACAGTTTTTCATCATCCACATTTCGTTTAATTTCCTACCGTATTGGAGAGAAATTAAAAGAGGCCAGTTGTGGGTCTGTTGTGCTGAGAACTATGCTCATGTGTTTACATGATGCATTTAAAAGTTAAAGACTAAATGTATTATTATAAAACTTCACAGTGTTGCTGATAAAATATAATGTGGTTTATTTTTCATCAGGTTAGACAGGTCTCTCCCTGTCCGTCAGTCGTGTATATCCAGCTTGTTTGTAGGTTTTTTTAACACTTTTTATGCGTGTTTGTAGTTCTAATCGAATCCTCATCCACCACACTATGTGTTGTGAGCAATATTATCCATTAGAGTGTGCATCTGTCATGATCCGGTCATCATCCACAACACCTCACAACACCTCTCACACTACACAGTACACACTGGACTACATTTCCCATGCTCCATTGCACCAATCGCATTCACCTGTTAACTATCACACACAGCTGCCACCAATTACACAGCACAATCATCAGACATGCTTTATAAGCATTTGACTTCCTCTCATTCACGTCTGAGTATTGTTTAGCCTAGCTACCTTTCCAAGCACTTCCTAGGTTCCTGTTTCCTTGTCTTGTTCCTTGCCTCGTTGCCTTGCTATTGGACTATTGCTTGTGTACTCGGATTACCCCTCTTGTCAAGCCCTTTGGATATTGTTCGTCGATCGACGACCCACGTATGGTCTCTGAATACTCTTGTGTCTTTCCCTCAACATACCTGTTTGCCATTGTTTGACCCTGCTTGTGTTTGACTATGTTTTTAAATAAGGCTTGCACATGGATCCGCTCGCCTTATGTCTCAGCGGCTCAGATGTTACAGAATCAATCTGCACTTTTCTTTCTAACAAGACATAGTAGACCATCTGGGAATCTTTGGCATACTTTTATAAACCTACTATGATTTGGGACATACTAATTATATTTTCGAATACTATTTAGGATGGATGGCATACGAATTGGAACACAGCATATGCCCTCTATTTAATAATTCGTTTCAGCAGGAAATACATCACTACATTGAAATAAAGTCAGCAACAACTTCCGGTTCACGAAATTTAAAGGGCAGCTGTGGCCTAATGGTTAGAGAGCCGGAATAGTTACCAGAAGGTTGCTGGTTTGATTCTCTGTGCTGGCAGGAGTTGTAGGTGGGAGGGAGTTAATGAACCGTGCTCTCTTCCACCCTCAATATCCATGGCTGAAGTGCCCTTTTGCGCTCAACGTAATGTCATTGGCGATGATTGTCCTTAATTCAAGCCTTCGGTTTACCCGCGCTCATAACATTAGCTCCGAATCAATCACCAAAAGAACCAGTTTGGTTCAGACGCGCTGTGTGTCAGTCTGCTTCACACTGAATCATGCATGCGCAGTATCATCAGCTCCTTGGTTCTCAAATCGGATGCATCCGACAGAAACGGTTCTCGGTTCTGTGTACTGGTGATCCGAAAACCGATGCAACTGGTTCTTGACTCGAGAACGAGTCAATCTTTTGTTCATTATCTGGCTCGGCTCGGTGTTCATCTTCAGTTCTCTCTTCACAGCAGTTCAGTCAGTGTACTGTTTGAGTAAATGAATTACTCCGGGATATTGGTTTATTTTAACTCCGAGGGAGTGTCAGCCACGTTAAAAAAGTTAACAGCTCACGTAAACGATTCCAACGATTCAGTTCGATTTGGTAAACTGGTTCAAGAAGAACCGGTTAAATCGAATGATTTGTTCGTGAACCAGACATCACTACACTGCAGTGTTGTGAACGCACTCACAACAGACCCGGAAGAGAGGAGACAATGCTGGATAAAGTCATAATTTGGACCAAAATGTATTTTGTATACCATACACACAGTTTTAATGGAGAGACTGAGAGCTCTCGGACTAAATCTAAAATTTCTTAAACTGTGCTCCGAAGATGAACGGGTTTGGAACGGAGTTATTAATGACATAATTTTTTTCCGTTTGAACGAACCCTTTAAGGGCGCAAAACAGGCAGTTTGGAATTCCCCCTACATCACCGTATCTCTGAAGAAAACGGTATATCTTCCGAAAAATGGATGTCATTTTCATTTGTGTTTGCCTGTAATACAGGCCGAGAATGACTAATCGGGAGCATCGGGATACATCTGTGCTTTTTTTGGCCGTGAGGGCTGGTGTTGTTATGACACTGGGTTGACATAGGCTACGAATGCTGTCCATATGCTGCCTGCACTCACAGCAGTCAATTGAACCAAAGAATTGACAAGAGTTAAGTTAAATTAAGTTATAAAGTCTGAACTAATATATATATATATATATATATATATATATATATATATATATATATATATATATATATAAACTTGCATTTGCGAGAAAACGTCCGACTTGTGAAAGAAAATAAATAAATGTTATATAAAATGTTAATAGTAATAGGTTTAAATATTTCATGCTGTAATGCCAATACATTGATTCTTTGTGGAAGTCTGCCAGAAGTTAAGATTTTGGGCCACAAAAACGTGCATGCACAGTACCAGTTGTCAATGTTGTGTTGCTGCTGAAATGTCTATATCTATACTTGATATATGCGTTTGACTGCAGTAACCCAGTAAAATATAACCTGACAGAAAAGCAGAAGCCACTGTGGGTGGGTGATTTGCTCTACCCAATAGTCCACCCAAAATATCCTGTTATCATTTACCCGTATGGTTCAAAAACTGATTTTTGTGTGTGTGTGTGTGGAACACACAGCAGCCTTTCATTATCTTTAGGAGTTGTAATTAGATCTCTGGTTATAGCGCTTGTAATGAGACTGTCATGCTGTGATGGTGTAGCAACTGTACACAAGGGAGGCTTTGAAGATGCAGACAGGTAAACAAGGATTTTTTTTTTTTTTTTTTAATTATTATTAATTTACAGTTTCCGTTTTTTTTGTGCTAATGAGAAACCAACATAAACCACAGTCGTTGCATGTGTATGGCTTATGCATGTGTAAACAAGCGTGTCATAAAGAGTAAATTGTGCAGAAATGTAAAAATTTTAAGATTTTAAATTTCAGTCACAGTTGACTTCATGAAAATGCCTATTCCAGAGCTGACATACAAATCACAACATGTGTGTGTGTGTGTGTGTGTGTGTGTGTGTGTGTGTGTGTGTGTTTGTGCTCACAATAGAGTTTTATAAAATATTATAAAAAATAATATTATATTGTATTATAAAATATTTAGTTGCTGAGGTGTTTTGTACGCAAGTTCTAAGCAGCCATACAGTCTGTGGCTTTTTGCCAGGCACCTGGACTGGAAACATTTGGGCATTTATGGAAATTTGAGCCTGAAATCACAGACATACAGTCTTTTACAAAGGCTAATAACATAGTTGAATCAACAAATACATATTTTGCCCTGTTTATAATACTAATAGCTATTATAATGAAATCAGTTTTATAAGAAGTATTAGAGAAGCTCACATGTGTGTGATTGCATTTTGGTGTATTTGTCTCCACAGCTACGGGTTCTCCAGAACACATGCCTTTAAATCCCTTTCATGTGGAAAACATGTGGTTTATAACAACTGGGAGCTCACATCTGCCCTTTAAATACAAGTCATGAATGAGTGTTCCTTGTTTTGCCTCGCAGAAGGTGGAAACCCTAGTCTGAACTATAGTTTGTTCGTTACCCAGAGACCACGGAGTTATGATACTTTTTTTAAACATTTTTTTTATTTTGTTGGTTGCATAAGAGAGAAATCTGATTATTCTGAGCTTGAATAGTATGCTGTTTCCAAGCCGTGGAAGCTCAAGTTTTATTCTGTCACACACACAGCAAAAAAATATTACAGCTCTGGCTGGTAATGCCAAGTCGTTATGTAAGAGATAAAAGTTCCTCCAGCTGGTCAGAGCTGCTCTGCGGTTAATTTTGACTGAACATTTTTTTAGTTTTTGTTTTTAATGGGACAATGATTGCACAAGCATTAAATAAAATAAAATAAAATACTTTCGTGATCATTTTATTTCATGCTTGTGCATGACAGCATACTAATAAAAATGATGTGCCCCCACTCTCTATTATAGATCAGTGTAGTAACCAAATAAGTATTACATGATAACGGTTAAATACTCTTCACTCTTTCTCTTTCTTTTTCTTTTTATCTTTTTTATTTTTACCAAGAATAATAATATAAAATTTAATAAAATTATAATTAAGTGCAGTTTAATGCACTTGACTGATTTGCTTAATTTTTAAATGATATGTTTCATTCTGTTTTGACTTGCCATTTCAAAGACAACATTTTAACAATACTACACTGTAGTAGATTAAAATGTCTGTGAATCATTTAACCATTATCATGCAATATTGTATTTATCTTGTTTATCATGGGTCACATAATATGCTGCCAGATCTTAGCCTGATTTGGGCCACATATCACTAGACTGATCTGGGCTACACTCCTCCCACCAACAATCGGCCCTCATGTTGTTTCCAGCTCTGGCTGAAAGGGTACATGCCATTGCCGACAGGAGGCCAGCAGTGCCACCTTGAAGCCACATGTGGGCCAAGTCCGTTTGCTATGTGGGCATTCGATGACACCCGGTTTATGAATCCTGCATTGAACTCACAACTCCAGACTGGAGAAGCAGTCGTCAATAAAACGACTGCAAAAGGTTTAGATAATACTGCTCTGATATAATAGTTAAGATTACACTGCATGGAAGGTGTTTCCAAAAATCCATTATTGGGGCACTTTAATATCGGCTAATAACTGAGATAGTCCTAATATATTTATGTATTCCAACTTGGGAGTAACTCCATGCTTCTTTCCAACACAATTTAGCTTTATTCTATCTATACCTGAGAAAACTTTTTTTTTGTTTTTTTTTTTCAAATTACACAACGTAGATTTGACAAAGAGGATTATTTCAAGTTGTCTTCTATGTTTAAACATGTTTAAAATGTTTAAGTGTAGTACTGCAAGTTATTGTAGTGTTTTCCATGTCCTCAGCTCGTGGCAACATAATAATTGTAAATATTAACATTTTTTATTATATAGATATATTAACAACTTATTCTAATTTGTCGCTTAGAATAGTTGCATTTTGAAATAAAAACAGTTAAAAATAGTAAAATAGAAATAGTCTAAAATCCTGACACTCTAGTAAAACTATTTGTTAAAATCATTCATACCATTTTCAGTTGTGTATAACTTTAACCTGAACATGTTTAATGTGTACTATATAAGGAGACTCATAAGGGTGCTTTATAGAGTTATTTAGAAATCAAGATAAAAATACACACCATTGTTTCCTTTGTAGTTTCTTTCTTTATAGTAAAAACTGCCTCTGGAGAAAGTGTCCTTCACTTTTATCGAAGAGCCAGGATTCCCATGGCCATGAAAAAGATTTACATTTTAAAAAGGCAAAAAAAAAAAAATGTGTTTATCTTTCAGTCATCCTTCCAGGCTGACCTTGTGTTTTGTGTAATCATGTGGTAACAGCCATGGACCGCAGACAATTTAACATCACACATGAACAAACCCAGTAACCATATCCTTCTGCTGAAATGCTGACAATGGCTCTTTTACCAAACGTGCTGATGCAGGTGTACTCACAACAGACAGTTTGCGAAGCCTTTTCAAATATATTATCATTTATTTAATTTTTAAATATATATATTCAACAACTGAGACATAAACAGAACAAATTTAACATACATTTGACGAACAGAAATGGAATAATGAGTCCCTGAACAGAGCGGGGGTCAATATCAGTATGAAAATTTCATATAATGGTAGTGACCAAAATGATCATATATCAGACCTATGCACTTTTTGTATGCATAAACAAAATGATAACATTAAAAAAGATGGCCAGATTTTAAACAGATCAAAAATACTGCTTGGGTGACTGTCTACTAACATGTAGGCTATTACATGTTAAAATAAAGTTTTGACAAAAGGGAAGTTTTAAAAATAAAAAAAAATGTCATCCTTTAAATCATTACAAAAATAATAAAAAAATAAATGAATGATGAGCCAAAATGCTAAATTAAATGCTGCTTCATAAACCATTCTACATCCCTTACGAAAAAGAAGTTTTTTCAAGTGTGCTATTAGTATACTTCTTTTAAACTAAAAATAGGAAAAGTATGCTTTTAGTTGACTTTTTATGTACTTAAAATGACATTCCCAGCTTTGGAGTGTTGATCAACTCATCTATTAGACGGTGGGCCGAGGGGAGATTTTGTGTTTTCAAACGATCTGTGTTGAGGGATAACCCAGTTTTTTATATGTAACCGCTACGCTTTTTAACAAAGCAAATAAAAATTGTTGCCACTCACACACTTTGTCCATTACTATAATATCGGTCACTTTTTTCAGGTTATTTTCCCGGCGAATAGAGCAAGCAGCTACGTGCGGGGTCCGACCTGCATGACGTATTTGTTGCCTTCATCCAATAGCGTGCGTGGAAAGTGTCGGTGCTGGTGACGCGTTTGTGAACACACTGGCGAGCTTCGCGCCCAGGATTTAAGATTGTACTATTTAAGATAAGAACTATTTTACCAAATTCTGCTACATATTCAGTTTGACACAAAATCAGAATGTAGAGGTAACGTTATCCATTTGTACTGTTTTTATTTTATGTAACCACCTTTTGTCATACGATGTCCTGTTATTTCTTTGTAATATTTAATACACCCTTCTGATTTAACACATTTGACAATGTTATTGCTTGGAAGCACAATGTCATGAAAGAACGAGACAGACAATACTCCTTTTCCCGCCCATGTTTACTTGGATGAAATGGCAAAATATGAAGTGCTGTATGCATATATTTGAGGGAAGTGGTGGACCCACCATTCTCTTCACAGACATAAGAAATGTATTAAATCAGTGTTTCTGTGGAAAGACCTTGAGGGCAGATAAGGTATCATTGCAGAAGAGGCATTAGTTACAAAGTCAGGCATGGAAGTTACAAAGTCAGGAACCTACAAACCAGTTAGTCAAACCAGCCAACACTGGCTCCCACAGTGAGTGCTACAGCCATTTCACAAATATCACGAAGATAAAATGAAACAAAGGAGAAGAGAAGGCAGTATTAGTTGAAGAAACTGCAAAAGAAGGTTGGTGTTATAATGTATAGACAGGCGGTGCAGTATTAGACGTACAGTACAGGTCAAAAGTTTGGAAACATTACTATTTTTAATGTTTTTGAAAAAAGTTTCTTCTGCTCATCAAGCCTGCTTTTATTTGATCAAAAATACAGTAAAAACCTCTGTCAGTGTGTAAACTGACAATAAGTCACTTGAAGATTACTAGGGCACATGTTTGTATGTACACATGTGGGGAGTGGTGTGTTTGCTACTCCTGCAGAAGTAAATTTGCATGACATGTTTATGTACATTATAACTCTGCTCTGTTTGATAGCCTATGTTCTTTGATAGTTATACTTATCTTATTTCTTTTACATGCAGTTTATGTTTTGATAGTTATAATCTTTTTTCTATTACATACAGTTCTAACAAACATTTAGAACTATTGAATATTGGTTAGAATATTAGAATTACTGACACTTTAAGGTTATGTCAGATGTAACTGATAATTAAATAAATGTCTGAAACATCAACAGGTTCGTGTTCATGTTTGCCTTGAGTTTTTGTCGAACGTTTGCAAAACGGTCTGAGGTAATTATCCGCCAACATACAGTGGAGCTGCAGTCTATGCGAGTTGGACGAAGTGTTACCGTGAGAATGGAATGTTTACACCAAATCAAATATGTAATCACATGATGCTAGTTACTGCCAGAGCCGTTAAATATGATATTCTCAACGGCTCTGGCTAATGCTAGTTCGCCAGCTGAAACCCTACTAAAAAACGAAACTAACGAGACGCTTACACACGTTTGGACAACACAGTGTACAAAATAAACATTTTATATAGATATCATATTCTAATTAAATGAATCCTTAAAATCACACAAAGAATGTCCTTGACGATATCGATGCACTGCTGATGCTCCTGTCTGATATCTAAATAATCCGTGTACCAGCTGTTCTAAATAAGATACATCTGATTGGTTAATAATAATCCCATGTCAGTATCTTGCCGCGCTATTGGCTCAACTAATATAGTAGGCAACCGCGTTTGCCTGCATATTTACGGTTCGTGCATTATGATTTTGGGGAAAATGTGCAACAAATGGGAGTGGCAACACTTTTCATATCGTTGATAATAAAACAACCGTCCCAACTTTACAAATCCAGGTTCTCCCTCCATGGGGATCATCCATTTCGAAAAGTAAAGCAGATACGGACCCTCGGTCCACCGTCTATATGTTTTGATTATAATTCTGAATTCAATTAATATTTTTTCAGCTGTTTGTTCAAAATGTTATTTCTTAATTTTTTTACGAAACTTACCCACATTAAAGTGTTTAAAAAAAGAATGCATGAAGCTAGAATACATTTTTTTTGTTTACAAGCCGATACCCTGTTCTTTTCTTTTTTTTTTTAAGTTTTGTATGTTCAGATAGTCATATCACAAAATATATACAAATTCAAACCTAAATAGGGACATAGTAGTATACTTAATGTATGATGTAAAGTTCACTTAAAGAAAACCTATGAGTATACTTGCAGTATAAAACTACTAAACTAGTAGTTTACTGAGACTATACTTCAAAGTGTACAAATTATTTAATTAGTAAACTATCAGTATACATATAAGTTCTCTTTATTATAATTGCAGTTCAAACTACAAACATAGAGGTAAACTAGTTGTATATTTAATGTTTGCTACTATTATACTTAAAGTATACACGTAAGGAGTAAATGACAACTAATGCAGTTATTAAGTTATTAAAAGAGAGTGAGAGCGACAGAGACACACACACAGAGAGAGAGAGAGAGCTTGTGTGTGTACCTCTGTACATCCCTAAACAATCTTCTGCTGCAGCGTCTCTAAACAACACTGTTATAACATCGCTATTGAGAAATGTCATGTGTACCCTTTAAGTTGCTACACTATACAGGCTAACTGATAAAATTGTCAGGGCAGCGCTGACAACATCTTTTTGTGCAAACTGTGTGACCGTTATTACAGTTAACTATGCAAAGTGATATGGAACTTTAATGCAGACAAGAGAGCTGCCTGGAACTAGTTCGCCGTGCGTTTCCCAAAAATAATTGCACACGTCAGAACGTTCATCTGCCAATCAGATTCAAGCATTAAACGTCCCCGTATTATAATTAAAAGTATACTTTTATATACTAGAAAGTGGGCCAATTTAGTCCCAAGGAGTACTGAAACAGTACACTTATAAGTATACTACCAGAACACTAATATTTGTATACTTGACACATAAAGTATACTTAAAAATATACTTGAACTTCACTTAAGTATACTTAATAAAATAAACTTTAAGTATACTACTTATTGGTAAGGGATAGTCTACCTTATTATCCCAAGTGTTGAGATTTTTTTAGAAAGCACATTAGCTTGTTTTCCACCTACCAGTTAAGATTTCCAACTAAAATTTGGTCCAATTTTCGCATTGGTCTGAACAGAAATGGCAGACGGGGGAAATGATAAGCAAATGCCAGCCACTGAAACTTTTCAGTTTACAGACGGTTCCCAATAGAATACATTCATTCATTCATTCTTTCATAAAAAAACACTTCCGTCATGCACTAAAACAAAACCTTCACTGCATGATGCATGTGCAAGAATTGTTTATGCTTCACTGAACACGCATGAAAAACACTAAAGCTTATTTGGATTTTCTAAATTATTTGTAAAGTACAGTGTCCTGAAAAAGAAATGTTTCTTGTTTTGTTGAGTTTATATACATTCCAGTGTTGTTAAATAATACAGATTTCTTCTACAACCTAACATCCTCTTAGTCTAATCTTTCTTTTCTCCAGACTCCTTTAGCGTCACAGTACCCTCCAGTCCTATACTCGTGGTCCGTGGAGCCACAGCTCTTCTTCCCTGTGAATTTGAACCAGACCCTAACATCAATGATTTGGTGATCACATGGCAACGGCAGGAAGACTCACGTGTGGTCCACAGCTTCTACTATGAGAGAGACCAGCTTGAGCGACAAGGCTCAGACTATTTAAACCGGACGAAGTTAAATCGAGAGGGACTTGCTGAAGGAAATGCATCCCTGAGTATAACCAATATTGGACTGAAGGATGCAGGGAAATACATATGCTTAGTGAGCAACAACAAGGGAACTGACAGAGGAGTGGTGCAGTTGGTTTACACGGGTATGCCGGTGTTATTTTAGTACCATTGAGATACTGTACTCATAGAGATATATATATTTTATTAGTAGCTTTATATATATATATATATATGTATATGTATATATATATATGTATATATATATATATATATATGTATATATATACAGTCATGCCCAAAAATATGGACACCCTTGGTAAATATGATCAAAGAAGGCTGTGAAAATTAATCTGCATTGTTAATCCTTTTGATCTTTTATTTAAAAAATTCACAAAAATCAAACCTTTCATTGGATAATAAGAATTTAAAATGGGGGGAAATATCATTATGAAATAAATGTTTTTCTCTAATACACATTGGCCACAATTAATGGCACACTTTTATTCAATACTTTTTGAAACCTCCATTTGCCAGTTTAAAAGGTCTAAATTTTATCCTATAATGCCTGATGAGTTTAGAGAACACCTCACATGAGATCAGAGACCATTCCCTCATCCAGAATCACTTCAGACCCTTTAGATTCACAGCTCTATGTTGGTGGTACTGGTCTTCAGTTCACCACACTCATTTTGCAGGTCAGGGAACTGGAATAGCCATAGCAGAAGATTGGTTTTGTGCCCAGTGACCCATTTTTGTGTTGCTTTTGAGGTTTGTGTTTGGATTATTTTACGGTTGGAAGATCCAAACATGGCCAATTATAAGATTTCTAACGGAGTCAGTCACTTTTTGATTTTTTTTTATCTGTTGGTATTTGATAGAATCCATGATGCCATGTGTCTAAACAAGATGTCCAGGACCTCCAGCAGAAATATAGGCCCACAAAATCAAAAATACAGCAGTATATTTCATTGTACACATGGGGTACGGCTAAAAAGCTCATTTTTTAGTTTCATCTGACCATAGAAGCCAGTCCCTTTTGAAGTTCCAGTCATGTCTGATAACTGAATATACTGGAGTTTGTTTTTGGATGAGTTAGGAGAATTTTTCTTGAAACCCTCCCAAACAACATGTGGTGATGTAGGTTCTGTTTGACCATTTATTTAAGGTTTTCTGAACCCGAGACTCAACTATTTTCTGCAATTCTCCAAATGTGGTCTTTTGAAAGTCTTTAGCCACTCAAACTCTCCTCCTCACTGTGCATTAGGACAATATGGACACACGTCCTCTTCCAGGCAGTTTCATAACATTTTCTGTGTATTGGAAATTCTTAATTATTGGCCTGATGGTGGAAATGGGAATTTTCACTGCTCTAGCTCTTTCCTTATAGCCACTTCACTAATTTGTGAAGCTCAGTTATCTTTTGCATAAGAATTTCTAGGGGTGTCCTTAATTGTGGCCAATGTGTATTAGAGAAAAACATTTATTTCATAATGATATTTGTCCCCATTTTAAATTCTTATTATCCAATGAAAGGTTGTATTTTTGTGAATTTTTTTAATAAAATATCAAAAGGATTAAAGCTGCAGTTGGTAACTTTTGATGCTCTAGCGGTTAATAAACAGAACTGCTTGCGTCTTGGTTGTAAAGCAATGTAAGCAATGTAAAATAGACAGAATATAAACACTTATTAGAGATGTACCCTAGTGATTCAGGACAGGCTAAAAACACGGTTTGGAAAATGGATTCATGGTGTACTCGCTTATTATATACATTTTGTAAATCTTGAACACAAAAAAAGTTACGGACCCCGCAGCTCTGATTGGTTGTTTCTTACCGGGAGCGGTCGAATTTCTGCACATGGCAATAGGACCACTGGGAGGAGCCAGAGGAACTAGATTTTTTCACAGATTATCCGTCTCATATTCTACTGTCAGGACATAATGACGGGTTTCACAAATACATTTTTACAAAAGTTACCTACTTCAGCTTTAACAATGCAGATTAATTTTCACAGCCTTCTTTGATCATATTTACCAAGGGTGTCCATATTTTTGGGCATGACTGTATATATATATATATATATTCTTTTTTTCTTTTAGCTTTTGAAATGTATTTTTTAATGTCTGTATTGATATTACTTTTTATTTCAGTTTTAGTTATTTTAGTACATCATTAGATTAAATAAAAAGGGAAATGTTGATTTTTAAATTTTAATTTCAGTTAAAATAAGTCTTGTACTCTTGTACTCAGTACAAAAGCATAAAGCAAGTCATATGGATTCATATTTTGTCACTTGATTGTGACTTGTAATAATTTGATGTTGGAAAAGATCTGGTAAATCTTTGTGTGTGTTTCGTGTCTTCAGCTTTCTATTCTGAGCCAAGGTTAAGCATCCATCTCAAATCTACCAATGTCACTGTCCAATATGAGACAGAGGGCTACCCGAGGCCAGAGGTCATGTGGCTGGGGTCAGAAGGTCAGAATCTCACTGACGACCTGGAAGTTTCATCTGCATCAGACGGTGGACTGTACTATTTAAAAAGCAGCTACATAACACAGAATCCAGTGTTCAGTGTCACATTTACTTTGAAAAACCCTGCTGCACATCAGGAGCTACAGAGGCATGTTAACCTCAGCTACGGTAAGCACTGCTTTCTGGGATAATATTGTAATTGAATGTATGTCCCCACTGATTTTCGATTTGATTTTCGAATTCTTTTTTAATGTGTTTGTTTTTTTGGAAATCAATAAACATTTTTCAGGATTCTTTGATGAATTTAGAGTTACAAAGAACAACAGTTAAAATAGAATAGAAATTAAATCTTTTGTAACAATGTGTTTGTTGTAACTTACACCAGCATTGAAAACAGCACATACAGTAAAAATAATTGTGGTACACCAATAATGAATCATTGTGAAATTGGTATAACCCAAGTCTGTAACAAACAGGAAGCCTTTTAAAAAAACAATCAATCATTCTTGTTTGAGAGAGATGCTGTTTAATCCAGACAGCATAAATGGTTTGAGGTCTGGAAGAGTCAGGCTTAAAAGGTATCCATGCAGTTCTTGTGCTGCATTCCTAGTGTTATGGAACCATATATGTATGAGGAACATCTTGTGAAGTGCAGCTGCACTACGACTGTGAAAATTTGTAAAGATCTTATCGATCTTATCAAGCAGCACGTAGATACATCAAGATATTATCAAGCTGTATGTAAAAAATTTGAAAGACTATATCAATCTTGATATGAAAAAAACTAAAGATGTTGTCAAGCAGTATGCAAAAAAAAAGTATTATCTTATCGAGCAGTATGCTAAAAATTGTAAAGATCGTATAAAGCAGTATGCAAAAAAAATGTCAAGCTTGTATCAAACACTACGCAAAAAATCAAACATTTTATCGATCTTATCAACAAGAAAAAATTTACATTTACATTTATCTGACGCTTTTATCCAAAGCGACTTACAATTGCTAATTATGTCAGAGGTCACACACCTCTGGAGCAACTAGGGGTTAAGTGTCTTGCTCAGGGACACACTGGTGTCTCACAGTGGATTCAAACCGGGGTCTCTCACACCAAAGCCATGTGTCTTATCCACTGCGCCAACACCACCCCAATTTTATCAATCTTATCAAGCAATATGCAAAAATCTCAAAGCTCTTATCGAACTTATCAAGCAGTACAGAGAAAAAAAAGATTTTATCATTCTCATCAAGCAGTATACAAAAAGTAATTATCTTATCAACTTTGCAAGCATCATGCAAAAAAATAAAATAAACGATCGATCACATCAAGCAGTTTGCCAAAAAAACATAAAGCATGGAATGCCAACTAGTGGCAAAAATGGCATTATTTTGGAAAGTGTTAATTAAGCTTTCAGCTCATGATACAGGTTGTAGAAGTAGGTATTTTAATACCAAAGCTTTAATTAAATAATTAAATTCAACCAAGACTGCCTTGCTCTCAGTTGTTGAAGCCCTAAGACTGGTAAGAGCGGATTCCAAATCTTCAATATTTATCTAACTGGACCTGTCCGCTGCTTTTGACATGGTTAACCACCAGATCCTCCTCTCAACCCTATTGACAAAGGGTATCTCAGAAACCGCACTCCAGTGGTTTGAGTCTTTTCTCTCAGATATGTTCTTCAAAGTATCTTGGAGAGGTGAGGTGTCCAAGTCACAACATCCGACTACTGGGGTGCCTCAGGGCTCAGTTCTTGGACCACTTCTCTTCTCTGTCTACATGGCATCACTAGGTTCTGTCATTCAGAAATATGGCTTTGTTTATATCACTGCTATGCTGATGAAACTCAACTCTACCACTCATTCCATCCTGATGATTCGACGGAAGCTGCTCGCATCTCAGCTTCTCTAACAGACATTTCATGCTGGATAAAGGACCATCACCTTCAACTCAACCTTGCCAAGACAAAACTGCTTGTGGCTCCATCAAACCAATCATTTCATCACGATTTCACCATCCAGTTAGGCACATCAACCAAAACTCCTTCAAAAACAGCCAGAAACCTTGGAGTTGTGATTGATGATCAGCTGATTTTCTCAGACCACATTGCTAAAACTGTCCGGTCCTGCAGATTTGCTTTATTCAACATTAAGATCAGACCCTTTCGGAACATGCTGCACAACTCCTTGTTCAAGCTCTTGTTCTGTCCAGCCTGGAGTATTGCAGTGCTCTCTTGGCAGGTCTTCCAGCCAGTTCTATGAAACCAATTAATCCAGAACGTGGCAGCAAGAGTAATTTTAATGAGCCGAAAAGAATGTACATAACACTGAATGTCGCTTTATTGTGCCATCCCAAAGAGGCACAAAATCACTTTCACAGACTTTTAAATAAAATTTTCCCTCCTGGTGGAATGACCTTTCCATTATTACAACTCGAACTGGCTAAAAACACAACTCTTTTTTTGACCCTTTAACTCTAGCACTCTTTATTCTAATTTTATTCTTTAAAACTTGCACTCTATTCATTTACTGCTTGTTTTCTTAAAAAAAAACGAACACTAGCTTTTCTAATAATTATGTATTTTATTTTATTTTTATTTATTATACAGTTAACAAAAGAAAAAAAAAGGCCTTTTACACTAGCTTGTTCTATTCTTTTTCTATTCTATCTGTTTTCTTTTTATTTATTGTATAATTAAGAAAAAACCTTGCTACGTGTGCTATGTTGAACTAACTGAGACTTTTTATAGCACCTGCATATCATTGCTCTTTTTTATTGATTTCCATTCTCCACATTTGTAAGTCGCTTTGAATCAAAGCGTCTGTTAAATGACTATAATGTAAATAGCACTGAATTTTATTACAAATAATTTAAGTGACTAACATGAAATTCATATTTTCAAATGTGAAGATACTTTGAATTGGAAAGTAATCTGAATTCAACTGTTTGCTTTAATGACATGAAACACTCCGGTCTAGATTATTAGCAGTTAATACCTGAGTGGCAGGAGCTCATCAGCTCATCAGTTTTTCTGTTTGCACCAGTCCCACAGAAGGAGTCATTATTGGCCTCAGCAGTGATGTAGGAATAAACGAGTACAAAGCTCAGTGTTTTGGACTCTGTGGCTTGTGAAAGCTGTTGGAGTTTTACCAGTATACGAGGCTGCTGTTTATGTGCAGATTTATTTGCTACTTATTTTTCAGTCTGTGCTAAATTTAGTCTGTCACTATGATTTCATTTTATTTTTATTTATTTATTTTTTTGCAGTGAAAAGTGAAACATTAACATAAGCACTTGAGCTGACATGAAGCAACCCCAATGCTCACGTTGTCTAGCACATTCTGGCATGTTTTTGTACAGTGCAGTGAACCAGTGCAGTGAATCTCAGTCTTTGTTATAGGAGTTCTTGGGTGCAGAATCAATTCTTCATTGTCTGATTGCTGACAGGTTCATCTAGTTCACTTTACATTCTTTTCCTCTTGGACAATTCCCAAACTGGCATCCAATTGAAGAATAAAAGCCATTGTTTGGAACATGACAATGCAAGTGGTTGCGACACAAAAGCCTGTTTGTTAGTCTTAAACCTTAAAAAAAAAAAAAACAATCAGGAGCTCATTGCAGCGGATTCACAGATTGACTTTCATTAATTTCTTTTTGCTGATTTTGCACCCTGCATGTAAATTGCATAAAGTTACAAAATGCTTTAATATTATAGATACTTCAATTTAAAGTGTTTTAATATGCAAAAAAAAAAAAAACTGCTCATTAATGTATTTGAGACATTTTAGTATAGACCCATAATCTATGGTCATAATACAACATGAGCTTGGATATGATAATTGTTCAGCAAGGATGCATAAATCGTTGATTTATTATTATTAATAGTAATAAATTACTATTAGTCAAAGAATCCCAAATAAAAAAGTAATGGTTTCCACAAAAAAGAAAAAAAGAAAACTGTTTTCAACATTGATAATAATCAGAAATGCTACTTTAGCATTGAATCAACACATTAGAATGATTTCTAAAGGATCATGTGACACTGAAGACTGGAGTGATGATACTGGAAATGGCAGCACAGGAATAAATTACTTTTTATTATACATTCAAATAGAAAACATGTATTTTAAGTTATAAATATATTTCACAATATTAATGTTTTTACTGTAAAAAAAAATCCAGCCTTTAGTGAGTGTAAGAGACTAATAAAATTAAAAAATAAGGCATAAAATAAAAATGAAAAGTAATTCAAATTGGATTCATCAGTTCACAGTTTTCCAAACAAAACAAAACAAAAAATCATTTGATGTTAAAAATGTTGCATATTATCGAATATGCTGTTCAAAATGCCAGGACAAACAGTGTTAATGTACATGGAGTCAGTAATGTGTTCCTCTCTTCTGTCTTTTCTTTTAGATGGGAACCCCAGCTCCAGTCAATTAGTCGTGGTTCTGTCTGTATTGTGTGTTTTCCTCCTGTGCTCGACGGTTCTGCTGCTGTGGTTATACTGTCGTGACAGGAATCTCAGATCAAGATTGACATGAATTACTGGAAATTGCGTGCCTGTGCTGAGCACCAACTACTACTGCTATCTCAAAGTGCCCCAACATCATTTTTGGGCATTCATTTTTATATTAAATTAATACTGCTGATCTTCTTGACTTTATGTAATCCATCCAGAGTTTGGAGAGACGCACAAGAAATCATTAAAGTTGAAGGGTGTGATTTTAGTTGATTTTTAATCATTCTTTTCACTTGCTGTCCTAGTTTCTTCACGAGCAACTATCCTGAGTCAATTTCAGGCTTTTTAGAGCAGAATGAGAATACTATAATTAGAATGTTTTACAAAAAAATAAAATCATATCAAATTCATGGCTACTTTTGAATTTGCCGTTTATGGGAAAAGTGACAGCAACGGTAACATGACTATGCTAACACTAGCATGAATTTAAGGCAGAACTATCAATCTTTTTTATTCTGTTTGGCACCACAGAAATTACACGCTTCAGCTTTAAAAGTGTAAGCTCAATGAAGATGTCAAAAGTCTATCGTTTATTTGATTCAAAATACAGCAATAGCAGATGATAGAAATTAATGCTTTTATTTAGCAAGGATGCATTAAATTGATCAAAAGTGATGATGAAGACATTTACAATGTTACAAAAGGTTTCTCTTTCAGATAAATGTTGTTCTTCTGAACTTTCTGAAAAATTCTACTCTGCTGTTTTCAAGATAATAATGTTTTTTTTTGAGCAGCAAATCAGAACATTAGAATTATTTTGAAGGATCAGGGGCCTCATTTTAAAAGATAAATGTTGCAGTGCTTCAAGAAAAAGTGTGTAGGTCTGCTCAGGCCCTGCGGTGACTTTAAGCACTTTTCTCGTCAAAGCCAGTTTTTACAAAATGAGCGTTGGTGTGGATTTAAGCCCACACACACTCCACGGTCAAATCTGTGCACAGGCATGTTTTATAAATGAGGCCCATGTGACACTGAAGACTAGAGTAATGATGCCAAAATCAGTTTTGAAACTACAAGATTAAATTACAATTTAAAATATATTCAAATTTTAAGGCAGCTATTTAAAATAGTAAAATATTTCACAATATTCTTGCTTTGCTGTATTTTGGCTCATATAAATGCAGGCTTGGTGAGTAGAAGAGACTTTTTAAAAAAACATTACAAATTGTGCTGTTCAAAAACCTTTAACTGGAAGTGTATTTAAAAACATTTAAGACAAACAACTCATTGTGTAGGCCTACCTGCTGATTTTTTATTATTATTATTATTATGCATAGCCTTGCTGGAGAGGTTTACTTTAACTGTAGCATTAATGCTAACAAGATAAAATGAGCTATATGTTTTTATAAAAACATTTTCAGTAATCTTTAACAATAATAATCTTTAGACCAAAACCAAATTAAACCAACAAGATCTTTTTCAGATCATGACTGTTTCTTTATTATATTTGTTTGTAATTACAAAATAAAATATTATTAAAGTGCCCCTATTATGGGTAATGAAAGGTTCATATTTTGGTTTTGGGAGTCATCAACCACAGGTTGACATGCATGCAAGGTCAAAAAAGCACTTTCATTGTTTTATAATATGCATGGCCTAAATGCTCATTGACTCCCAAATGATTCACTCAATGATTCATTTTTCCAAACCCCTCCTTTGCGTGACACTTATCTGTGGTGATGTCGACAACAACGGCTTGGGATTTTTTTTTAAAATGACTCGTTTAAATGATCAGAGTTGACTTTATTTAGAGAGTCATTTATGCACGGTGTACTTTCCAATTTAAAACTTTGCCGGATGTTTTCATTCACTTAGAGTTGTTACACACTGCATGAAATAACATAACAGGGGCACTTTAATGTCTTTAATAATAATGAAAATCAGACCAAAAAAAGTATTTCATCCATGTAATCCACAAAACATTTCATAGTTTACAGAAAAGACACCTCTCAGATGTCCATTCCAACAAGTAGGTACAATCTTTTAAAATCATCACAATTCGCACAAGGTATTAAATTATATGTAACGTGTATTTAGTTTTTTAAATATCGATGATGACAAAGATCTCTGGTTTCTCCGTGTCATGTACTTGCATAGCAGAGTAAGTGATTGCTTTCACTTCTGTTCCCTGTAAAACAAAAATAAAAGCATTAAAATCTTTGCAGTCTGATGCCTGTTTAAATGAAAGTGTGTGTAATTTATGCACCAAATGGAATCAATTAACATCTCGTGAAGCAAAACGCTGGGGAGTCTGTAATAAATCAACAGTTAAAACATTTGTAGCTTTATACCATTGCTTCCAGCTTTATCCATAATATTGCTCTCCCCAGTGAAAGTCAGTTTGTCTGAATCAGGAGAGAAATATGCACAGAGCAAGCACTGTTTAACAGCACCTCTAAACAAATATGTTGGTGCATTCTAGTGCGAGACAACAACAGGATGGACCTTCTTTTACTAGAGGTACCATTACTGATTACAGACTGGTATTTTAGCCAGAAGTGACATCCAATCGATTTCAGGCATAGCTGGTGTGCTGCTGTTGCCCATTGGAGTGCAATGTCAATTTTAAATTGAATGCCAACCCACCGAACAAATTTTCGAATAATCGAATATTCTGGTCCAGCCCCATTGGGGAGCAAGCGATGTAATGCTAAATTTCTCCAAATCTGTTCAGGAGAATACAAACACACCTACATCTTTGCAGAAATGAATGTTTCGCTAAATATTTCTGGGTTTAAGCAGGCCAGGCCAGACATAACAGCGTTCCAATATTAAGAATCTGGGGCAAATCTTGGTCGTTTGATTCCTAATACATGCTTACTTGCTCTGGATAAAGGGATCTGCTCAGATTAATAAATAGAGCACTGGAACAACAAACAGTAATCTGCAGTGGAATAGTTAGAATGATTCATATGAGCTTTATTATATGTGAAAACGATTGCACTGAAGAGTTTAATATTCCAGTAAATATACTTATATACATTTGGATAGATAAGTCAGACCAGCAACAAACAAAACATCCTGGAAACGGAATTAAAAAAAAATAATAATAATAATAAACTGTGCAACATTATCCTAGACGCACATCATTATTAAAGGATTACTCAGATTGTGCTGCATGGGAAAGGAATTATGGAGGGATGTGTTCCCAAGACAAATGTTAAAGGATTTTAAATGACTATAACACAAGGTAATATTCACAGTATGATCATAAGGTGAAGCACTGTATAATAGTATTTATGTCACATATAAAATACACAAGCTAGTATGAACATTTGAACTGTTTGAATGAGGAAAAGCAGAAATCTTTAAGATTTTAAGGAACTGAATCTGATATCAATCGCATCATAAATTTAACTCAAATCATGCAAAAAAATACTTTTCAGACTGGGCCATGCATATCCACTATAAAAAGATTTATTTCATATTTATATCTTTGAACCATCTTTTACCAATTATATTGTCAATTTCTGTACTCTAATTTAATGCTGCAGAAATAAAAACCAAATGATCAATGAATTGTTAAATCGTATTGTGGTCATATTTACTCTAGGTTTACTTAGAAGAGAGCGAATAGGTACTCTTCACCGGTTTTCTATTTTCAATGCAAATACTTGAAAACAATCTGGGTTTCAGTGCTTTTTCTCATTCTATTAGTAGAGGTTGCTATGATTGTGAAATCCTAATAACATTACTAGTGATATAACTGAACTGGATTGATGCTTAAATGCTGCATGTTTTTGGTGAAAGTGTGAATGTATACTAAACTGAAATGGACAAATGTGATTGTGATGTTTTTATCAGCTTTTTGGACTCCCATTCTGAGTCTGACGGCACCCATTCACTGCAGAGGATCCATTGGGTGAGTAAGTCATGTAATACTAGATTTGACCACTTCTGTTCCCACAAAAGCATTTACATCTTGGATGGCCAAGGTGTCAATTTTCAGGACATTTTTTGGGGTCAAATATTCCTTTAAGCCAGACATACCAGTTACAATTGTTAAAAGTCACTACTATGTGTTGGCTTAAACAGTGGTATTATTCACCATTAGTTTTTTTATTCATTTTTATCACACTACAGGACCAATGGTTCAAACCGCAAGTTTGCACAACAACTCAATCTGCAGCAATTGCGGTTTCATGGTAGCTCCCTTTTGTCCATCTTGGACTTATCAACACACAAAGAATTTCCTAATCCTGACTCCCCTAAGATTTTACCTAGGAAGCTGATATTTGTTATGACAAAATCTGTTTATATCTGGCAAAGAAATGTGCTACTGTTCGACTAGATATGATCTAGAAAAGTGAAATGAGCTGTGTGTAAAACAAATAAGCCACAGCTGTGTTTAAAAACAGAGTACAGCTCTGGTGGTTTCCACCACTGACAGATGGGAACGTACCTGCGGATGCTTATTTATGTTGAATTCTTCACCCCACCTTCAAAAAAAATTAAATAAATAAGACTGTAATCTGAAAGAAACATGCGCAACAGTCAAACAACATGAAGGAATCGTACATACAAAATCATTTGAAAACCAAAGGGAATCAAGGCCCAGAAATTATTCTGTTCTAAATGCAGGTTTAGAAGATGCTTTTGAAGAATGTGGGTAACCAAACAGTTGGTCCCCAATGAATTCCACAGCTACTCTTAAAATTTCACATTCCAAAAGTGGGTTTTCACAGTGATGCTATATACATAAAAACATTTTGGTTCTCCAACTAACCTTTCACTGAGAAGTTTTTTAAAGTACCGTACACTGAAGCTTTAGTGCAATGGAAAGGGTCAATAGATCTTAAAGGTTCTTCATGAAACCAAAAGATGATAAAAAAGAACCTCAAATTTTGAAAATTGTTTATGAAAAAAGAATAATAAAAATACCATGGAAGTCAATGGGGACCAGAAACCTTTTGCTTATACACATTCTTCAAAATATCTTCTTGCATTAACCAGAAGAAAGAAATTCCTACAGGTCTGGACTGACATAACGCTATCCCTTTAAAGACCTATCCACTTTTTTTGAAAATAGGCTTATTTTCCAACTCCCCAAGAGTTAAACAGTTGAGTTTTACCGTTTTCAAATCCATTCAGCCAAATTCAATGTTTAGCGGTTTAACTTTTATCTTAGCTTAGCATACATCATTGAATTTGCCTAGACCGTTAGCATCTCACTCAAAAATGACCAAAGAGTTTCTATATTTTTCCTATTTAAAACTTGACTCTTCTGTAGTTACATTGTGCTGATATTATGTATGTACTCCCACAATCGTCCCCAGCTGGGTAACTCTTTGGTCATTTTTGAGCGAGATGTTTACGGTCTAATCAAATTCAATGATCTATGCTACGTTAAGCTAAAAGTGCTACCGCCAGACCCTAAAGATCGGAGATTAGAAAACGGTAAAACTCAACTGTTTAACTCTAAGGGGAGTTGGAAAATAAGCCTATTGTCAAAGTGGAGTGTTTCTTTAACAGTTAAATCAGGCAAACGTAATTGATATTTTTAGTTCTCGGAGGACAGACTGTAAAAACCCCTAATTGCAGACAGTTTGATCATTACAAAATGGGTAAGCTGGAAAAGCCAGACTTTTGTCAGGAATGTGGGACCTGTTCCTGAGCAGAGGAAAACAATCAGTGATTTAAATGATGCTATTTCCATTTTAGACAAATATCCGGAACAGTAAAAATGAAAGTCTTATGAACAGAACTGAAAGTTGATCCTGAACATGATGACAGTCATTTTATTAAAGCTATTTCTCAGTCAGGGTATATATTTTTGCTGCATTTTCGAATGCATGAAGATGTAAAGCATAACTGGTAAAGCAAAACTGGTTTCACAGTTTCTGAACCAATAGGGTTTAACACCGATATAGACTACAGACTACACTAAATAATGGCTGGAACCTGTTGGTAGATGCTGTAAACACACCAATCTAGAGCCAAAGAATAAGAAACCTAAACTGCTTGATTGTTATACTGTTGATAAATATCAGCTATATTATCACCCACCAATATATTAAAATATAAATAGGTTTATAACTATGTAACTTTATTTGCATTCACAGATATCTATTCTTGTAAGTATTTGTTTCTTAGTTTCATAGGAATCATATTTGAAACATGTGTTAAACCAGATGTCACTCGTCTGAGTCACATGTGGTTTACAACAAAATGTAACAATATTTTTATATGAGAGACTCATCCTTAGATAAGAAATTTGACACATCAACATAATTTCCAGTAAAGATGATTCGAGTTTCGCTTGAATTCAAATCCATGATCTCATTGGAGTGCAAACACCTGCTAAACATCCTATGAATTCATTCAGGGTCAGAAAGAAAAAAAATGTTCTGTGTTTTTGGCTGAGGATCTGTGAAATCTTTTGTGGGTGTATAATGACAATCTTTTAAGAAACAGGCCTTTGTAATTCTAGTGCATTTCCAAAACTCACCCTATTGAGCGGATTTTCCAGCGCATTCGGTCTATGTTCAAAACCTTGACTTCCTACAAAACAAAAGAAGTTTACTGAAAAACTTAAAAAGACTGAGGTCACAGGAAATCTAATCTCAAATCTTAATATTACCCTGGGAATGAAGAATAAATCAGCGCTGAATTTGAATAGCCAGTCACCCAAGAAATGAAAGAGGAGTGACTCCATATCATCTCCTGAAACAACAATAGATAATGTCACCGGTTGGCCTGATCTGCATTTTTCATTTTATTCCCTTTTTTGTCATACAGTGCCTTTGAATTTTTTTTAAAGCCCTTACTGTAATCTAATACACCACTGCTCCTGCATATTGTTTTGTGATATAATGAAAAAAAAAAAAAAGACATTTAGTTACTTGTGACAAGAAGTGGTTCTCAAGCTTTCTGAATCCACAGCCCTCCTTTATACAACACAAACTCAAAATATGATTTCAGGTTTTTTATTTTCATTAAATACTTATTTGGGCAACTCTACAAGTTTGTCTGGTTGAAAAGAGTATTACAACATCATTATTGTACATTTTTGTAACATTTTAATTTAGTGCAATATTTTGTCATTGCAACATTTTATTGTCATTTTCACTAGCAATTTCGATTTATATTGTATAAGTTCACTGTTATCCCACCGGTCACTATTGTGACCCTCAACATGTTTACTCATTATATGACCACACTCAACAAAACTGAATATATGTGTTTAAATCATATATTAATACTAAGCACCATAAAGATCATGTGTACCAAAAATCTGTGTCATATATTTAAGACACTTTACTAGCCTTTAGTTTTGGAGCTTTGATGCAGCTTTCTCAAGGTTTTACATATTTGCAGGAAGTGCACTAAAACATCAGTCCGTAAGGTTTTTAAACCTTTATAAATGAAAACCTTTTTTATGGTCACTAATGTGTCCGATGGGATTTTTTGTTGTGGTTTTTTCTCGGAAGTGAGACCATTGTGTGCTCCTACACTCATATCAGATCAAACTTATATTAGAATAAAATTTAGATCAACGAAAAACCATAAGATTTGACAATGTCATGTTGGACTAATTTAAATACTTTCTGCGTCATGATGTAATTATAAAACATCATCATAACGCATTTATTATGTATAGCGCACGCAGTCAAAATAGTTGTTGCCATTTATGTGATCTTTATGTGAAGCGAAGCAAAGAAGAGGAGCAGAAAAATATCAATATAGAGGTAAAAATCACAACGACTGTGTATTAGCCCGTGATGTTTAAGTAGTATTTTGAAATAGCCTTTTTAAAACATCTTAACTGGTTTGCTTGAGGTAACTGCTTATTTCATTTTACTTTATTTTCTTTTAAATAAATTAAAGTTTCGTTAATATTGTTTAACGTCAGTAAGCCTACACACTGCTTGCTTTTAATTTACCAAAAACTGGCTAAATGTCTTTTGAAAAAAGACCATGACTAGGACTCTAATCTAGCATTCAAAAAATTATTATAAGTAAGTAATTTTTCCACTGTATGTATGCACAGAATGGAAATGAAAGGGATGGGTATGCTATTTAGACTAACTCGCTAGCTAGCTGGCTAACATGTACAAATAAAATACTAAATGTGGCCTTAATTTTGTTGCCTTTGTTGGCTGTTAGACTATTTAGGCATTTCATATGGCTCATATTTCCTTTGTAATAAGTATGTCACTGTAAGCATAGTTGTGGGACTAGCTCATGTCTGAGCTGATTGGACTAAAATCTGTGCCAATGCTGAAGAGTCATAAGACGTGTGGATCCATGTGCAAGCTTTTTAAGTATTACAGTTGTTTTAATGCTAAAAGGCTAAACTAGTCTATGTTTTACTAAAACTGAAATAATAAAGCGTTTAATTTCTATTAAGGTTTATGGGGATTTTAGGATGTAGCCTAATTAACCATATTAATAATTGTTACTAACCTACTTTTCAGACAGAGTAATTAGTAAAGTAACTTAAATGCAATATCGATTATGTAATTAGTAATAGTAATTAATTACTTTTTGAAAGTAACTTGGCCAAAACTATTAAGCATTTTGTAACGCAGTGTTACAAATAATAAAGAACAGATCAGAGATTAAAATAATACCAGATTTGTCTCATTTTAAATTAATAATAAAAACTGAGATACATTTTCTTCTTAAAAAAAGTATAACTTCAACAGAATAAAGCTGAATGGAATTGAATTGAATTGCATTACATATCTGTCACGTCATTATAAGTGTCAGATCACCACATTTGAGTGAACATTGCAAAAAATGTGTTTATGTATATATATTCTGTTAATGTATATACTGTATTCTATACATATTACATATACATATATATATATATATATATAAAACCAGTCAAATGTTTGGACATATGAATGGGAAAGTGTCCAAATATTTGACTGGTACTGTACTATAATATACAAAAAGAATATCAACCGATATAATCGCTATTTGACTTTTTTTTACTCTCTAATATTGGTATCGGCCCTTAAAATCCATATTGGTCGGTCACTACTTGTAATATATTTTGGTCGTATGAAGTCATGTAATAGCTTTTAGTGTCAATTTTAATGTCTGCCACACCCATCATTTTACCCTTTAGTCTATTTAATATTCTCCTCAGCAGTAAACAGTGGTATAATTTTATTAGCAAAGGCGCACTGTTGCTCGGAAAATATAGCAGAAACAGAAAATTGCTTCTAATTGCACTTGATGCTATTTATGATGATTAAATTTTTGTAAACAGAGTCTAACACTATTTAGCACAAATAACATTTCCTTTCTTTAAGTCAACACATGCAGTGCAGTCTTGCATAAACAAATTCATGCAACTTACATGATGCAATTGCATTATAAAGCTTGTAACTGCATGTAAAAAAAAAAAGTGTCCTTTTCTTTCTCCTTTTCAGGAGGAAAGCAAGTCACACTAGTTTGCGGCATCAATTGATTTTTTTTAGCAAGATTTGGCAACATGAATGAGTGAAGGCGTATTATTCCTGCGATTTTCTTGCAGCTACCATATAAAAGAGAGACACATCTCTAATATGCTTTTACATCTGTTATTCATCACTAGTTGTTTAGTTTGGTTGTAGAATATGATCATCACTCCTATAAACTATTGAACTGTGTGTGTAAAGTATTGACAATTAACTACCGAATTTAGCTGTGTGTATGTGGAGTCAAATAAAGTAGACACTCGTAATTCCAGGTGGTCTGAAAAGAAAAGGTTGAATATACTGTCCCACCTTCTGATTCTACTTCTAGAGTGTCAGTGGGTTCAACAGTTTCTGTGTCCGACATGTAGCCAAACATGCCCATTGCACACTGTTCAAAAGCCTCTTCCAGAGAATCTCCCCATGAATGAATCCTACAGTGAAAAACAGAGGCAAGGCTTTAAAGTTATAATGTACATACACATTCACAGTGAGCTGTTTTTTAAAGGGTTAGTTCACCCAAAAATTTAATTATGAAAAAAATTATGTCATTAATGACTCACCCTCATGTCGTTCCAAACCCGTAAGACCTTCGTTCATCTTCAGAACACAGTTTAAGATATTTTAGATTTAGTCCGAGAGCTTTCTGTCCCTCCATTGAAAATGTATGTACGATATGCCAGAGACAGTTTATAAGAGACATGCCACATCCTCAATCCTCAATACAACTATATAAGGAAAACCCATAACGGCAAAGATGGCGCTTGTGTGCACATGTCCCGCCCCTCCCGCTGGAAAGCCAATCATCTGCTTTTAACAGCCGGGAAAACATTTAAGCCTATCGTCTGGTTCCACTGACGTATGCGCACAGTTGAGGAACCCTTGCGCATGCGTAGTAAAGGTATAACCTGTGGGGAAAAAGGCGTTTTAAACCTTATTTTGGGGCAAAGTCATAAATTTTTTTCAGCGATTTTTATCATATCTCACCGCTGTTTCTATACATGCTGTTTTTATGTCCCGGTGACCAGTGAAAGTGCAGTTCTGACTCTCTGCCCATTCATTTAGAGAGGAGCTGGTCTTGTTATTCTGAAATAGCTGCCCGGAGGCGTTGCCAAGATGGCGGCCGAGTGGCATGACTTGCCTGAAAGGACTTTGGGTATACTGTCGTAAGTCGAAATTTTTGGACCAAAAGGTATTTTCACTGCTTCAACAAATTCTAATTGACCCTCTGATGTCACATGGACTACTTTGAAGATGTTTTTATTACCTTTCTGGACATGGACAGTATACCATACATACATTTTCAATGGAGGGACTGAGAGCTCTCGGACTAAATCGAAAATATCTTAAACTGTGTTCCGAAGATGAACGGAGGTCTTACGGGTTTGGAACAACATTAGGGTAAGTCATTAATTGTATCATTTTCATTTTTGGGTGAAATAACCCCTTAAGTCTAGTCCTATTCTTCCACTGAATTAAATATAATTCCTCACCAAACCTTACACCAAATGTTGAGGCAATGTTGGAAAATACTATATAAATATAAATGACTCATCTGTCATTTGAAATTACAGTTTTCAGGGTTTACCACTAGCTTTCAACATTTCCAGGAATTTTTACATTTGATTTATGTAACAGTGCCTTAGTCACAAGCACATACTTACTGGACATCTGCAGTATGATCAAGATCTGAAACAGAAAACCAAATATTGCTTTAAATGATGACATGATGCTGATCACACTCGAATCTAAAACCTACATAAATATAAACGTGCAACTGCGAACAATGAGCAAACACATTATTACACTTTTTTACTTCCAACACTGTAAGAAAATTTTATTATGCGTCTAAGTAATGTTATTATACGTGTGTGGGCGTTTTGATCAGCAGGTGTATTTCGTAAAACAATTAATCAAAGTGAATCGACTGATTCAAAGTTCCGAAAAGCAGTTTTATCACATTACTACTCCATAATTTGCCGTTACTCATCTCAAAATGAGATGCATGTAATAAAACGGTTTAGAAATAATAATAATAATATTACGTGCTGACGTAAACATTTTGGAGCGTCGTATCACGTGACTCAATTCATTTTCATGAACCTTTACCATATTAGAATTTGTACGTTATGTTCAACCGTTAATAGTGTGTTTCTGTAACGTTCGTGCTTTTTTACATATATATAACTCTAATGTAAGAAAAGTGTACATTACATACTTTTCAGCACATTTACGTCTGAGTTTTGGTAGGTTTCGTTTGTGTTCGTTACTGGATATACAAGACATGCGAAATAGACAGTGAAATCGATTCCACTTACACTCGTATTTCTTGTTGATGGGAGGATACTTTGATTTGATGGCCTTTTGCGCCTCTGTGAGATCAAGTTGGCGGTCATTCATTGTTCTATTTTGATTGATTTTAATGCTCTGTAGGTGTTATTTCCGTGAAAACATGGTAGTGTGAAAGTGGAAACGGTGAACCAAATAAGAGTCTGCTGCGTCCTGCAGACATTTCATAATAAAAGTCCCATTCCTTCTTTAACTAAAAGCGTGTTTGTATTTTTCAGATGTATGTTCCATTTTCTATGTATGTTGTTTAATGTTACAGTCATGTGCAATGTTAATAACATTGATTTCATTGAGCTGTAAATGCAGCATCATATAACTTTGTATAATTATATTCATTTTTTGATCTCTGATTTTAGTTTTGTCCTGTTTATACTCAGAAAAGGGGCTTTATACTGTGTTTAATATTAATCCCAGTGAATAATGTTCCACTCCACTTTGATATTCCAGACCTTTAAACACTGGAAGACATCCAATTATTTGGAGTTATCTGAAATGGTGTCAACCTAAATAAAATTAAAAACTGATTTAATGTCTCATTTCATTATTGGCATGAATTGCATAGGATTTGCCAGATACAGACATTTATTAAATTGTCTGTTCCAATAATCAAGTTAATCTGACTCACTTCAGTAATGAAGATTAATAGCACAGTTTGAAATGCCCTGTAGCTGAACTCACGGATTCTCGAATGAAATAACAAGAAATGGATGCAGACCAATATAGCCTACTCTTGGCATCTGTTCTGTAAACCCCTGAAGGAATGTAAGAAAGCAGGAAACTTCCCCTGTGGAGTCATATGGGAGTATTTTGTGGTCTTTCAAGCCAGTCCAACCTCTGACATTATTCTAAACAAATCTATTTGCTTATTTTACATTTGTTATTTTTCATAAATTTATACTTAGTTTTAAGAAGCGTCCAGTTGTTTTGTTTTATTGCAGAAGCAGTTTTATTCCAATCTCCTCCTCTTCTAGTTTATAATGAACACACAATCATAGTTCTCTTAGAAATAGTCATCTACTCTGTTATTTATGACAAGCAATGTCTGTGTTTGGTATCTGAGAGGTGAGGGTCTCATCAGTGTCAGGAATACAGTAACAGCGTTCCACACTATTAACTCTAATCTGTTTAAGAGAAACACTCAGAATATTGGATAAATGTTTATGCTAAATGCATTATTGTAAATGCAGAATATCACTTTATTAATGTCGTTTAAGGCCACAATGGCATTTTTTTCAGTTGATGAAAACAAGATACATTATTAACATCAAATATACTACATCAAGTCGGGGTTGAGATTCCATATTTTGTAGTTCTTTATTTATTTTCTAAAAAGCTTCACTCAGCATTGCTCCCATACTGACACAGATGAGCAATACAAAAACGTCCCAAAGCTGTTAATGATATCAATCAGATCAAATTGACAGAACTAGTATCGCCAAATGGTGTTATTTTACCAAGAAAAAAAACACACAAAAAAAACACGGACCTCGCCAAAGTAGCTGCCAGTTCAGGCTCTGTCCCAAATGGCATCCTCACGGACTTCGCTAGACAAGTAATGGACACATCTAATTAACATTTATTATTAATATTCGGCTGAAATGTTGTAAGAACATTGAACAAAACTATATGTTAACCTGTTAACGGTCAATTACATTTTTGAACATAGACTTGAAAGTGCATGATCCAAACCTATATTTTTATAATTCGTGACTGAAAACATTTTGTAAAATGATTTTGATGTACCATTTTCATGGTAATGCAATGTTTGAATTTAAAATGGGTTTCAAAGGATGAATTTTGAGATTTTACGTTTTTAAACGATATCCTCCTGTTATGATGTAGGTTTTTGAGGTGCACTCTTGCCATAAATTGATCTATTACTTTTCCTACATAATTTTTTACAAAAAAAATTTGGTAAAATACCAAGTTAGGAGTCTTAGACCTTTCCAACGATATATAGTTTGTTGTGATTAGATTAGGATTTAATTGTAATATAGTGAAGTAAATGCAGGCAGCCCGCCGAGGAGCCGGGTGGGAGTTTTATACAAAATAAAATCAAAAAGATCTCGGTCCTGCCTGTTGTTTTTTAATCCCAGCGATGACGTTCTACCATGTTGTCCGTTCAACCACTTCGTGTTTCCGCATTTGTGTCCCATCATGTGCATCTCAGCCAACGTGACGTCAGAGGCGGGGACTTCGGGCATCTAAATTAGGCTCTTCTTGTATGGAATTACATTTAGTTCAATAATAATGAACGTAACTTTATAAAACTGAACGTAAGTTTTTCAGAAACTATCAAACATATGCCATTACAAAAGAAAAAAAAACTCAATTAATTAACTCAGTAGCACAAATGTAACAGGCTCTTCAAATATGCTTCATTTTTGTTAATGTTTTTCAAAGATTCGTTTTCGCTGATCGTGGATTCTGAATGCATTGCCACAGACTTCGCTTTTGCTTCGCAGTTTTTCGTTTGGAGTTTTGACCACTGATCCATAACTGGATTGCTCATGACGTCATTAAAGTGAAGCCGCTGCGCCACCATATTGGTAATCCCTAGTGTGCGAAAACGCTCCATTGAATTAATGGGAATTTGTATGATTTTAATGAGAAAACATCACCTAACAAGTCAGCGTTTATAAATATGAAGTATCACTGTACATTATTACAATGCGAACACCCTAGGCATGTAAATGGTTATTTTTTAAATGTCGGGAATTTCCCCTACTTATTAAAAAGCTAAGTTCATTACAGTAGTGAGCATCATGAACATGATAAACGTCAGACGGACACGACCTCAACACATTTAACAAACGACAAAATGTTCGTTCTGAAATCTGAATTTATTCAGAGAAATCACTGACTATATACAGTACGGATTTAAGAAATAAACACAGAGCTTCCCAGATAGTAAATAATTTTTTTTAATTTCATTATAGAGCAATATTAACAACATAATTTTATTATTAATTGTAATATATTAAAATCCATTTCCGATACTAATACGTTCATGTTTAATAATTCCTGAATAATTTTGTTCATAAAGAAATAAGCCATTTTTGTGTTTGATCAGTTACCTGTGTCATCAGTGCGCAGCAGACACACCCACCTACACGATTTAAATATATCGCTTATCCTGTCCCAAAAGACCGTAAACACTGCAGATAACACCTGAAGTAAACATTACTTTATTACACATAACATAAAAACGAGTCCCGTTTGACTGATCAGCTTCAAATCGAGTTATTTTAGGACAGCGGTTTGAATGTAACTCAATGGTGCTTTCTGCTGGTAGGGATTAGTAAAATGGCGGATCGAACAATTCCGGTGGCTTCATTGCCTGTTGGCAGTTTATAACGCGATGATCAGTGGTTTTGACACAAACTTCTCGTGGGGGCGGGGTTAACAGTGATCTACTCTGATTGGATAGTGAGCTTTTGATGGACAGGTGCTCTCTGACCGGGAAGTACAGACGCCACTCAGTGGCGCGCGCCGCGTATATGTTGAAAGCTCTCTTGGTGATTAAATCTGGTCTCTACCAAGTTTTTCATGTTACAGTGTGCAACAGTTGTTGCGGGTAATTATTGTCATTCAGTAACACAAGCTTACTTCAAGCTGCCTTGAAAGACAAGAGCTCATCTTTACAGACTGAGACGATCGAAGGTTATTTATTTACATATTTAGTATACAAATCACCGCGAGAGCTTTCCAATATGCGCGCCACTCTCTGGCGTCACTGACAGAGTGGCGTCTGTACTTCCCGGTCAGAGAGCACCTGTCCATCAAAAGCTCACCATCCAATCAGAGTAGATCACTGTTAACCCCGCCCCCACGAGAAGTTTGTGTCAAAACTCCAAACGAAAAACTGCGAAGAAAAAGCGAAATCTGTGGCAATGCATTCAGAATCCACGATCAGTGAAAACGAATCTTTGAAAAACATTAACAAAAATTAAGCATATTTGAAGAGCCTGTTACATTTGTGTAACTGTGTTAATTTTTTTCATTTTCATTGTGTTTTTTTTTTCTTTTGTAATGGCATATTTTTGATAGGCGGGTCATTCTTTATTTGTGGTGGCAAGTGGTGTCCCTCTACTTTAAAACAGTTTAAATAAACTTTAAATACCATTAAAAAAATTGTTGTTGCATTTTTGTATTCTGTAGGATAAAAACAATTTTTGCACTATTAATAATTACATTTTTGTATTAAAATACATATTTTATTGGGTTTGAGAGATTACTTTTGTAACAAAATATGCATGTTCCCGCCATACCTCAGAGAGGTTTCATAGAATGTAATGGCAACAATATAAAATTTTTTACACAAATAAAGTGGTTATATTGTGAATATAGATTTAATTCAACATGTACAATTCTATTAAATTGTTTTTAAAAATACATATTTTGTAATATTTAAGAAAAAAGTAGTGTCCCCCACATTCATGTCTGTGGTGTTACATCAATGGACATCGTCCCTTTAAGAAAAGGGGGAAATCTATTTGGACTACTTCCTGTGTGCAAAGGCCATTGCAGGTGCTGGTTGATCTGAGGGGTGCATGGTTAGTACATTCTTTCTTATTAATTTTCTTAAAGTTAGCTAAATTCCTGACAATTTCATGTGTCGCACTTTATTAGTGTCTGTGGTGTTATGTTGATAACTTGCAGATTTTACAAATTTTAATCAAAATTTTGATAATTGCATGTTTATTCATATCTCCAAAATATGCCCTGATCTTTCAATCATCATGATGGCAGCCTCCATTTTAGAAAAGTCTGGATTTAGGCTAATTTGTCTGTGGTGCTACTGTCTGTGGTGTTACTGCCTATCCTGGTAACACCACAGACTCTATAGTAACTCCACAGACAAAATACAACCAGCAATGTTGTATTTTTAATAAAACACATAGAACAGCCATAATCACATAATTGTATCTCTCTTGTCAGGTATGGCAAGATTAACTGTTGCTGAAAAGCATCGTCTTTATAGACAGCGCAGAGATGCAGACCCAGTTCCCAATCCATTGTGCAGACAACTTTTTGAGAGAGTGAGAAACACTCACTGTGAGAAACAGTGTTTATGTAGTGTTTTAATAATTTTTTTATTCAGTTTTTCTCTAAATGTTCTTTTATCAGAGAAGATAGTTCTTGTAATCTTGTAATCTTACTCATGATGAATTTCAGTATTTTGCTCAATAAACTTATATATATATATATATATATATATATATATATATATATATATATATATATATATATATATATACAGGTCCTTCAAGCCTTCTCTGAGTCATTATATGTTCTTTGGCAAACTTTAAATGGCCCTATACATGTGCCTTCTTGAGCAGGGTGACCTTGCTGGTGTAGTGGGTGAAAGAGTGGATGCTGAGTAGAAATATCCTATATATCTCTGTATGCGTGTTAGTATCTGCACAGGGAGAAGCTCAGACAGTCCCTGGACAAACATTCAACTGCCAGTGTCCAGCGTATCAGATATCTTTGGAGAGACGTATTGCGCCTGACCTTGGATCACTTGTCACCAAAATAGTTGTCAGAAGATACGTTCGAATTGTTTACATCCATATGTGGTCTTTAGTTTATCTAGGTTTTGGAACCAATCAGAATTTTGTTGACTTATGCACTGATGCAATTAGTATCCTCTGTCAGGGAATAATTGTTGTTGATTTTGAATTGTACGCAGAGCGGCCTACGAACTCAGTCATGAGAACTGAAGCTGACTTCTGCTGATGAAACTGCAAACCATGTTCTCCAGTCATTTTTTCTTTAATTGAACGCATCTCTGACTCCTGGTCTTCATTCATCATATCTGGTTCTTGGGTTTTAACTGTACATTCCCCTACATGGGTCATCAATGGTTTGCTTGGAGACTGTTTAGAATTTCTATTATTGCATCCTGAAACAGGTTCTATCATTGGTTCACTGACTTCCATCTGTTGACTCTTTCCTGTTGTTTGCTTGTTATGGCAGTAATACATTATATGTTTCTCAGTTCCTCTTAATCTTAATGAACATGTTTCTTATGCATCAAGCCAAGTGTGGTGTAAGTGTCCGTTTAAATTGTAGGATTATTGTATTATTAATGTATGGGAAATTTGGGTTTTAAGCATAATTCTGTGGAGGAATAAATCTCAATATTTACATCTCTGTTCAATCTGTTTCTCTAGTTGATGGACTGCGATCCTGTCTGTAGCAACATGAAGCCTGCTATCAAAAAGTCTTTTCTTGGAGATCCAAGGTCTGGATCGAATAAGGAGGATGTTAAAACTTTGGTGCTGAGCAAAATGGAGGAATCAGGTGTGCTCTTTTGTCAGCGGCTGAAATATATTGTAAAAAGTATTCAGGTGCCAGATGAAAAAGAAGCCGAAGCTTTCATCTCCCAGCCCTTAAACTGCAAGACTTCTGTTAAAAAAATCATCAGTGAGACTCCTGTTAAAAAATACATCTGTAAGCTGTGTGGCATGGAATATCGCCGTAACCTAAACCTGGTGCGGCATATGCGAATACACACAGGGGAGGCACCACATGTCTGTGAACTCTGTGGAAAGGGCTTCCGTCGTAAAGACTGGCTTCGCCTGCACAGCAGTGTCCACATGGGTAACAAACAAAAGCGTGCGAAGGGCTACAGTTGTGACGAGTGTGGGAAGAAGTTCACTGGCTTCACTGAACTCCAGAGTCATCTGTACAAACACAGAGGAGAGAGGCCGTTCGCCTGTGTGCACTGCGACAAGAAGTTCTTCAGTAAGGCCTATCTTAGACGCCATCATTTCGATTCTCATTCTGCCAACAAACCGTTCTGCTGCCCTGTGTGTGGATGTGGATTCTCACGCCTTTACACAATGCAGAAACACATACGGACTCACACAAGAGAGAAGCCTTTCTCCTGTCCAGACTGTAGAAAGAATTTCAGTAATAAATACTGCATGAATATACATCGTAAACGGCACTCAGCTAAAAGCTGATGTAATGCACATACATGCATGTCACATGAATTTCAGATTTATTCTGTTTGTTTTTATTAGTTTGAGCCATGTCCCTTTTATTGATGATTTTCCTTCTGAATCTTATCATGCCTGTTCAGTGCCAAAATAAAGAACCTTTTCATCACTGTTTTTCTCATTTGTTTAAATTTTACAAGTCAAGCCCAGATATCAGTTTTTAGTTTCAGGAAGGTGGAAACCGGTTTGTGGAACATGGTTTGTTTCTGGTTCCCAAAAGGGACATTCTAACGTTCTCTGATGATTAGACAGAAAGTTTTCTTTTAGGTAAATAGACTGCTTCCTGTGGGTTCAGAGCACGTTACCCCAATTTTCCCAGAACATTCTTATTTGGTTGCGTTTGCATATAACCAGTGTTCTATGAATCTGATTAAATTTCCATCACTGCCTGGGGTGTATTCCAGAAAGCACGGTTAACTCACCATCAGCTATAACCTGAACTTTCAACAGCAGTATTATAGACACGTACTGCTCACCTGACTTAGAAGCGCTGTCTGTTATATGGATACCCTTCTATTTAGAGAGTATTATTGACTGCTGTGTACATTCCACTAGATGGAAGGCCTGAGGAATCTCTCTCTCAGCTGCAGAACTGCTTTGAATGAATAGACTGGGAGTTGTCCTCAGGACCTGGAACAAAACACAGACTCTGTTTTGTTCAAAACTGCATGGAAAATGTCACCGTCAACAACAAGATTCTGTTTTTTTCCCAACCAGAAACCCTGGATGTCATGTGAAGTGCAGTCATTATTTAAAGAACGGGACTCCGCCTTCAGGTCTGGAGACAAAGATTGGTACAGCACTTAAAGAGAGGGCTCAAACTCACCAAAGAAGGCAAAGTACTCAAAGTCTGTGCCATCCATCTAGCTGGAGTCTTTACAAAGATCTTTGGAGAGATTGCCACAGTTCTTCTGGATTGAGTCCATCTCAGTTTGTTCTGTTTCTTCATGTTGTTCCAGACAGACTGGATGATGGTGAGATCAGATCTCTGGCTGTTGCCAGACTCCTTGTGCAAACAAAAATCTAACTGGATTATTACATTTAATGGAAAAAAAATCATGTTTGGAAATGTAAACTGATATTTCGTACTGACACACTACAGGAAAACATAGAAATAACTGACTTAAAACCTTTTGCAGTACTGTACTGAAGGCTGGTCAGTAGATCACACGTGTGTTGAAGTGAACTAACCCTGGAACTCTGGAGCATGTTATTTTCAGAGAGCAAATTAATATTCTAGCCTTTGAAAATCCTTACAAGCTATGATATTTGATATTTCAACATGATATTTGTTGTAAAACTGTGGTCAGGGAAAAAAAAAAATCATGGTTACTACATTTTTCCTTAAAAAATAAAATGTCTATAAAATGCATGAGTGTACATTTCTTGAATGCAACACATCCATTTTTTAACTTTAAGACAGAATGAAAAAAAAAAACAGCTGTGAAAGTTTGTTTTCATGAGTTTCACGCTTTGTAATCAACCACAAACGGTACAAAGAGAGGGTTTTGCAGCCTCAAGTGGAGATTAGGCAGCTGAAGACAGTGAAGAGGAGGAGGAATGCTGGATAAAATCAGCAACATAGTGACAAAGCAAGGACATCCATCTTATTAAGCATGAGTTACAGAGATTGGAAGATTCGCCAGTCGGAGATCACTAAAAATAACATTAAAGAGGTGTATGAACTCGCAAGTATGATGTCAGACACTGTGATATGCTCTGGTCTCCTCACTGCTTACCGTAGTGATGAGATACATAGCATTGTCATCACTCAATGGCAGGATGTATAAGTGGTGCCTGCAGAATAACACAGGTTTCATAGACGATCGGACGAGTTTTTGGGGCAGACATTGACCTGTTGAAAAAAGATGGTCTTCATCCCTTCTGGGGTGGTGTCACTCTTCTCTCTAGAAGTATGGCACATAGTCTTAGAATTAACAATTTAATTGATGGTTTTTTTGTCACTTTTTGTAAATAATATGATCACTGATCATAATCTAGATGAGCTTTGTTTGACAGAAACCTGGCTAAAACCTGATGATTACATTATTTTAAATGAGTCTACCCCCAAGATTACTGTTATAAACATGAGCCGCGCCTAAAAGGTAAGGGGGATGTGATGCTTCAATTTATACAAATATTTTCAGTTTTTCTCAGAGGGTGGGCTTCAGGTATAACTTGTTTGAAGTAATGGTTCTTCATATAACATTATCCAGAGAAACAAGTGTTAATGATAAATCCCCTGTTATGTTTGTACTGGCTACTGTATACAGGCCACCAGGGCACCATACAGACTTTATTAAAGAATTTGCTGATTTTATATGAGTTAGTGCTAGCAGCAGAAAAAAAGTTTTAATTCTTGGTGATTTTAATATCCATGTTGATAATGAAAGAGATACATTGGGATCAGCATTCATAGACATTTTTAACTGGGGTTAGACAACACATGTCAGGTCCTACTGATTTTCATGTCATTTTCAAATCATACTTTAGATTTAATACTGTCACATGGAATTGATGTTGACGGTGTTGAAATTATGCAGCCAAGTGATGATATCACAGATCATTATCTAGTCTCATGTAAACTTCATATAGCTAAAACTGTAAATTCTACTCTTTTATACAAGTATGGTAGAACCATTACTTTTACCACAAAAGACTGCTTTGTAACTAATCTAACCTATCCAAAAACTAAGAACAACTTGATGATGTAACAGAAACTATGGTGTGGCGAGTGGGGCGGGGCCGAGGGACGTGGGAACAAGGAGTGAGGCCGGCAATGATTGGGCAAATCAGTGGCACCTGCGGCCCACCGCCGGTCTCGAGTCCCACGTAGGAGATGGAAGGATATAAAACTGGAGCGACGACAGTGAAGGACGAGAGAGGACCAGGCCTGGGCTTTTAGTTGTGTTTTGGTTTTATTTGAGCGCACCAGTCGTCCGTGAGGGGCTGGTGCACTGTTTTGTGTTTATTTTGTATTATTAAAATGTTATTGGATTGTCCGCCGGTTCCCGCCTCCTTCTTCCCGATGATTACGAAGAATAAATCGTTAAAGTGGTGCCGAAGCCCGGGAGAAGGAGGGACGCGCTGCTGAAGATCCCTCGCCGCTGTGGGGAATCCGCGGTGCCACAGAGCAGGCGAGGAGGATGCCACCATGGACGCTCGAGGCGGTGGGCTGGAGCGAGTTGCCGGGGACGGGCGAGCTCACTGCCGACCGCCCGCTATCTGGAGGGGCGGCTGCTGTCCGTGATGGAGCGGAGGAGTCAGCGCCGTTCGCCAGAGAGCCGGAGCCTGCTGCCGTCCGCCTGAACGGGGAGGAGCAGGGAACGGGGGACTCCTGCTGGCTGCCCAAAACCGGAGGAGCCGTCGCCGTCCACCAGGCGGCGGAGGAGTTTCGTGCCGTCCGCCGAGGGCCGTCCAGTGCCACCGCCAGGCACCGTGGAGGAGATCGCCCAGCCGGTGGTGGGCCGAGCAGCAGTGCGTCTGGGAACCGGAATTTTTTTTTTTTTTTTCTTCTCCCCTCTCTCGTCTCTGTCGCTCCTCCTTCCATCTCCTTTTCTCTCGCCTCGTCTGTCCTACCCCCAGGTTCCCGCAGGTTCCCGTGAGCGGTCCCCCCCGGAGAGAGGGGGGGGGTAGAGGGGCGAGGGGCGATGGGGGTATGTGGCGAGTGGGGCGGGGCCGAGGGACGTGGGAACAAGGAGTGAGGCTGGCAATGATTGGGCAAATCAGTGACACCTGCGGCCCACCGCCGGTCTCGAGTCCCACGTAGGAGATGGAAGGATATAAGACTGGAGCGACGACAGTGAAGGACGAGAGAGGACCAGGCCTGGGCTTTTAGTTGTGTTTTGGTTTTATTTGAGCGCACCAGTCGTCCGTGAGGGGCTGGTGCGATGTTTTGTGTTTATTTTGTATTATTAAAATGTTATTGGATTGTCCGCCGGTTCCCGCCTCCTTCTTCCCGATGATTACGAAGAATATATCGTTACATATGGACTCTCTCTTTTCTAGCATTTTAGATACAGTTGTTCGATAACACTTAAGGAAGATTAAGGAAAACAGTCTGACACCGTGTATACTGTGCACACTCGCACCCTAAAGAGAGCAGCCCGGAAAATGGAGCGCAGCTGGAGGAAAACAAAACTAGAGGTATTTCGTATTGCTTTGCGGGAAAGTACACTATCCTATAGAAACGCATTAAAAACTGCAAGATCTGATTATTTTTCATCTCTGAAAAAACAAACAAACATAACCCCAGGTCTTTATTCAATACAGTGGGTAATTTAATTAAAATTAAAGCATCAACAGGTGTTGACATTTCCCAACAGCACAGCAGTAGAGACTTTATGAACTACTTTACTTCCAAGATCAATACTATTAGAGATAATATTGTAACCATGCAGCCGTCAGCTACAGTATCGCATCAGACAGTGCATTATAGATCTCCTGAGATCTCCTGAGTTCCACTCATTCTCTACCATAGGAGAGGAAAAATTGTATAAACTTTTTAAATCATCTAAACCAATGTATGTTAGACCCTATTCCATCTAAGCTCCTAAAAGAGGTGCTGCCAGAAGTCATAGATCCTCTTCTGATTATTATTCATTAGTCATTGTCATTAGGATATGTCCCCAAACCTTCAAACTGACTGTTATTATGGAACTCATCAAAAAACCACAACTTGACCCCAAAGAACTAGTTCATTACAGACCGATCTTGAATCTTTTGGGAGGCAGATACACTCTGTCATTTTAAATCTACATTAAAGACCCATCTCTTTAACCTGGCTTACACATAACATACTAATACGCTTTTAATCCAAATCTGTTAAAGTATTTTTAGGCTGCATTGATTAATTAGGAAAAAAGGAACTGGGAACACTTCCAATAACACATGATGTACTTACGCCATCATTAGAAGAATGGCATCTACGCTAAGTTAGTAGATAGATTAGTTAGTAGTAGATTAGTCTGTTTCTCTAACAAGGGAGTATGTGGTCACCGTAGCCACCAGATCCAGTCTATATCCAGATCAGAGGGTCACTGCAGTCACCCGGATCCAGTACATATCCAGACCAGATGGTGGATCGGCACCTAGAAAGTCAAGTCAAATCAAGTCACCTTTATTTATATAGCGCTTTAAACTAAATACATTGTGTCAAAGCAACTGAACAACATTCATTAGGAAAACAGTGTGTCAATAATGCAAAATGATAGTTAAAGGCAGTTCATCATTGAATTCAGTGATGTCATCTCTGTTCAGTTAAATAGTGTCTGTGCATTCATTTGCAATCAAGTCAATGATATCGCTGTAGATGAAGTGACCCCAACTAAGCAAGCCAGAGGCGACATCGGTGACAGAATGGAGAAAAAAAAACCTTGGGAGAAACCAGGCTCAGTTGGGGGGCCAGTTCTCCTCTGACCAGACGAAACCAGTAGTTCAATTCCAGGCTGCAGCAAAGTCAGATTGTGCAGAAGAATCATCTGTTTCCTGTGGTCTTGTCCTGGTGCTCCTCTGAGACAAGGTCTTTACAGGGGATCTGTATCTGGGGCTCTAGTTGTCCTGGTCTCCGCTGTCTTTCAGGGCAGTAGAGGTCCTTTCTAGGTGCTGATCCACCATCTGGTCTGGATACGTACTGGATCCGGGTGACTGCAGTGACACTCTGATCTGGATACAGACTGGATCTGGTGGCTACGGTGACTAGGAATAAGAGAGAAACAGACAAATATTAGCGTAGATGCCATTCTTCTAATGATGTAGCAAGTACATAGGGTGTTATGTGAAGTGTTCCCGGTTCCGGTTTACCTAATTAATGCAGCCTAGAAATCCTTTAACGGATTTGGATATTAAAAGCATATTAGTATGTTATGTGTAAGACAGGTTAAAGAGATGGGTCTTTAATCTAGATTTAAACTGCAAGAGTGTGTCTGCCTCCGGAACAATGTTAGGTAGGTTATTCCAGAGTTTAGGCGCCAAATAGGAAAAGGATCTGCTGCCCGCAGTTGATTTTGATATTCTAGGTATTATCAAATTGCCTGAGTTTTGAGAACGTAGCGGACTTGGAGGATTATAATGTAAAAGGAGCTCATTCTAATACTGAGGTGCTAAACCATTCAGGGCTTTATAAGTAATAAGCAATATTTTAAAATCTATACGATGTTTGATAGGGAGCCAGTGCAGTGTTGACAGGACCGGGCTAATATGGTCATACTTCCTGGTTCTAGTAAGAACTCTTGCTGCTGCATTTTGGACTAGCTGTAGTTTGTTTACTAAGCGTGCAGAACAACCACCCAATAAAGCATTACAGTAATCTAACCTTGAGGTCATAAATGCATGGATTAAAATTCTGCATTTGACATTGAGAGCATAGGCCGTAATTTAGATATATTTTTGAGATGGAAAAATGCAGTTTTACAAATGCTAGAAACGTGGCTTTCTAAGGGAAGATTGCGATCAAATAGCACACCTAGGTTCCTAACTGATGACGAAGAATTGACAGAGCAACCATCAAGTCTTAGACAGTGTTCTAGGTTATTACAAGCAGAGTTTTTAGGTCCTATAATTAACACCTCTGTTTTTTCAGAATTTAGCAGTAAGAAGTTACTCGTCATCCAGTTTTTTATATCGACTATGCATTCCATTAGTTTTTCAAATTGGTGCGTTTCACCGGGCCGTGAAGAGATATAGAGCTGAGTATCATCAGCATAACAGTGAAAGCTAACACCATGTTACCTGATGATATCTCCCAAGGGTAACATATAAAGCGTGAAGAGTAGCAGCCCTAGTACTGAGCCTTGAGGTACTCCATACTGCACTTGTGATCGATATGATACATCTTCATTCACTGCTACGAACTGATGGCGGTCATATAAGTACGATTTAAACCATGCTAATGCACTTCCATTAATGCCAACAAAGTGTTCAAGTCCATGCAAAAGAATGTTGTGGTCAATTGTGTCAAATGCAGCACTAAGATCCAATAAAACGAATAGAGAGATACACCCATGATCAGATGATAAGAGCAAATCATTTGTAACTCTAAGGAGAGCAGTATCAGTACTATGATATGGTCTAAATCCTGACTGGAAATCCTCCCCTATACCATTTCTCTCTAAGAAGGAATATAATTGTGAGGATACCACCTTTTCTAGTATCTTAGACAGAAAAGGGAGATTCGATATTGGTCTATAATTAACTAGTTCTTTGGGGTCAAGTTGTGGTTTTTTGATGAGAGGCTTAATAACAGCCAGTTTGAAGGTTTTGGGGACATATCCTAATGACAATGAGGAATTAATAATAGTCAGAAGAGGATCTATGAGTTCTGGAAGCACCTCTTTTAGGAGCTTAGATGGTATAGGGTCTAACATGCATGTTGTTGGTTTGATGATTTAACAAGTTTATACAATTCTTCCTCTCCTATAGTAGAGAATGAGTGGAACTGTTCCTCAGGGGGTCTATAGTGCACTGTCTGATGCGATACTGTAGCTGACGGCTGAATGGTTGCAATTTTATCTCTAATAGTATCGATTTTAGAAGTAAAGTAGTTCATAAAGTCATTACTGCTGTGGTGTTGGGACATGTCAACACTTGTTGAGGCTTTATTTTTCGTTAATTTAGCCACTGTATTGAATAAATTATGTTTGTTTTCTTCTAAAAGAGAAGAAAAGTAATCGGATCTAGCAGTTTTAATGCTTTTCTGTAGGATAGGTTACTTTCCCGCCAAGCAATACGAAATACCTCTAGTTTTGTTTTCCTCCAGCTGTGCTCCATTTTTCGGGCTGCTCTCTTTAGGGTGCGAGTATGCTCATTATACCATGGTGTCAAACTGTTTTCCTTAACCTTCCTTAAGCGTAGATGAGCAACTGTATTTAAAGTGCTAGAAAAGAGAGAGTCCATAGTTTCTGTTACATCATCAAGTTGTTCTGAGTTTTTGGATATGCTAAGGAATTTGGATACATCAGGAAGATAACTTAAAAAGCAGTCTTTTGTGGTAGAAGTGATGGTTCTTCCATACTTGTAACAAGAAGTAGAATTTACAATTTTGGCTATATGAAGTTTGCACAAAACTAAATAATGATCTGAGATATCATCACTTGGCTGCATAATTTCAACACTATCAACATCAATTCCATGTGACAGTATTAAATCTAGAGTATGATTTCGACAATGAGTAGGTCCTGAAACGTGTTGTCTAACCCCAATAGAGTTCAGAATGTCTATAAATGCTGATCCCAATGCATGTTTTTCATTATCAACATGGATATTAAAATCACCGACTATTAAAACTTTATCTGCAGCCAGAACTAACTCGGATGTAAAATCACCAAACTCTTTAATAAATCTGTATGGTGCCCTGGTGGCCTGTATACAGTAGCCAGTACAAACATAACAGGGGATTTATCATTAACATCTGTTTCTCTGGATAATGTTATATGAAGCACCATTACTTCAAACGAGTTATACTTGAAGCCTGCTGGTGTACCCCGAATTCTGATTTCTGTCACGTGTAAACCTGCTACGTGCTCAAAAGCACAAGACAGTCAAGACAGTCTGTTCGAAAGGCCTTAACAGGCTGTTACAGACCTTTGAAGATTTCTGCAGCAATATAGAAATAGAAATAGATGCAGTAGCTTTCCATCTAGTTCCACAAAACGTTTATATTTTGAGCTCTATGATTTTGTATGTCTGGATTTTAGTTCCACAATGTTGTCTCAGAGCTATTTGTGATTCTGTATGTCTGAGTTTTAATGAGGGACGCAGTATAGCCAGTCTCTCGATATATTTGTAACTCTGTATTCAACTGAGCCAAGTCCATGCGAGGAAGCTAAATCTAAACGTTAGTAACCCCATGATTGGTACGTTCTGACCGAGCGCCAACCTCCCGCTCTCTCTCGTGAGGCCAATAAGAAAGTGACTAAAACTGCAATTCATCGACTGGCCGCTTGAGGCTGGCTGCAAAAGGGAGTCAGTCCCATAGACTCCCCATGTTAAAATGCCCAACTTTACAGCAGGAAAAAACATGTTTACAGCCTGGTTCAAAAAATTATTTTGGTCTAAATAGCTAATTTTGCCCTTCATGACAACTGTGAGGGGGGTGAATTTTTTTTATAACTCATCCGTTTAAATTATATTAAGACTTAAAGTTCTGCATAATTAAGGGCGTAGCCACTTGAGTGACAGGTGGATTGCCGCTGCTGACACTGCCGTCGTGCTAGGTGGGTGTGGCTACAGCAACTAGCTCCCGCCTTTTTGCCCATTTTTGATTGTCCGGGAGAGTCGTGCAGTGACGCGCTGCCAAGATGGCGACGGCCCGCTTTACACACTTTAGGCTTCAAAAACACACTTCAGGAGTCTACGGGGGACGTCACGGACACTACGTCCATGTTTTTATACAGTCTATGGTTCTGACCTTCCAAAATGTGGAAGTGAAACCAAACCACACGGCATATCTAGATATTTTTATATAGGCCGAAGCATATGATCAATGTTTCTATATCTATTTGAGACATGACTTCAGTTTTAATCACAAGGTTTATTGTTTTCAAGGGTATATAAGAGAAAGGCAATTCACCCTCCCTGTCAGCTCAGACTGAGTTCAGTCTAGTCTCTACCTGACTGAACTTCAGTTTCTCATCTTTACCTTCTCCTCGTATTTCGGGCTCATTTGAATCCTTTAAACTTCTTACAGGTTTTATTCAAATCAGATACTTTGAATTGTATTGCTTTGACTTTTGATATACAAGTATTCTTATATACCTTGTGTTATTATTTTAAAATACATTTAACTTTTTTATTACTTTTGAATATTATAATCATCTGTATTAATTTTAGATGAGCAAAATTCATCATATATGGATTGCTTTTAAAACTATATTAATTTTGGATTTGCATTTTCTATATTTGAAGCTGATTTTAATACTTACTAATCTTTTTGTGAGTTATGAGTTGTATTCTCATTTCCTATATTCTTTGAATAAATTTGCATACTAAAATACCACCTCACCGTCTGACCTGGATTGAAAGTAGTTTTTTGCATCACCTGCCCTCTGAGAAATCCTGAAAATGTTGTTATAAATTTAAGCAACACCTCCCCCTTTGCCTTTTAGACGCGGCTCATGTTTATAACAGTAATCTTGGGGGGTGGACTCATTTAAAATAATGTAATCATCAGGTTTTAGCCAGGTTTCTGTCAAACAGGGCACATCCATATTATGATCAGTGATCATATTATTTACAAAAAGTGTTTTCGTAGAAAGGGATCTGATATTCAATAAGCAGCTTTATCATTTGTTTTTCCATATTGCATCTGTTTTTTATTTGTTGAACCTCAATTAAATTGTTAATCTTAACTTGGTTTGGACGTTTTTTGTATTTTCTAGTTCGTGGAACAGACACAGTGATATCTAGGTGAAAGAGTCTCTATGTGCTGAGAATTAGCTGACCTCTGTGACGTGAGGCAGCTAGCAGACGGTCGGTTTAGCCAGTCTGTCTGCTTCCTGACCTGGGCCCCAGTTAGTCAAGTATAAACACTAAGATTATTTGAAAAGACCTCTACAGCCCTGAAAGACAGCAGAGAACAGGACAACTAGAGCACCAGATACAGATCCACAGTCAATACCTTGTCTCCTAGACGGCCACTGGGACAAGACCACAGGAAACAGATGATTCTTCTGCACAATCTGACTTTGCTGCAGCCTGGAATTTAACTGCTGGTTTCGTTTGGTCAGAGGAGAACTGGCCCCCCAACTGAGCCTGATTTCTCCCAAGGTTTTTTCTCCATTCTGTCACCAGTGGAGTTTCGGTTCCTTGTTGCTGTCGCCTCTGGCTTGCCTAGTTGGGGAAACTTCATTTCCAGTGATTTCGTCAACTTGATTTCACAGATACTATTTAAACTGAACTGAGCTGGATGATAACATCGCTGAATTCAATGATGAACTGCCTTTTTGCTTTATTGACACACTATGTTCTTATTTAATGCTGTTCAGTTGCTTTGTTACAATCTGTATTGTTAAAAGGGCTATATAAATAAAGGTGACTTGACTTGACTTGATCAACAGAAAGATTGAATCATACTGGAGGAATTTATGATGGAGATAGAAATCCCCAACAAGTAGTAGTTTAAGTAGTCTAAGGATTAAAGCAATTTCCAATATTGCTGTTTAGAGACTGATAACAGAGGTTTGCATTAACTGCTTTGTACTGAAACCAAAAAAAGTGGTTTTATTGTTGCAATGGCCTCCTTTACATATATCCACAAACTGAGCTTAAAAAAGAACAGCCACAAGGAACTCTTATAGGTCATTCAAGGAAAACTTCAACCTGTGGGCGAGTAGGCATGGTTTAGGCTAGACAAAAGAAGATATTTTAAACAATTTTGTGATCTAAACAGTTGATGAGCACCATTGACTTCCATATTATATTTTTTCCTACTATGGAACTCAGTGTTGCTCATCAACTGTTTGGATCCCAAAATTTGCGAAATATCTTCTTTTAGGTTCAACAGAAGAAAGAAACTCAAACAGGTTTGGAACAAGTGGGAATTGTGGAAATGATGACAGAATTTTCATTCTGAAAATGTACTGTTCCTTTAACACGTTTATGGACACCCAATCACTGAGAAACACTTTCTCGCCCTCTGCAGGAATGAAAGCGAAATTACAGCATTTCAGTTCGTCTATCGCCCCTCCCACAGTTGCGTCAGACCACTGACTTTATTCGCAATGACCACGCCTCCTGCGTTGTCTTTCCGCCAAAGTGTCGGCCGTCAAGTGACCATCAAGCCGGAACGCAACTAAAAATGTCCGACCAAGGGCTGACGAATGAAGCAGCTGCGGCAGCGTGTAAAGCGGGGAACCCCATCACTAAAGTAAGACGCTCTACTTGAGTCCAGAACTAGGGCGAGACCTGTCAATCAAACACGAAGCTCGTCGCTCATTTCCCCTTTCTCCTTTAACTCTAACGTTAATTACTGCAGGCAAACTTTGCGATTCATAGCATCTCTTTGATATCGATGTTACTTTACGGTGATTTAGCTGCATCTCTGGGTCTGTTAGTTTCTCAGCTGAGTTTGTAGAGATTGTATAATGTGTAAGTGCTGAGTCACATGGATAAGAAAATCAATACAGACTTGATTCTGTTTTCTGATGCAATTTACTAGAGTGAACTTTGACATTTTACACAGATGAAATGTTGACCTGTGGCTCTTTTAGTGTCACAGACAGAGCAGTGCCTGCATATAAATATTACTATATAAACACGAACAACTTTTAAACATGGAAAAATGGTGATATTAGAAAATATTAACACTTTTTGTGCATTCTTGGAAAAGCCATTTCATAAATAATCTTAACTTAATTTGTGCAATTTTAACCAACGAGATGCTGTAAAATAACATCTGTATCAGAAAGCTGTTAATAATCATAATTTGTAACAGCACATCCATATTTCAGACCGGAGCTGCTAGAGATTACAGAATGATATCTCTGAATAATTTGAAAATTGCATAATTTGGATTCGAGTAATAATGTTTAATAATGTAACTCAAATGTTTAAGACCTTTAATGTAAAATCTTTATAAAATGTCCCCATTCTCCATTATGGTCTCAGGCCTTTGGATGCATGTTTATCATTTTTCATCACCTTATCACTTTTATTCTTACCGAAAGTTATTTGTGCCACTGCTGTAGGACTTCATGATGCAGCAGACGATGCTGCGGGTTAAGGATCCGGTTAAATCCCTGGATTTCTACACACGCATTTTGGGAATGACGTGAGAACTTTTTCTCTACTCGAAATCGGAATTCAGTCTTGATATGATTTACTTTAGTTTTAGGCTAATTATTTTGTAATATGAAAATGTGCTATGGCTGTAGAAAATGTTTCATGCATTTTACTTCCATTTTTGCCAAATAATAAATAGACATTTTAAATTAATTTATTAAAATCCACAGAATGGGTTCATCAGTCAAGTACAGTAGTTGGCTGATCTTTGCGATTAAAAATTGGATTTCTTTGTAGGCTGTTACAGAAGTTTGATTTCCCCTCCATGCGATTCACCCTGTATTTTCTGGGTTATGAGGATAAGAAAGAGATCCCTGCAGATGTGAAGGAGAGGACAGCCTGGACGTTCTCCCGTCGAGCCACTATAGAGCTCACACAGTAAGTGTGTGCGTGTGCTGTAAGGAACATATTAAAACCTTTCTTGTCTTTAGATATCAGTATCAGACGTTTCTTACATGTTCACTGATACAAGCTTACCATTATATATGCCAGGTTCTGAATCATGGCAATGTAGTAGATCTTGAACATCTAAAGTACATAAGTTAAAAGAAAAAGACAGTTTTACGTGCCAATCTTTATTTCTCATTAGTGTTTTATCTTTTTACCAGTAACTGGGGCTCAGAGACAGATGACAGCCAGTCTTACCACAACGGCAACTCAGACCCAAGAGGCTTTGGTAAATATAACATGCATGACACTATTTCTGTCTGTCATAGTCAGGATGGACTATATATATATATATATATATATATATATATCTCATATATGTCATTAAGATATATCTCTATATTTATGTACTTTGGTCTTTGTGCACTAAAGTAGGTTAAAGGATGATTTTATGAATTCATAGAAACCATAATTTTGTCTAAACACCAGTTGAATTCAAACATTTAAATATAAACAATAAGAAACACTAAATGTCCTGAATACTTGATTTATATTTGAGTTTAAATAGTCAGGGCTATTGTTCACTGTATTTGTATACAGTACTAAACAGCAGTATATGCTGACTTATATTTTAACTAAATGTTTAATTGCACTAAAAACTCAAGTAAACATTTTTCCTGTGCCTTTTTGGCTACTGAAGGTTAAATGATGATGCAAATAAAACATCTGTCTTAACACTCCCGTACTTGTGGCTCACAAAACAAAGAAAGGATTGTGAACCCCAAGTCAGTAGGAAATGCAATGGTCAAATAAATTGGGACATTCACGATGTTGCATTATTTTATATTATAAATTCTTCATGCATCATTTTATATTGCTAGCAAAATCATTGCACATACGTGAAAATATAGTTCTAGATAAAAGTGTAATGTAATATCTCTAAATAACATTATTAACCTAAAATATAAAAATATATATATATCATATGTTATATATATTATATATCATAGGCCATATTGGAATTGCTGTACCGGATGTCTATGCTGCCTGCAAGCTGTTTGAAGAGAATGGAGTGACCTTTGTAAAAAAGCCTGATGATGGTAATTTCTTTTATATCATCCTATGTGATTATTTTAGATACATAATATTTCTCCACCTGCTATTTTAGTGCCACAGAATTAGCAAATTTTGGATGTTTATATGTGACTGTGTTCTCAATAGCATACTATCATACTACTCTTACTATTTATGTATTATTTACTGTAGCATATGTACTATGCACAGTATGCAAATTTTCTGTATACATGCAATTCAAAGACCTCTTTTAAAAAAAATAAATACATTTGGATGAAAAATGCAAAATAACCCTCTTTGATCTCCAAAGACTGAACGTCTCTGAAATAAAATGAAAGGAATGCTTACTGGTGATTTATTTTATATTTATTTATTACTTGCAGGTAAAATGAAGGGCCTGGCCTTTATTCAGGATCCTGATGGTTACTGGATTGAGATTCTCAGCCCTAACAACATGGTGTCCATCACTTCTTAAAGACTGTTGTTATGCTGTGACCTTATCAGAAGACACTAGTTGTGAAAATCAAGGACAGTTGGGTGATCAGAAAGGGGGATTGCTCTGTGGATAGCATGAAAAGCTGTGCACTTTGAAGACTGAAAATCTCTGACACGTGTGTTAGACATCTGGTCAGCTGAAAATAAAATATAACAATCTAATTTGACATTTACTTTTTGAAATAATGCAGTCCTCCATAGAGTCTAACCCTAAAAGTTTACAATAATAATACTAAAATAAATATTTTTGCAGTCATTCTAACATTAAAACCCTTCCTTTATTCGTTAAAATAAAGCAATGCAAGTATTTTTGTGTCTCTTTCCTTTAACTGTTTAAAGAAGCCTGTAGTACATTTGTTTCAGGATACAATATTGGTATGTACCCTGTTAAAAAGACACTTAGATTTGTATGAGTTAAATTAAGTAAAATGCAGCTGCAAACATACTTTGCATGTGTGAACGTGTCTGAACACGTGGTTTACGCTTCATCAGGTTTAAAGGGTTAGTTCACCCTAATATGACAATTAGCCCATAAATTACTCACCCTGAAGTCATCCTAGGTGTATGTGACTTTCTGCTTTCAGACGAATCCAGTTGGAGTTATATGAAAAATTGTCTTTGATCTTTTAAGCTGTTTCATGGCACTCAGTGGGTGTTGCACTGCATCAGTCCAAAAGAAGTGAAATAAAAGCGCCCATCCATTAAAGTGTCTCATATGGCTCAGGTGAGTGAAGTCCTCCTTTGATGCGTTATATTGAAGACAATTTTCAGTTTAACTCCGACTGGATTCGTCTGAAAGAAAGTCATACACACCAAGGATTTATGGGCTAATTTTTCCTTTTTTGGTTAACTAAGCCTTTTAAAGAAGATTAAGCAAACAGCTGACCAGGATTAAAATGTGTCTTTATGCAGAGTTGGCTGTTAACAAAAGCTTTTGCGTGGCTACAAAATAGGGTTGGCCAAAATGAAGAATCTTGCTGGGCAGCAATCCAACCAGTTGCTGTCGTGATTTGTGTCATGACAAGCAAGCTGGTAACATCCGCATTCAACCCTTTTGAGAAGCTGTAAGAATGCATTTAGTTATTATAAATCTACAGTATTTTAGTGTCTGACTGCTAGAAGTCTTAAAGCACAGAAGAGAATTCTAATTTTTGAGCCTTCTGCATTTTAATGCAAAAAGAAAGTGAGCTGAAATGTAGCTTCTTAATATTGGTATGAGTTAGCTTAATATTGTATTTTTGCTTAATGCATATTTTAATAATGTTTGTTAATCATTTGTTAATAAATTGCATTGGGTCATCTGAAGCTAAACTATTAGATTTTGGTAACACTTTACATTGCAATTCCATGAAATGATTAACTAATGATAACTAAAAATAACCAATACATATGTTTTGCAGTATTATTCATATCTGTTGAAGTTAATGCATATAAATATAACTGTTAATTGTTAATTGCTAGAAGTCAAAAAGCACAGAAGATAATTCACATTTTTTTGCCTTCTGCATTTTAATGCAAAAAAGAAAGAGTGAGCTGAAATTTAGCTTCTTAATATTTGTATGAGTTAATACAATAATATTGTATTTTTGCTTAATGCATATTTTAACTTTTACTTATTTGAGAATCTGTAAAATAACTCTTATAGTATCTTTGTGAGTGTAAGAGTAGTCCAGTTGTACTTCAGGTACTAATTCATAATGCAAATAATAGATATAAAGAATTAAGACTACATATTTCAGAGTACAATTTAACATTAACTGAAACTTATTTCACATAGTTGCCAAGATTTCTTGTTTTCGTTTAAACTTGATGAAGGCCTAAAATTCTAAATACTAAAGTATTAAAATACTACAGTATACTTGTACTAAACCTCCAAAAGTTCCTGAAATCCAGGTCGAAGAAAATATTCTTCCTCGGCACTCAATCGCGCCGGAGGCAGTAGATATTATTCCTCTTCCGTCCACTAGAGGCGCTGCAACATTAACACGCAAAGCACGGAGGACATCTTAAAAACATCCGGTAGGGGTTTCTGCGGCGGAACAGAAGGATTAGGAGGTCCTAACAAATGTGTTTATAACCTATTTTATTTAATGTGAGATACATATTTGACATATCTTCACTGGAATCAAGAGTGTTACCTTCTCGGTCTGCTTTAGCCGGAGACGGATTGAATCTGTATCAGTGTGGGTGAGTGTTTTTAGCTTACAGCTGAAGAGTCAGACATATTCTTGTTATGAGTCAGTTTTCACGACGGTACCATCACCTTTTTTTTTTTTTTACTTCTAACGTATCAATGTTAATTTATGAGTATTTATTTAGTGTATAAACGTGTTAGTGTCAGGACATATAATAAAATTTTGTTTCTGAATGGTCCTGTGTTATATTACGTAACGTTTTCTATGTTATGCTCAATTCATTTTTTTTTTACTTCTAACGTTTTAATGTTAATTTATGAGTATTTATTTAGTGTATAAACGTGTTAGTGTCAGGACATATAATAAAATTTTGTTTCTGAATGGTCCTGTGTTATATTACGTAACGTTTTCTATGTTATGCTCAATTCATTTATGTATTCTTATTGATAACCGTGTGTCGCAACAGAATGTATATACATTTGATTTTAAATTTTGATAATTTAATTGCATTTTAAATTGTATTTACCATGATTGAAGGATTTAAAACGAGACGAAAATTTAGGCTTGTATTTAGATTTGACAAAAGATGAACACTAGCAGTATGGAAAGTGACAGACAAGGGGGAAGAACTAATATACTAAAACATATGATAGACAAACATAAATGTCCTGTCCAGCAGGAATACTCCTTTTCTTTGTACAGTGTTCACTGAATAATTGAAAGGTTTTTTTTTTCTTTCTGATTGAGGTGTGAAGGTGTTCTCCAGCAGTGATCATGAGTGACAGTCATCCTCTGCGACCGATGAGCTCCGCGTCTGAGATCGATCACCTTCATCTCCTCTCAGAGCAGCTCGGGGCTTTAGTTCCCGGTGAAGAGTACAGCGATGTCACCTTCGTAGTGGAGGAGAAGCACTTTCCTGCACACAGAGTCATTCTAGCGGCACGCTGCCAGTATTTCAGGTTATTATTTGAGAGATGTTACATGTCTATTGGGGCGTTTTCTTGAATTAAATCACTTATGATAGGAACAGAATCCATTTTTTGTACCATAATGAAGCTAGGTCATTCTATGAAATAGGATGCATGTCTTTTTTTTTATCAATTTTTTTTGTATGATTTTAAACATTCAGAGAAATAATGTGACAAAAGTCATGCAGTCATTTGTTAATAAATTGCATTGGGTCATCTGAAGCTAAACTAATAGATTTTTGTAACACTTTATGGTGCAATTTCATTCAATTATTAACTAATTATAACTAAAAATGCAGTGTTTATTCATATCTGTTAATTAATATTAATATAACTGTTAATTGTTAGTTCATATGATTTCAAGTCCATTAAATAAAACATGTACAACTTTATTAGTTTATTAATAGATGTTTAAATGAAATTAGATTACTGCCCTAAATGTATTTTTAATTGTTAGTTCAGATACTGACTAAAGTAGGATGTGATTATCAGTTCGGAAAGCTAACAGGGTCAATGTTTCAAGTTGGTTTATCTTAGGAAAAGAATTTAATGCTGATACTTAAAAAAAAAATGGATGTTTTTATGTTTTCTACACAAAATCACAAAAGAAAAAAAAATGACAAGATCTTTGTTTGTATTAAAAAATTTACATCAGCTTTTCTTAATCATTTAGTTTGACACATTATTGGGAGACACATTTTGAGTCAGTTTGGTTCAATAACAGCGTCAGTGTTGCTGAGAGATACCTGTTTTGTAGAATGTTAATATCTTAACTTTTTTTTCTCTTTGTCTTTTGTTTGGACTCCTCAGGGCTCTGCTGTATGGAGGGCTGAAAGAGTCCCGGGACCAGGCGGAAGTTCGTTTGGAGGAAACACGTGCCGAGGCTTTTTCCATGTTGTTGCGATACCTGTACACAGGCCGTGCCACACTGAGTGAAGCCAGAGAAGAGACTCTGTTAGATTTCCTGGGGCTGGCTCACCGCTATGACCTCCAGCCACTAGAGGGCTCCATATGCGAGTTCCTCCGCACTTTATTGAGCCAGCGAAACGTCTGTCTGGTGTTTGATGTGGCTAGTCTGTACTGTCTGAATGGGCTGGCCGAGGCCTGCATGGCCTACATGGACCGGAACGCCACTGAAGTGTTGAAGTCAGACGGCTTTCTCACCCTTTCAAAGGTGAGTGATAGAAAATTTGACGGTAACACTTTATTTTAAGGTGTCCTTGTTACATATGTTAAATGCATTTACTATTATGATAACAATAAATTATGCATAATTACATGCAAGTAACTGTAAACCAAACCCTAATCCTAAATCTAACCATATAGTAAGTACATGTAGTTAATAAATATTACTCCGTACTTAAATCTATATTTATTCTGTAAGAAGGACACCTTAAAATAACGTGTTACTAATTTGCAAATTTTACAACATAATAATTATGTTGGCTTAAGAAAGCTAACTTACTGATTTAGACTATATAAGATTCTTCTTCTTCTGAAATTAAGTTTAAAATGTATTTGCTTTTAGAGTTTCAGAACTTCAGACTGAGTTGACTCAAGTTATATCTTGTTTACTATTTTCATTAAACGGATGATTAAAAATATGAAAAGATCCATAGACTTTCATTGATGGTGTCAAAACAAAAAATAAAATAAGACTTCTGGAGTGTTTAGGACAACATGTTAAAGCAGGCTATAAATGTACTAAAACATATAGCTTATCATGCTAACAACATGCTAATCATATAAAAACATGCTTACAGCACATTGTTCATGTTAAACATGTTAATAATGCTAAAATCATGTGTGCAACATATGCTAATTGTGCCAGCAAAATGTTAATCATGCTGGAACCATCCCGGCAATATATGAATCATGCTGAAAACATGCCAAAAACTAGCCAACAACATGTTATGAATATGTTAATGTTAGCAACATGTTTTTCATGCTAGAAACATCTTAGCAACATACTAAACATTTTAGAAACATGTTAACCATATACTTTCAACATGCTAATCATGTTAGCAACATTATAGAACAATGTGCTAGCAACATGGTAATAATGCTAGAAACATGCTAACAACATGCTAATCACATTTAAGACATGTTAACAACATGGTATTAACAACTATCTAATTATTTAATTTTTAAATTTCATGTTTTTACAACTGCGTCAAACGTTCAGGATAGCCAACTTCAAAGTTTGTCTTGATGAACTTTTTCGTCTAGTTAAGATAAATGCATAATATCCTCGTTTCCTCTCTGCAGTTTGCCCTGTTGACCATTGTGAAGAGAGATTCCTTTGCTGCAAGTGAAAGGGAGATATTTCAGGCCCTCTGTCGCTGGTGTCACCACAACGGCGACGGCCCAGAAACGAAAGAAGTGATGTCAGCAGTGCGTCTGCCCCTGATGACCCTTTCTGAAATGCTGAATGTGGTTCGTCCCTCGGGCCTCCTCAGCCCAGACGACCTGCTCGATGCCATACAGACCCGCTCGGAGAGCAGAGACATGGACCTTAACTACCGCGGCATGCTCAGTGCGTTTACTTCCCTCTGCTTATCAGTCTGTAGATACATGGGTCAAAAACGAGACATCCCAGTGTGGTGTCCGCATCAAATTAAATTACAAAAATGATTTTATAGACACAGAAACCACATTAAATGCAAGTACAATGTCTGCTTTATTGTTTCAAATAATATTTGTGAAAATAAAATGTCAAAATATGGGTGAAATAATGTTCTATTGTTCCGTAAAAGACACATTAATGAAAAAAATGAAACAATATGCTCATTCTGACCTGTGCTTATTAAAATATATGAAAGAAAAAGTGGCTATATAAAACTGTAAGTAGCACTTTAAGGACCAATTCTCATTGTTAACAAGCATGCATATTAGAAGCATATTGGCTGTTTATTGGTACATTTTAATGCTCTATTCTATATGACCATATTTTAGATCCCTTAATCAACCCCATACCTAAACTTAACATCTGTCTTACTTAATATTAGCAACAAATTAGGAGTTTATTGAGGCAAACATCATAGTTAATAGTGAGAATTGTAACTGTGTCGAGTCTTTTAATGACATATAATGATTCTGGTTCTAAATGTGCTTGACAAGATTATGATTTTTTTTTGTTATATGAACTATTGTTACACGGAATGACATTTTAGTGGGTGCCTTCTGTAAATCGTGCTAAAAAATGTGTGATTCTTTTATTTATTTATTTTTGCTTGGAAAAAAATAAAGTTAAACAGGACACATTCTAATGTATGGGAAAGAAACTAAAGTTGTGTGTTTTGATACTTGAGGTGGCAGGCGCTCTGATAGAGCCGAACATGAGCTGAGTCAGACCCCGAGGTAGAAGAAACCGAAACTGCTTCATCTGTTTTGGTTTGATAAAATGTTTCCACTGCTGTGCTCTGTGTCTTGTAGTCCCAGAGGAGAACATTGCCACTATGAAACACGGCGCTGTGGTGGTGAAGGGTGAGATGAAGTCTGCTCTGCTGGATGGAGACACTCAGAACTATGATCTGGACCACGGCTTCTCAAGACACCCCATAGAAGAAGAGGGACGAGCCTCTGGCATCCAGGTCCGCTTGGGTCAACCCTCCATCATCAACCACCTACGTCTGCTGCTGTGGGACAAGGACAGCAGGTAATGCAACACCAACGGGTTAGTTCACTCACAAAAATGATATTTTTGTCAACATTTTTCACCCTTGTGTCATTCTAAACCCCAAAGTAGATTCTCCGTGCTTTTGTTTTTCATATAATTAAAGGGAATGAGAATAGATGCTGATGAGACACAAGATCTAATGTTAAACTTAGCATAACATTTTAAATATATACAGTAACCTTACTATACTTTTTGTTACATGTTTGTTATATTGATTTACACTCTGTGTGGTGGCACTTCCCCCTAGGGACATATAGGCTATTATTAAACAGTAAAGGGCTTATTTAAAATGCCGATTCATTCTCTGCCAGCAGGAGGTGCTTTAGGACTGGCAGAAATATAATAGTTTCCCCGGTAACGACAGTAAACAAAGCAGTGCTTAGGTTTTGACTTTGAAACGTGCAGAGCTCATGTTTATTCAACAAAGTCAAGGCATTTTGGAAAATGTATTTGTGGTGGTCAGTGTTGATATTGTGGTGGGTCGCCATAAATCGAATGAATGGGAAAAAAGGTTTGTTATATGTGGTTTTTCTTATCTGTAGGTCATACTCATACTATATCGAAGTGTCTATGGATGAGCTGGACTGGGTGCGTGTGGTGGATCACTCCAAGTTCCTTTGCCGCTCCTGGCAGCATCTTTATTTCCCAGCACGCGTCTGCAGGTAGAACCTGTTACACAAAACCAACTGGGCTTTGTTCATCTTTGAAAATCATTATTTTTTTGAAAATCATTATTTTGTCATACTACATCCATTAAGGCTCAATTACATTAAAATTAAGGCAAAAAAGACAAATTCAAACAAATATCCACTGAAGAGAACAGAAATGAATTACTGTGTTGTAAGATGTTATATTGGTAACTGATGTCTGTGTTTGTGAACGTTCCTGTTTTGCTTTTTTGTGAATGCAGGTTTATTCGTGTTGTTGGGACACATAACACTGTCAACAAAGTGTTTCACTTGGTGGCTCTGGAGTGCATGTACACACAGCGACCTTTCACGTTGGAGAAAGGCATACTGGGTAATGTAGTTTTCCTAATTTCGGGAAGTTACACAAATTAGCTCGGCTCCTGAAACTCATCCCATGTCTCCCTGCAGTTCCCACAGAGAACGTCGCGACTGTGCAGGCTTGTGCGAGTGTGACAGAGGGTGTGAGTCGCTGCAGAAACGCCCTGCTGAACGGGGACACCAGCCACTATGACTGGGACTCGGGATACACCTGCCATCAGCTGGGCTCTGGAGCCATTGTTATCCAGCTCGCTCAGCCATACATGCTGGGCTCAATGCGGTACGAGAGCTCACCGTCATCCCTTTTTTTTTGCATACATTTTGTATGCAAAGAAAAGAAAAACAATGACTTTATTCAACAATTTGTCTCCTCTGTAGTTGTTATTTTTGTTTTCTTTGCTTTCAAAAAGAATGGTCATCGATTCATAACGTTATTATTGAACCACTGATGGCAGATGGACTATTCTGAGTATGCTTTTCATACTTTTCTGGACCTTAACAGTGTAAATTACCTGGCAGTCAATGAGACTGTCACAAGCCTCCCTGGTTTTCATACAAAATATCTGAAAACAAACAAAGCTTTTATGGGTTTGGAACGACATGGCGTTAATGATTTATGACAAAGTTTTCATGGGGTGGAGTATCCCTATAAAAGTCTCATTAAAAGTAGACCATATGACTTACATGAACAGTAGGGCATGAAACAAACTGAAATTGAATCAGTTGTTTGCAAAAACCTTCTCTGCCACACATCTCAAATCTAATAACAGTGGAGACAAAAGCACTTAAAGTGGAAGAAAATGGAAGAAAACAGGGCGAGTTAAACCACAATATTTCAGAAGTGTAGCCAAAAACATAGCCACAAGACATGTTAACACAAGGCTAGAGACTAAAATTACAGTCCTACTTCTAAAATAATGATTTATACAACATCTAGAAAAGTTTAAAAAATTAAACCTTTAAAATTCACTTTAAATCAAAATCAAACCTGTACAAAAGTTTCTACACATCCTGACTTTTGTACAAAGGAATGGTTTTCTGTTATACCCATGTTTCAGAATCTAAAACATTCCTTCAAGTTGGATTTACCCTCAATATGCCTTTCAAACATTGAAGTCTCAGTCTTTGGTTAAAACATACTGACTGTGTGTGTTTATAGGTTGCTGTTATGGGACTGTGATGAGAGGAGCTATAGTTATTATGTGGAGTTGTCCACAAACCAGCAACATTGGGTGAGAGTCGTAGACCGCACTAAGGTGGCATGCAGGTCAGTAAAGGGTTTCTTTATTATCTCATTATTTGTCATTACTGCCCCCCCCCCCCCCCAGTGTTTACATATAATTGTGAGTTGGTTCTTACATGTAATTCCTAAAGGTCGTGGCAGACTCTGACGTTTGACAGACAGCCTGCATCCTTTATTCGTATTGTAGGAACTCACAACACAGCTAATGAGGTGAGTGATCTCTCTGAACACTCTCACATGATTTTCTGTGACTCTATCCAGCTTCAGGTTAAAGGAGAAGTTCACCCAAAAATGAAAACTTGATTAAAATTGACCCTCATGCCATGCAAAATGTAAATGAGTTTGTTTTTTAATGGGAACGGATTTGAAGAAATATAGCATTTACATCACTTGCCCACGAAAAGATCAGTGAATGGGTGCTGTCAGAATGAGAGTCTACATGGCTGATAAAAACATCACAATAATCCACAAGTAACCCACATGACTGTAGTCCCTTGATGAATGTCTTGTGAAGTGAAAAGGTGCATGTTTGTAAGAATCAAATATATCCTTAGTGTTTTGAACACGTTATCCTCTTACATCAAAATCCACCAACATATTTGTTTCGATTTTTTTTTCCAGACTGTTTTCGCTTGTAAACAGTGCTTGATCTGTGCATATATCTCTCCTGATTCAGATGTGAGAACTTTTCAACAAGTGAAAGCAATATTAACATTTTAAAGTCAAAAGCTTTTATTGATATATTTCTTAAAAACAAGCTTTTTGTGAAGCTTTTCACTTCATAAGACATTAATGGATGGACTGGAGTGGTGTGTATTACTTGTGGATTATAGTGTTTTTATCAATTTAAACTCTCGTTTTGTCGGCACCTATTCACTGCAGAGGTGAGCAAGTGATATAATGTTTCGACAAATCTGTTCAGATGCAGAAACAATCTCATCTGCATCTTGGATGACCTGAGGGTGAGTGAATTTTTTGTGAACTGTTCCTATAATGTTGCATTGAATGCAATATTTATCAAACTCAAATTTTTTAATGAAACTCTGCAGCCCTAATGCAGTTTTTCCTCATGCTGTCTCCACTAGGTTTTCCACTGCGTTCACTTTGAGTGCCCCGCACAGGCGGATATGGTTGTTAAAGAAGGAAGCCCTGGACCAGATCAGCCCAAACCAGAATGCAGCTCACAGAACTCAGATTCACAGAGCCTGATGTCCCAAAAACCCTCCACATCTCCACACACATAAGCTATGGATGATTTCTCCATGCTGCTCACTTTCATTAAGTATGACAAGACACACTTGAGATGCTCAGCTTAAAAGGATGTTCTCAAGGTTATGTGCTGCTAAAGAAGGAACTTTATATTTATGAGACAATACTTGAGCTGAATCTATAACATGATGGTGAATAGAATAATGACTGTCACATGCACTTGTTTTATGATGTTCAGATAACTATAATAACCATAATAATAAAAGTATTAAAGACCTAATGTTTTTTTTATGCGATACAGTCTTATTTATTATTATCTAACCATTGTTTAATATAGGAAAGCACACATCAATCCTGGTTAAAAATAAAATCACCATGAGCTGCATAGGCACAAATATATGCAAAATTATTAACAGTATTAGTAGGTGAAATAGGAAAATTGAAATCATTCTAGCTGAACAACACAGCATAACAACATAAGGGTTTTTAGTTTCTAAACATCTCTCTTGAATTTTGATGATTTAATGCCGCCAATATTTTTAACACAAAATATTGTGGTGGACAAGAGAATAGGATGCATTTACTTTTACTTTTGAACTTTACTTTTTTTTGGCATCAAATCATCTTCTGCCAAATGAAAGTTTGCACTGAAACCAATTTAGTTTGATTGGACAACAAAAGATATGAGTGTTTTCTCTTTCCTTTTTTTAAGTTGCTATCTTCACTAATATAAAAACTAAGCAATTTTATGTCATTGCATTCTATAATTTGCATTCATCATTGTTTAGTTTTTTATTTCTTGCGCTCTCTGAACCACATTAGTACAGACTTAGGTTGGAACCCACCAAATAAGAATCACTGGTTCTGTTCAGGATGCTCACAAATTAATATCATATAAGTTGTGTTATAATGCAATCTAGAATTGGGGCTGATTTATTGTCAGGTGATGGAGAGAAACACAGACAATGAAACAGATCGAGACACTTTATTTGGATCATATTTACATGCTTCCCTCTCTGAGGACATGTAATAAATACTGAGTTTCAATCAGGCACCGAAGGGTGAGTGACACCATAATGCCACCTTCATTAATTAAGCAACCAGGAACAGATGCAACCTATCAAACTTCCTCGTCGCAATTAAGAGACTTCCACAAGGGCTGGAGAAAGATTCAGACAGACCAGGGAGTGTGAGGTTCAGTGGGACACTTTTATTAACCCTATAAAACCTATTGTATTACAAGATATGCAATACATATCTTGATATGTATTATGATATGCAAGTTTCTTAGGGCACTAAATGATCAACTGGATCAAACCTGTTGTGCACAATCTTCCATTTATATTCTTGTATGTTTTATTTTAATACTTTCATACTAATTGTGTAAAAAAAAAACGTCTGTAAAACCTTTAATGATTTTAAAAACTTAATATAACAACAGATTGTTATTAATATTTAAAAATGAACATTTACTGGGCTGCAAGAACTAAGCTTTACTTGATTATGCATCATTTATTAGGAAAATGAAGTTAAAATTGGTCAGATATGATACATTAGGCCTTTGAGGAAGATTTATGTTTTCATTAATCAACATTGTATTATGTTTAAAAACTGCTGAATTTTATGAAACTAAGCATTTTTTAATATAATCTTACAGGTACTAAGACATCATTCGACTGATATATTTATATGCATTTTATGTAAGCTGTTATACTGTTATTAAAATATAATTAATTTACAAACGATCAGAATTTGATTAACTATTGACCATGTAAATAACTACATTGACACCAAATTGCACAATTTTGCGGTGGTTTACGACCACCCTGACGTACGTTATAAAATATGATAGAAAAAATAAAAGTGCATTTTTTTCAGATTATTATTATTATTTTTTGTCTAAAGATAAATAAACATACATGAATAATAACAAAAGAAACAGTTTTACCATTAAATTTGTATAACAAATTTATTTGTAACGCATTCAAATCCGATTCATTCACTTAAAAGATTCGTTCAATATGTAAAAGAATCATTCGCAAACGAAGAAGACACGTCACGTCAGGTAAGAACGAGCGATGTCAAGATGGACAGGCAGTGACATGTCCTTATCCTCAAAAACAACAACCGAAATTACTCAAGGTAAAGGTTAATATAACCCACACTAAACATATATGTTCACTTTAAGGATAAACGTGGTTTGTGTCGACTAAATTGTCGATTGTTAATTAACGTCACACGAAAACTTCGAAATTCAAGATACGTTACGTTCACACAGTAACAAGACACCGACAACCGTTATGAGTGCTAAATACGGACATGTTCATACAAATTTAACATATGAAATACTGAAAACCACGTTCTATAACAAAATGTCTTAAATTTGAGATCGAATTTGTGATGAGTGAACTAACTTTAGTCGGCTCAAGCGCAGGCTTCGTGAAGTTCGCGCGCCATTATTTGCTAACACTGGTTGTTCTCCGCTAAATAATGGAGTTTGAATAATAAGATAAAACTCCAGGTTAAGTTGTTGACACAGATCTGAGAGGTTAAAAAAATATTTAGATATTGTTTAAATTCAGTGTTTGATTTTACGGACGTAACGTTATCTGTTAGGCCTACTTTTATATGCTAAAATATTGGAGTTTGGCTTGCCATTTGATGTGTAACGTAATGAAATATTTACAGGGTTTCTTTAAAAGTTTAAAAGGTCTTAATTCGCCCTTCCAAAGTCTTAAATCAGATCAGAAACCCTTATTCCTGGTTTCAAAGACAAGGTTTAAGAGTAGTCGCAGAGTAAAATGCATGTTGAGTCTTAACTGAAAGCAACTTGCATTGACATAACGTTACAGTAAAATATATGCCAGTGAAACTGATTTTGATCAAGATGCACACCAGGAAGTTTATTTTTATTTTTTTTTTCTCCTTCTAAGGCACAAAAAAAGTAAGTTAAATGTCCTAAATAAATTCTAAGATTGGCTTAATCTGACCCCTGATAAATATTGTATTCCACTGAAAGCATTTTTGTTTTCCAATACACATGTTGTGACACCATTAAAGCAAGATACATTTATATTCACATACAATACTTATATTCAGATGCAAACTGAAGTAGAGCTGCAACTAACTATTATTTTTTGTCGACTAATCTAACGATTATTTTTTCGATTAGTCGACTACTCTAACGATTATTTTTATAACAATAAATAATTAATCTAATGTTCTTTTTTTGATTAGCTAATGAATCCTTTGGATAACTTTACAAAAAAATATAAGTACAACTTCTAATATAATATTTCAACCTTTATTTATTTTCAACCAATGTGGTTGAAGTTTTTACAGTATACAAAAATAAAGAGGCAAAGAAAATTATTTTACTATGGTAAATATGAGTTTACGATAGTGCTTATAATTAAACCACAGTAGCCACAAATTTACAGTTGTCTGAGATGTCATGAAATGTTCTTTAGCATCACAAACCATAAAATGTAGTCAGGGTTCTGCTATGGTTTAGCATGGTTTCCAGAGATCTGGAGCTGATTATGGGTAACTCGGTGGTCTGTGACTGTTGTCTCGCGGCGCGCTGTCTTTTAAGGGGCCGTTCACATATCGCGTCTTTTGTGCGCTCAAGTTCGTTATTTCCAATGTAGGCGCGCGTTATGCGTGCTCATAATGGAAGCGACGCGCACGCGAAATCAGGTGCGTACGCACCGCATCGAGTTAAAAACATCTCAACTTTTCGGAATGCCGCAAGCGGGTCATGTGACAAGAACTAACCAATCAGTTTCATCCTTTCCCGTAACAATGTTGAAAGCTCAGCTAAGATGAGGGAACAGCTGATCATAGCTGTATATGGATTGCCATTTTGAAATAAATTTAGTAGCAGAGCTACTGCAAGCGATTTTTAGTGCTGCAAATCCATTTATCCTTTGCTGAAATTTTCACGTCTTCATGGAGAGAACACGTCATGGTTGCTTAGCAACGGCAGACATCCCAGGGGCGCAACTGCCCGAGCCCTTTGGAAAGAAGGAGAAAGCGGCGCGAATAGCATTTTCCACGCGTTTTATGTGAACGGCCCCTAACACGTGTTCGAAACCCGCTCCAACACAGACTTACTTTATTTTTTATTTTATACTTACTTCAGCTGCTACGGGTGATCATACCAATAACTTGTAATCTTTACAAGAATATCAGAATCATGCAATGAGCAAGTCTGTGTTTATTAGACACTTAATAATATCACTTTTAGAATCGCCGAATCTGCTGCGGTCGTTCCATCACATCTGCAGCAGAGACCTGAACCAGGAAGTTGGTCACCAGATCACAGGGTAACCAGTTAAACCGTAACACCGGAGAGCGCCAGGTTGTTTTCCTCTGAGGTGCTCGTGCATCGCAGTTGTGCTGCCGTGGTACACCATATCGGTTTTTCAAAGGGAACAAATGGCCATTTTATTTGGCCTCTGTTTGAAGTATTCCCATACTTTTGATAACAGTGGTCTCTGTTTTTGTGATAGAATGTAACTTTCTCCATTCCCAGTATACCATTACGCGAGATATAAATAGTGTGACGCGTCGATGCATTTCACGCACGTTGACGTATTTTTGTAGTCGACGTAATCGATGACGTCGACGCGTCGTTGCAGCACTAAACTCAAGACATGAAGTCTTGTTTTCTGAGAAACTGAACAAAATTAAATTTCACTGCTGGTCATATTCTCTCCATATAACCATGTATTTGACAAATACATATGATTAATCTTGAATCTTATGCCTAAAACAAGAACTCACACTGTCAATGGGGAATGAAAACTTGTTTGAATTAAGTTTTTTTTTTCTGTGTCCTTTGGAAGGTGATTGATTCTATTTTCATCAATAAATTTCTCAGAAGAAAAAAAGGTTTTCCATCTTATATTCACTGAAACCTAGCCTAAGTGCAATAGCCACATAATGACTTTGACTGGTTTCCAGTTACATCATTATTACACAGTGTTTTCTTTCTTTTAACATGGACGTCAAAACCAGTTTAAAATCCACTGAATGCAACAACATATTTTTAGTTTAATGTACATGTATATGCTTTATACTTCAGTCAAATAGCCTTTTAATGAATATGACTAGTTTCCAATGAAACCATTACAATGTCATGGATACATGACCATGACATGGAGGTTTCCGTAGTGTAGTGGTTATCACGTTCGCCTAACACGCGAAAGGTCCCCGGTTCGAAACCGGGCGGAAACACATTTTGGTTATTATTTTTTATTATTATTATTGGTTAAACACAAGCTTATGAATGTGAACATGTTAGATCTGTATAAAATGTATCTTAAAGACTTAGGTTCAATTCAGAACAGTATACTAGCACACTACCATGGTAGAAAGATAATAAGAGTAGTATGCTAGCATGCGGTACTAAATTAGCATTAGCCCCTACAAACTTCATAATACTAAAAATGCTTATTTTTCCATTAAATAGCCGATTATACCATATATTTATCTATGGATAAAAAATATTAAGTGTTATTACCTTGATTTTTTTGACTCATACTCATAAAATAATTATTTTTACAAATCTGAGACAAACACACAAGTATTTTTGAATATTTTTCAACAGAGAAAAGTCTTGTGAGAAGTGATGGGAGCAAATCGTCCATGGCGAAAAGATCAAAACGAAATAAACTCTTATTCATTAAAAAAATTCACAGAGTTGTGAGTAAAGTTGCAAGCTTTAAATGTATAATAGTCTGAAAAACTAGTTATTAGTCTCAAAAAATAGTTATTACTAATAGAACAAAAATAAAGAAATTAAAGTTTTCATTATAAAACTAATGTCATTATTGTCATTTAGTCCAGGTTTGGTATGTAAGCTCATAGTTTATTTTGAAATATTACCATGTTACATACATGTAGGTTTCCGTAGTGTAGTGGTTATCACGTTCGCCTCACACGCGAAAGGTCCCCGGTTCGAAACCGGGCGGAAACATCATTTTGCAACCATCGGTTTGTTTTACATCCCTGAATTGGTCTATCCTTTCTCATTTATGCTATAGTCTTGGGAAAAAAAACATGTTGATTTTCAAAGGCTTGTGCACTAAATAAAAAAAAAACTGTTTATAGCGATCGCAAAACTTAACTACTCCTCCACAAGATGGCGTAATAGAACCAGTAATGCTGGGTAGTCTTGCACTCATCAGCAGGCTGGTTCTTACGCTGTGTTGATCTTACACAAACCTCTCCTAACCTTCTTCTAACCTGCAATCTATCTCATTATTATCGCTTCACTCCTCCTGTTTTAACATCTCTCTCTTTCCTTCCATTGCATTTGCCGAAGGTTTTTCTCTGTATTCCCTTTGATCCTCCTCCTTCCTCTTCCCATGCCCTGTAAAAGCTCTAATGAGACTCTTGCTTTGGCTCTTCTTGACCCGTCAGCCACAGTCAAATTCACGTGACCAGACGTGGACATGTTCTGTCCACCTCCATTTGTTTTTTTCCAGTTGTCACATGACCTGCGGTGCGCTTGCAGCATTCTGAAAGTTGAGATGTTTTTAACTCGATGCTGTTCGGACGCGTCTGGAAAAAACGGGACCGCGTCGCTTCCATTATGAGCGCGCTTACCGCGCGCCTACATTGGAAATAACGAACTTGAGCATGCAAAAGACGCGATATGTGAACGCCCCCTAAAAGAACTGCGGTCTTCTAGTACTTCAAATATGCCGTGGAGAATCACAGAAAGTGATCCAAGAACATTGTTGCAGCATCTCTCGAGCAACTAATAAACACCGCTAACTTGGAGAATGCAGTGAAAACTCCTCTTCTCGCGTCTGCCCTAGACCCTCGGCACAAACATCTCAGGTTTCTCGATGAAAACATGAGAGAAGTAAGAAAAAAAACCTTTTTTGAACATTATGAGAAAATTTTCCTTGATGCGAGTGGTGCGGATGCAGCCGCTGTCACCAACGATGAAGAAGATGCAATGCCCACTCGTCCGAAAAGGCTGAGCCAGTTCTCCAGCGATGATTACAGAGAGTCCAGCCGAGACGAGTGGGAACAGTTCTTGCTGGAGCCATGTATTCCACCAGATGAGGATCCCATTCAGTGGTGAAACGAAAACACGAAGCGCTTCACAAAACGCATTCGCTTACGTCTGTGTCGTCAGAGCGCGTTATCTCCGCGGCCGGCCTTATTGTTAACAGACTAAGGAGCCGACTTTCCCCCAATCATGTTTACATGCCCGTATTTCTTAACAAGAACATTTGAAACAATAGAAAAAAAAGCAAAAAAGATTTGCTGACAGTTTAAAAGTTAAGTGTACAATAGCCTAATTGCTGCAGGCTGCTTTACGTTTTTTCTTTGTTCACTTTTTTTTTTTGCTTTTAATCTGTACTTTTGTTTGTTTGCACGCATTGTTAAAGGTTTTCAGCTACAAAACACGATGTGTAATGTTCAAGCTTATTGTAGGCTTGTTCAAAATGACGAAAACAATTGTTGCTGAAAAATAACGTCTGACTCATTAAACTTAATTTAAATAAACGAATATTCGAATATTCATTTTTTGTGAGCTCAAACATTCGAATGTGATATTTGTGGAAAACGCCCATCCCTAATTTTTAGTGCTGCACAAATAAAATGAACACTGTATGAGTGGTGTTGGACAATGTCTATGGTAACATACAGTATTGAGCCATACAATTACATGATTTACAGTTCAGATACAGGTTTTCACAAAAACAGGCCGTATTGATTGCAAATTCAAAAATAAGACGAGAAAAGAAAATGCGGTACTTATTAAAATAATCACCCTTTACTTCAATATATGAACACAGACAACCGCTGTTAAAAGATTAATATAAAGTTACCCATTCTATGACAAGTAAAATAATGGCAACTTACGAAACTCTGATGAAGAAGGCTCTCCTCGGAGTAGCTGCAAGTGCTGCGTCTTCTTGTGTGGCAGTATTATGCCTTAACGCTGACACCTGTCACACAAAAAGACGCAGTGCTCGCAGCTACTCCGAGGAGAGCCTTGGAGCTCAACCAGGTTCTGGCGCTGGAGTATTTACATGTGGTGTTATCATAAGAGAACTATTCATTTTAAATATTGCGGTTATAGCTAATAACAGTATATCGTCACGCACTAAATTAACACAATATCAATAATTGTTGCTTTGAATATCAAGCTTATCATCAATACGGGTATATCGCAACACCCCTAGTTCAAATAGAGACACCTGCACCACGTTTTGACTTGAAACGTGGAACGCTCATATTTAGTCAATGACATCATTCATTGCCTTTTGAAGTTTAATCCAGCCTTATCGCAACTCTTTTCTTGTCATCCCCAACTGTAAGACCTCTTGAAATTATAATTAAGGCATTTGTTATACCATTTAAATGTTTTAATATATATTCAATATCTTTTTTTTTTATTATTTCACCACATTATTATTTTTAGTATATTTTTGATCAAATAAATGCATTAAAAGAGACTATAAAGGGCTCAAGCAGCAGGCGACAAAACTAGTTCACGCTTCTAAAAAACAACTGATATAGTTCTTATCATGTTCAACTTTCATTCTCGTTGTGAACAGGCCTTTATACTTTTATTAAAAAAAAAGTTTTAGTTTTTACTGGTTATTTATTTAATGAAAAACTACTTTGCACACTTAGTCTAGTTGGGTTATTATAGCAAGAGGGGAATTTTGTTGAACACCCCACACCACAACCCCATAACACATTACTGTAGACATTACATTACTGCAACAAGAGTCCAATCCAGTTATAACCAGATTAATGTTTCTTATAAGAGGGATGCTTTCTGTTATCCTATCCACAGCCCTATAAACACTGAAACACTTGTCAATAAAGCTCTCGCTCTTTCTTGGGAAATAATTAAAGGATAAGAGAAGCACTCGTTCATGGAGAGACATGCACACATAAAGATTTCCCATGAAATCCATAGCTGTTTGTATCTAAAACATCCCTCTTCTGAAATTGGCCCTCATGAATAAAGCAGCTGTATTGACATGCTGAGTTTCTAGAACAGCAAGTGGCAGATTTTCTTTTATTTTTATAATAGCGTTTTTAAAATTAAGAATCTATCTATCTATCGATCTATCCATCCATCCGTCCCTCTCCATCTGTCTGTCCATCCATCTGTCCATCTGTCTGTGAGATAATTGCCTAGTTGCCTGGTCAAGCCAACATTAAAAAGTCAAACTTTCTCTTCTAGACAAGTCTTAATCATAGCAAGGTTTGAAGATCAACACTTGGTGAATGTTTGTTTTAAAAGGTTACTTTTATGTTTGAAAGTTTATTCTTAAAAAGTGATACTTAAAAAAAAAAGGTTCTTTAGTGACATTTATGGTTCCATAAAGAGCCTTTAGCATCCATGCAATTTTAACTCTTTCCCCGCCTGCATTTTTGAAAAAGGTTGCCAGCCACCATCAGCGATTTTGATGATTTTCACTCACATTTGATCTACATTATACATACATGTATGAATATTTGAATATGCAATACACCAAAATAAAGATCACAGCCTCCACTTTAAAAAAATAAATAAAATAAGTTTTATTCTATCTTAAAGCATTATTATTATTTTTTTTATCAACACTTGAATATAGGTAGGTTTCATAAAAATGCATAATTTGGAGCAAAAAGCATTTTTATCAAAAACTAAATCTGGATAATATTCAGTATGATTATCAAAAGCATAAATCCAATAAATCGCTTCCATCAACACCTCCAAAGCTTGCACAGACATATACCACTTCCTGGATCAACATTTTACTCTGTAACATTATGCTATTTCCATTTATATGCTGTCTATTGATAATGAACAGATTATTTTTAATATGCATTTGTTTAAATAAGAGAAAGCTTGTTTCTCTATCCTGTTCACATGTATTTTTGTTCTGAAGATTTTTTTAACTTGTTCAGAAGATGTGTAATAGCGCCCCCAAGTGTATTTCACTGAAAACACGAAAAGCCATAAAAACTTATGAATGGTGGAGAAGGGTTGTCTTCTAAATGACGAGATAACTCGTCAGTGGTGGGGAAAGAGTAAAAAATAAATTGAATTGAAATCCTTTTTTTTTTTTTTGCAGCGATGCCATAGAAGAACCCTTTTTGGTTTGTCAAAGAACCTTTCAGTGAAAACTTCTTAAAATAACTATTTTTTATTTAGCGTTGTCAACCTGTGATCAGATTGAAAACACGTCTTAATACCAGGTGCCTTTCCCATTATAAAGAACCTTTTTTTAAATGAAAAGATTCCATAAATATTAAAGGTTCTTCGTGGAATCTTCAATGCAAAAATAAAGAACTTTATTTTTAAGATTGTGGAATCTTTCCATTCCATGAGATGTTCTTTACTGTGGACAAATGTTCTTTTAATTACATTCCACACTATGCATGATGCAAAAAAGCCAGGCGAATCACCGACGTACTTTCCGAGCAGCAACCTCCGCTCTCTCTCGTGAAGCCCATATGGAAGTGACTTAAACTGTGTAATTCATCGACTGGCCGCTTGACGATGGCTGCAAAAGGGAGTCAATCCCATAGACTCCACTTGTTAAAATGCCCAACTTTACAGCAAAAAAAAAACATGTTTACTGCCTGGTGCAAAAAAATATTTTGGTCTATATAGCTAATTTTGCCCTTCATGACAATTGTGAGGGGGGGTGAATTTTTTAATAACTCATTCCTTTAAATTATATCAAGCCTTAAAGTTCTGCATAATTAAGGGCGTGGCCACTAGAGTGACAGGTGGAGTGCCGCTGTTGTCACCACCGTTGGGATAGGTGGGCGTGGTTTCAGGAACCAGCTCCTGCCTTTTTGCCTATTTTTGATTACCCCAGAGCAGTGGTTCTCAACCCGCAGCCCGTCACAAATTCAAATGCGGCCCACCATATGCTGAACACAATTTTAAATTTAAAAAAAAAAAGTTTTACTATTCATTTAATTTTTTACATTAATTAAAAAAATGTAGGCCACTAAATAAATATTAGCTACAGCCTAATGTTTTTATGTGAAATTATTTAGTTTTTCATAAATTATTTTCATAGATGAGCAGACTTACATAACATTACGAACACATACATAGGCTACAAGTGCGCACTTTGGCAGAATTCAATTCAAATAGTCATCAACAGCCATAAGTTCGGTAAAACTGAGCATCAGAAATGACAAATTTGTTTTTAAAGGAGAAAAAAGACATGGAGAATGTCAGCGAATGAACTCAAAAGAATAGTCGCAGTATCAGTAGTATAGGAGGATTTTCGGTTTGCCCCGCAACTCAATTGAAGTTCAAGCAAATGGAAACGTCTCGGGTTACTTGACTGTAACCCTGTTCCCTGAAAAAGCGGGAACGAGATGCTTGCGCTCAATAGCGCTAATGAGAACATTCTTTGTTCGACTGGTTGTGAAGCATGTGTGTCAAACACACCAAGAATTGGCTTAAATAACCTCGGCAGGTGACGTCTCTGATAACGTGCACCTGCAGGTTATAAATAGACGTGAAACGGAAACATCCTCAGGTTACCCCTTTGTCTGAAGAGACGTCCGGACATGTCGACAGTGCGGCATTGAGGCGCAGCATCTCGTTCCCGCTTTTTCAGGGAACAGGGTTACAGTCAAGTAACCCGAGACGTTCCCTATCAAAAGCTACTCTCGATGCTGCGCTCAATAGCGCTAATGGGAACGAGAATACCAACGCCGCCGCACTGTAAGTGTCTGGACCCCCAAGGTTGTGTAGTGTGTGCGCACAAACATCGAAGAGGTCTCAGACATGACTCTGGGATGTGGACTCAGGGGCATGTGAGCCTGGAGTAGCATCGACATCCAAACTATAGAATCTGACAAATGTTTGCGGAAAGGACCAACCTGCTGCATCACACACTTGCTGCAAGGGCGCACCTCTTGCTCAAGCCATTGAAGATGCAACCCAACTGGTTGAATGGGCACCTACTCCTAGAGGCGAAGTTTGACCATGCACCTCGTAGGCTAGGGCAATAGCAACCCTCACCTAATGTGAAACTGTTTGCCTGGTGGCAGCCGCACCCCTGACTGCGGCCCCCACGGCATATGAAAAGCTGCTCTGACTTACGCCACTGGCTAGTGCGGTGGAAGTAAATCTGAAGAGCACATACTGGCCACAGTAAGTGAAGTCTTTTCTGCTCCGGTGTTGTAAATGGCGGAGGACAGAAGTCTTTGGAAATGAGTAGAATGGACATCCAAACTATAGAACCTGACAAATGTGTGCGGAGAGGAACAACCTGCCGCATCACACACTTAAGCAGGAGCATCCCTCACTCAATGTGAAACTGTTTGCCTGGGGGCAGCTGCCGCCAGCTGCTGATTCTAATGGTTCGAAAGGAGTGCCAGCCCCTCGAGCACTACGGCTAAATCCCCTAAAGGGGCCGTAGCTCTAGTGGGTGCCTCAACCTCTGAGCCCCATGAATGAAGCGGGCAACTAGAGGGTGCTTCCCCACAGAAACCCAGTCAATCAAAACATGGCAAGCAAAACTAGCGGCCATGTAAGTTCTGAGAGTACTAAGGCATGTGCCTGAGGACAATTTCTCTTGCAGGAACTCCAGTACCGAAACAATTTGGCAGTGAGCTGGGTCTGCATGGTGTGTCATGCACCAGCCCTCAAAAACACTCCATATGAGGGCATAAGTTCTTCTAGTGGAGGGAGTCCTAGCACTTAGAATAGTCTCCATTACTGTGGCTGGAAGGCCAGCATCTCTAGTTGGTCCCCCTCAGGGGCCAGACGTGAAGGTTCCAGAGCTCAGGCCGGGAATGAAGTACTGTCCCCTGTGCCTGAGAAAAGATCTCTCCTGACTGGAATCGCCCATGGCGAGCCATCGAGGAGCGATATTAGATCTGAGAACCAAACTCCGGTCGGCCAACGGGGCGCTATCAGTAAGAGGCGAGACCCCTGTCGACGGACCTTGGCCAGGACTCCCGGGAGCAGAGCAATTGGAGGAAAGGCATAAAGACGCAGTCTGGGCCACGCATGGGCCATAGCGTCCAGACCCAGGGGAGCTGGATGAGTCAGAGAGATGTAGAGGGGACATTGTGCAGCTGTGAAGCACAGAGGTCCACTTCTGCTATTTGAAATCTTTCCCAGAATTGACTACTTAGGGGTGGAGTTTCCATTTCCCCTGTTTCACAGCTTGTCTGGACAGCAAGTATGCTCCCACATTCATATGCCCAGGAATGTAAATCGCCCTAAGGGACAGGAACTTGTCCTGTGCCCAAAGCAGAACCTGGTGCGCTAACTCGTTCGAGCGGCGCGACTGCAGTCCGCCCTGGTGATTTATGTAAGAGACTACAGATGTGTTGTCCACCCACACTAGGACATGGTAGCCTCTCAACTGCTGGAGGAAGTATTTCAGGGCCAGAAATACAGTCTCCATTTTGAGGCAATTGATGTGCCAATTCGAGAAGATGACCTCTCCAGATCCCTTGGGCTGGACAGCCAACTAAGGCCGCTCCCCAGCCCATGAGGGAAGCGTCTGTCATTAGCATCTTGCGATGACAACATGGACCTAGAGTGGGACCCAAAGTCATAAACCTGGGTCTGAACCACATAGATAGGGTACGAAGCCCCTGGCGCATAACCCTTATTTGCCACTGGGGATTGGCCCTTGGATGAAATCCCCTGTCTCTGAGCCAAAACTGAAACGATCACATGAGCAGGAGGCCCAAAGGTATCACCGTGGATGCAGCTGCCATGAGACCTGAACAGTGACTTTCTGGCCTAGCTTAATGTTCTTTAGGGTGTTTAGAATGGATTTGACACATGCAGGAGACAGCTGTGCCTGCATTGTGATCAAATCCCATACCACACCCAAATATGTTGTCCTCTGAGCCGGAGAGAGAACGATTTTCTTGGCGTTGAGTTTCAACCCCAGAGATTCGAGATGAGCTAGTACGACATGCTGATGTCGAAGCGCAAGCTCTTGAGACTGGGTCAGATTCAGCCAGTTGTTTATACACTTTTTAAATGTGGATGCCCTGGAGTCATAGAGGAGCCAGAACTGCATCCATGAATTTCTTGTAAGTGCGGGATAACAAAGCTAGGCCGAATGGAAGAAACTGATACTGGTAAGCTTCGCCCCTGAAAGCGAACCTCAGGAACCTCCTGAATTGTGGCAATATTTAAAAATTAAAATACACATCCATTAGATCCATGATTGGACGCAGCCCCCTGTCTTTCTTGGGAATCAAGAAATACCGACTGTAATAGCCTGACTCTCTGTCTGGCAGGGGAACACATTCTATGGCCCCTTTGACCAGCAGAGTCTGTGATTCCTGTGTCAACAGATATGCACGTGCCAGTTTCACAGAGATGGAGACCACGCTGTTGTAACGCAGAAGACGATGTGCAAACTGAATCCTGTAGCCCTTCACTACAGTTCTTTCGTCTAATGGGGAGATATTTGGCAGTAGCTTCCACGCTGCCAGCTTCTCCAAAAGGGGCACTAATTGTGACACTTTGTTTGTTGGGGGGGGGGGGGGGGGTAGATGTCTAGTGTCCTGAAACGTGGCAGGAAGCAAACAGAGCATGTATCATTTCACTGGAGACCACTGCCCCCCGAAACACCGGTGGTGGCGGAGGTTGTTCAGTGATCCCCTAAGGGTGCCAGGAAGAAGCCTTACACTTCTGATGGAATTTTCCAGGGCCCTCCCTGAGGGGATACACTCTTTGTCCTGGGCACAGCTTAAGGCCGTTGATTTGGTCGTGATGACCGTACTTTAGTCCAGGTCCATCTGCGGCTGCCAAGTGTTACAAGCTGCTCCCCAGGCATATGAGGGGGCCAGAGTAGCTGGATCGGGTCGGGACAGTTTATTTATTTATTTATTTTCTGACAGCCCCGACACTTGAGCACAGTGAGTGAGAAACATATTAAAAGTCTCATCCTGGCACTGGCAGATTTTTTAGATCAGCCTGATACGCCTGCAGAACCCATGGTGTGCAGGGCAGCACTAGTCTGACCCACAGCATGAAATGCGTTCCATCCAAGTGTAGATGTTGCTACAGTACGTTTAACAGGGAACAATTGCTGTCTTTTCATATATATATTTTATATATATATATATATTTGTTATTCATCATCATCATCTCATCATAATTTTTTTATTTATATTTTTATTTAAGTAATGTTGCTCCAATAGGGGAGAGATAGCAGCTAGCGTCTCTCTCACCTATGAAATCATAATGTACAAAATCTAATTTTAAGGCTTTAATCTGGTCACTGCACGAGTCACCACCTAGTAACTCCTCATGTCCTTATAATCGCGAGAGGAGTGCTAGGAGAGAGCACTCTCAATGTCCATTTCAACAGGAGCTAGAGCTACAGCAGCCTCTGCCCAATCCGATAAAGTGCCTGGGCACGCTTCGGAGGTGGGCGCGAGAACCGTCAGAACTTCCAGATCGGAGCGCGATCTTAATGAGCGGGAAGCGGCTCGTTCCTCGTGAGAGCAAAGAGCCTAGCAGGGATAGGAAGTGAACCGCGGTGCTTACAACTGCCACTCTAGAACGCGAAAGCAGCCTCTTTTTTTTCCCAACATTAAACATGCGATTTCTCTTCAGAGATCGGCCATGGAGAGCGAGGCACGCATCTCTTATAGAATCAGCAAGAATAGTTAGAGCTTTCTTTTTCCTTTTTTTTTTTTACTCTTAACATACTTCCTTTTAAACTAATACTTTCATCAGCGTGACACACACACACACAATGCGGTCTCTGAAGACAAAGAAACCTGAGGATGTTTCCGTTTCACGTCTATTTATAACCTGCAGGTGCACGTTATCAGTGACGTCACCTGCCGAGGTTATTTAAGCCAATTCTTGGCGTGTTTGACACACATGCTTCACAACTGTACGAACAAAGAATGTTCTCATTAGCGATATTGAGCGCAGCATCGAGAGTAGCTTTTGATAGGGAACACCATATACTACGCAGCAATCATCCTTAAATTCGAAAGTGCTTTCCATATTTGGATCGACATAGGCTACATTTGTGAACGCACATTTTCTGCAATGTCGCGCGTCAAGTCATGCTCCCGTGCGCGACTTACAGACTGCATCTTAAGCCTCTGTTATACTTTTCGCGTCTGCGAGTCCGCTACGGACCGCTAGGTAGGCGTGACGTAAATATCGCCATCGGAGAGCATGTGTTGAGGCTCTGAGCAGACGACCGCGCCGACAGGTGCGCGTGGTCAGTAGCCTAGTCTTCAAAAGCACAATTGCACATTTGCAGGCAGTGCAATCCGTCAATAAAGAATATAAAGACAGCGATGTGCAATAATTCTGGGCAATTGTTTGTTCACATGTTTGTTGCAGAGCGGACCATCCGCGTGTGCTTTCGGAAGTATAAATGGAAGAAGTCCGCGTCCGCGTCTGGATTGCTCATGCGGAAAGTATAACACAGGCTTTACAATCGCACCTTCATTGTGCTGTTACTACATCGAGCTGAATTTCACAAAATTGTTCAGCTCCCGACAACATAAGGTATTTTATTTATGGGGAGTAGAATTATTTCTTTATTTCAATGAATCGAATCGATTAGATATCATAATATTTAGGCTATAATATTATAAATCAGGTCGGTTTGTATTTGTGACCCCGCGAGACTTGCACTTGGAGCATAGTGCGGCCCGGTGGAAAAAAAGGTTGAGAACCACTGCCCCAGAGTGACGCGCGGTGACGTGCTGCCAAGATGGCGACGGCCCGCTGTGCCCACTTTTGGTTTCTAAATCTCTCTTCAGAAACCTATGGGTGACGTCAAGGACACTACGTCCATGTTTTTATACAGTCTATATAAAGTAGAGTATAGAACAACACCTAAGGATGCAAGCATCCTGCAGTCAGCGCGGGATTGGAAATTGGAAGTGGACCTTGATAAGAAGCTTGTGTTTCCCCCAGAAATAGCGGCTACAACACTCCGGCCAGACATGGTCCTGTGGTCTCCAACAACAAAGCTGGCATATGTTGTGGAATTAACAGTACCATGGGAAGAGGGGGTTGAAGAGGCCTATGAGAGGAAAAAGAACAAATATTCCGACCTGGCAGCTGAAGCATCCCAGAATGGCTGGAAGACCAGCATCTTCCCAGTAGAGGTGGGCTGCAGGGGATTTGTTGCCACTTCTGCCACCAGTTTGCTGAGAAAATTAGGGGTGAAGGGTCGCTCTCTCCAACAGGCCATCAAGTCCATGTCAAGTGCTGCCGAAAAAAGCAGTAACTGGCTCTGGATTAAACGTAAGGACCCCAACTGGGCAGCAAGGTAGAGACAGATGGTATGCGGTCAGGCTTAGGCCCGACTCAGGGAGAAGGGCGCCCCTGCCAGCAGAGCCCACCAGGAATATGGAGGGTATGGCATGGAGGGGGGTGTACCTGGGACGCTGGGTACACCGTTGAGCCTTCTGGAGACGTTGTGGGCCTCAATCAACGAAACGTAGATGAAGCAGGGTGCCCACCTGATGACCCCAATGACATACCTTACCCTCCTTTTCGCCACTCCACACCGATTGCTACTATCAAGAGTTTCCTACTAAAGGGATTGAAACATCTAGTTCTATTAGCTATACTATGGTACTTTCACACCGAACCTGAAACGATTGTTCGCCTTTGCTAATTCATGTCTGCACGCTAGGTGGCACAAACCACTAATGCATTTTTCTTCAGATATGTATCTCGTAAATAGATTTAACATCATCTGCTGCTCAATATTATGGATATGCTGGTATCATATTTTCCTGTTGTGATTAATTGCTCATGCTTTTATCATGGTATACGGTATTATCACGGTATTGATATTTAGTTTAAAAAAAGTGGTCATAATACAGTATAAGAAGTTAAATAACTTTTGTATAACAAAAATAACAGCATTTACATACAATAAAGCAATACAGAAAAAATATATAAAGTTAAAAGTTTTACACAGATTAAAGAATTATAAAGACCCATAGGTATCACTTTACTATAAGACCACATTAGTTAACCTTAGTTAATGCATTAACATTCACAATGAGCAATAGCTTCATTTGCTACAGAAGTTATTAATCTTTGTAAAAAAAAATGCAACTCTTAGTTCATGCTAGCTCATTAAATGACACAGTTGCAACTTTCGATTTTTACAACGTGTTATAAATATCAGAATACCTAAGATTAATGAATGTTCAGAAGAATTTTTAATTGGCACTTTATGTTAACTAATGAAGCCCTTATGTAAAGTGTGAACAAACAATAAATAATCAATGTTGTAGTCCAGATTAAAATGGAAAAAAAAAGTTTGAAAATAAATAGCCTATTCTAAATATTTAAGTATTTGTCACTGTGATGAACACCATAGCAAATCCACAAATCTAAATGGCTATTTAAATACTTTAGAAAGTAGTGTGGCTGCTTTATTTATGGGGTTTCTAGAGTAAAGGCTGCTTTGTTTTCCCTGCAGTTTAGCACCATCTGCTGTCAGACAGTGAATGTGCTTTCATTCAGTGCGTCTCTCACGTGTTCCTCCATGCGCTTCTCATGCGTGCTAGTTTATATCAGAGCGCACGATATTTCAAGCAGCATACAGCATTGTTGTGCATTTTGACCATTTGATGGGAATAGTATTCTTAAAATGCATTCTAAATTCTGAATAATTTGTAATATATAATTATTAACGGTATTTAGAAGTGCCCTTGATAACAATATTGTGCATATAAATGCCATGATATATCGCGTTACCGAATACTGGCACGTCTACTCAATATACAGCATTAAATTAAGATAAACAAGGTTCTACACCAAAACAAACTATAATGCTTACAAGAATAGGTTACGTCCTTAAATACAATTAGAAGTATAATTAGCATCGAGATACACTTGAAAATATATGTAATTATTAATATATTTGCTTACCCACTTTAAACCATCATTGAGTGCTTGTAATAGCTTCCAATTGTGATCTATAGTTGATTTTGATTAATAAGCAGACACGTGCACTCTTTGTATGTTCAATAACGCTACACTTCTATTGTCATAAACATCCTTTATTGCATGAGTTGCAATATCATATGTTTATTTGCTTACATATTTCATGTGTAGAAAAAGAGTGAATACGACTCCTACCACTCGCGCACATGGAAGAAAATGGACGAGGCTCTACAGATCACATAATTCAGTGGACAATTAATAGAAATCTTGCTCTGTATAAAGAACATGTGAGAATAAATATGTTCTCAAATACCAACAATAACAAGAACTCAGCATCGATTAATCTAAAGATTAATTTTTCAGACCGATTTGATTTCGATTATCTCCCCATTAATTGACTACTAACAATTTACACATGTTGATTTACATATCAGAATGAAAAAAAAACATAAATTCCTTAACATTGCAATATATGTTTATTGCTCTTAAAATTACAAAATAAAAGACTGACTAAGAATGCATTACTTTGCACTTGTATAGAGATAGCATTCAATGAAACCTTGAAAACACATAGCTTACTGAAACAAGCTTACTGAACACATAAGGCCTAGCTTACTGAAAAAAGTTCTTTCAGATGAAAACAACAACAACTTGATGTCTAGTATTCAATAAAAAAGGTCACCCCAAAAATACTTGTTTAGAGCAATTGAAAGAATACAGTATGTAAATGTAAACTTGAGGGCTTTAAGCTAATACAGAGAGTGCTTTTACAAAAAAAAAAAAAAAAATTAACAGTGGGAGCCAGCAGCCTGTCATGGAGAAAAAAAATCTCAGAATGCTCCACGTGAAACTTTGGCGTTCCGCCCTTTTTCTATCGTGTCTAATGATTTTGGTTAATATGCACAAGGGAGGGAGAGAGCAAGAAGCGCTCGTGTAGTTTGAAGACTGTGAGTGCGCGAGCGCGCGTGAAACTTTGGTGTTTCGCCCTTTTTCTATCGTGTTTAATGATTTTGATTAATATGCACAAGGGAGGGAGAGAGCAAGAAGCGCTCGTGTTGTTTGAAGACTGTGAGTGCGCGCGCACAGCCAGGGCTCTCTCTCGTACGCGCCCTGTCACTGTCACTCACCGATCAAATAAGGCTTTGACAGCCGCCAAAAAAAAAAGATCAATGCAGAAAAACCCCTGGATTGGTTATATAACGTTGGACAGAATGTTGATCCGGCCATTGCGTATATTCAGCGCACATAAGGTAAACGTTTTGCAAACGTTTTTTAGAGAAATAAAAACAGGTCGACGAATCGATGCGCATATTTTGCGTCAACGTATTTTTTGCGTCGACGTCATCGATGACCTCGACGCGTTGTCCCAGCCCTAGAAACAGCGCCACCAATCTTGCCTTTTTGTGCAACAGCAGCTGCTCCTGCCACGAGATCCTAGCTCAAATCTTATTGGATGGCAAAGAATTTTCTTTGCGAAACTAAAAAGGTTTGTTGGACTAGTTTGAAAAAAAATATGTTTGCATTCTATGTGGAAGATTCCATAGATATCTGTTGTTTTATTCCAGTGTGTCATCGCGTCTGATATTAATTTAGCTTTTTCGCGCTCAGTGTGGAAAGGCCTTTAGACTGTTAAAATGTTCTTCACACTAAGAACTATTTACTAAAAGGTTCTTTGGGGAACTAAAAGTGGTTCATTTATGGCATTGCTGTGAAAACCCCCTTTTGAAACCTTTCATTTTTAAGAGCGTATATGTGAACCAGGAACTTTCCACTGTGTCCTAAAGTAGAACCCTTCATATCAGTTTGCTTCTAGTGTTTACGCCTGCAGTAGCTCTGCTGAATTGCTTTGGATCTACTGTGTAAAACTCTGAAAGGATCATCATTGTTCAATGTAGTGCTTTAAAGAATCTTTTGAATGTACCTACCTTGATATGAAAGTTAAATCTGAGAATATTTTACTGAAATGCCTTGTTGCCGTGTTTTTGAAAATCGTGAAAGTTCACCTGTGTTCTTCGATTCACTGCAAAATCATCACAGTTGTTTTTCCTCCCTCTTCCAGGCACCTTGAGCTTCTGTCTCTGTTCTTTCACATCAATGCATCTACAATGTCCCGCTGCACCGCACCTTCAGATTTTCCCCATTAAATAATCAAACCTCCTCTGAGAGCGTTGTCTTTGTAGTCTCTCTTCAGGCAGGAAACAACACAGAGAGTAAAGGGGGATTTCTAACTCTGCAAAAAGTTGAAAAGTTGACGTGAACTCTTGTAAACCATCATGAATATGCATATCAGTCTAATGGTTATTTTCCTGAGTGACTGTTTGTGTGCGACTCAAGTGAATGCAACGTTGTGAAAGAAAGCAAATCTGTGACACTCTTGATCCGCTCAAGCTACATTATAGCTCTGTCATGTTTGAAACATTTTCTCATTAATTCCTTAAGTTTTGTGTGTAGAAATGAGGGGAAAATTGTCTTTGAAGTTGTGTGGAGCATCTCAGGAGACCTGGAGGCCTCAGGCTGGATTTAGCCAGTGATGAGGTAGGAGATGTTGCTTTGAAAGGGAGTCATCCACCCTCCTCCGCTCATGTTCAGCTATCACATGATAAAGAAAGGATCATTTGCTCTAATGTTTGGTAGGTCATGATACAGTGGCTCCATTTGATTTACACATTCTGTAAACAAAATTCAGATTCATACCCTGAATATTTGCAGCATATCAAGGTCATACTGTATACTGTAATACAGTAACATGTGTTATATGTGGTAATTTTGTTATAGTTATGAATTACAATTTCTAGTAGACACATGAGTGCATACTTTTTATATTTTTTGCTGTTTCATGAATTATGCTCTTACTGCAATTGGGGCAAAAAAAAAATCTATGTTTATATCTAATTGTACTCTTAAAATTACTGATTAAAAATTCTATTTTCCACAATAATGTAATAATATGCTCTTTATTTATATATATATATATATATATATATATATATATATATATATAAAGAGCATATATATAAATATATACAGCATATTATTACATCATTTTAAATACATACATATGTGTGTGTGTGTCTGTGTTTTATTTATTTTTTGCTGTTTTATGAATTCTGCCCTTATTACTATTGCGACATGTTGTCACAAGAAAATATAATTTACAATGAACATGTACTTTTTTTATTTCCTGTGTAATCGCTATCAACTATCTCCAGTTTCTGCTATAATATAGTATTTATCTGTATAAAGTGTACACTTTTGATAGAGTATTATTAAAATAATATCTATTTATCTGTCTGTCCCTTACAGCTATAAGTAAATAAATCTGTAAGTATTAGGTATATTAAGCATATACAACATTCAAACTCAAAACTTATTTGAGACATTCAGGTGCCCCAACAACAGATTAATGCACTTTCCTTTTTCTAGTTTTAATTATTCAAGTGTGTAGACAGTAATAGTTGTACCTAGAATATTTTCAACACAACAACTTCTGAAAAGGTCCAAATATAATATCAGTTAACATTTTTTTGTATACAGTTAAATCACTGGAATCCCCCTTCCAATACAGAAAGAGAAAGAAGACATTACTGTATGGCCTTGAGCCAGTGTGTTGTCAATGTGCAATTCAGTGTCATGTATTTGTATTGTTATTTAATACTTTTAATGTAATTTTTGTGTCTTGTTTCTATGTAGTCAAAGCCATCGCGAGCGGTTCCTCTTATGTAGGGGTCTGTAGCAGGTCTTGTACTTAAACAGCTTTAAAGCACAAATCCCCTTTTACAAACAAGGAATACAGCTTGGGACGTTCCACTTTCTTTTGGGGGAACAGTGGTTCGTTAAAGCGTTATTAACACGTGATGTTAAAGTATGTAGACCAATATTTAAACATCGTATTATGTATTTCATCTTCTAACAACATGATATTGTGTAAATATGATTACAACTGGAATACCAGCATTTAAATTGTTTCTCCTGATTAACAAAACCCTATCCGGAAGTTGGTATCTTCCACTCGCCAGCTGATCGGCCTCGACTCCCGGTGCGGTCCGTCGGACTGTACGCGGCCGTTAATTTCTTGATTTTTGTCTAAATTACATCGAATTCATTGTAACGGCCGCTCGTGTCCGCATCGTTTACTTATTACACCGCGTTTTCAGCTCGGGGATTTCGTTGTAAAGCATTTTTGATCAAACGTCGAGTCGAGGAATTCCCGCACAAGCACTAGGCCACTAGCGGATCCCCGGTGTTTCCTGCAGAAACCTGCCGCCTTCACATCGCCACCATGGGGGACACAGGAAGCGAGCGCAGCAAGCCGCCTAGCATTCCTCCCCGCTGCCCTTGTGGATTTTGGGGGTAAGACGATTCATTTTACACGTGAGTGTACCTGTACGCCGAATTTGATGCGGAAAAGGCGTTAAATGTGAATGAAATGTGGTGTGTTTGTTGTTCATTGTTGTAGGCCGATGGATGGGGGTGGGGAACAACCACTCCTGTTTTTCACATCCACAGCTGCTGTTTCCCCTCGAACACACACTTAAAACACATACACCCAACAAACTCACATTACATTTAAGAATCTAGGGTTATCAAAAGCAGATTTTGGGAGATTTAGTGGTTTTTAACCAGCCTTGTGAGATGAACTCATTTCTCACTGCCCTCTAGCTCAACCATTGGCTGTTTGAAAACCCTATCTTAGACAGCGTTTTTGGCATTACAGATTGTGAAATGTTTGTTTTATATTGAAAAAACGTAGTGAACTTGACGTTTTTTAGCATCATAGGCGTTTGCAGGATTTTTTGGCATCAAATTTGACGTCGTTTTTTGTTATATTTCAAAACATTCATAGCCAGCATTATTTTTGGCTGTATTCAAAATCTAGTGTGCTGCCTAACTAGACAACATTTTGAGCATTAAAGGTGGCATAATTTTTAGATTGTATTTCAGAACCCAGAAAGCTGTCTACCTAAACCGCTTTTTAGGGCATCACAGGTGACATTGTGCTGTCTCTATTAAAAGATTGTGTGTTGGCTTCCTTGACCAAGGAGTTTAAGACTTTTAGATGCTACAGACCCAGAATATGATCATCTTTGTTTAAGGGACTCCCATCCTAAAATTAAAAGGGCAGCTATGAATTTTCATGTATAAAAGATCAAATTTATGTATATATATACATATATATATTTATTTATTTGGAAAATATAAATTAATTATTATTTATTAAACCAATTATTTATATATTTTTAAATTATGTATTTATTTAAACTCTTTTTCTGTTAGCTTTTCCATGGATCTCTAAAACTAAATTATGGCCTCCCTGGGGTCCTTTTGCCCCAGTTTGGAAACTCTTGTCCTGTCCAAAATTAGGGATTTTTCTTTTTTGTGCATGCTTCCTACATAGACAGCATTTTGGGCATGTAAATGCTTCCATCAGGTTTTGCCATCATTGAGATAAACATTAAGTGCTGTATGTCAAAACCTATTTGATGCCCTATCTAGACAGCATATTGAACATTTTATACACGCCTCCAGTGACTTGAAATGCTGTCTAGGTAGACACCTCCCTGGGGTTTGAGACAGTCAGGAAAAGCCAATGACAGAATGACTTTTTCTTGAGTGACACATCAATCATGCTCTTCTTCGAGCACGTGTTAGGCTCACGGGTGCAGTCATTTGACACTCCTTGCTGTCTGTGCTGGAAACAAATGCATCAGATTTGGGCAAGACCAAGACAGACCCATGACAAGTGATCATTCAGCAGGCTTTTATTAGCCATTTGTCCATTTGCTTTCATAAAAAATAGAAATGATATAGTGATGGTTGGATCAAATGCTGATGGTACTACAGTAATTACATGTTTTATAGCTCATGTATCAGGTAATTTAATCACATAAAACCTCTCTCACTTTACCCGTGACTAAGCGATTATAAAACAGGCTCAACCTTCTGTTTTGTGTAAATTAGATTGTGGATCTGTTGATGGTGTCCCTGATTTGTTAGGTCAGGGTTTCACAAATAGGCATTTAGGGAACTGAATGTGATCGAAATGCCTACTAATTCTACATACATATTTTCAAAATAGACTAATCAATGGTAAATCGAACACATTTATCAACTTGTCATTTAAAAACCAATTAGAAGACCATTGAGGATCATCCAGTCCAACAGTGCAAGCTTCACTGAAACAATGTTGTGAATTTGGGGTGGGACTACCTGTTTGAATACAATCATATTTTTGTGTGTGTGTGATTTTCTTAGGTGCTGCTAGTGGCAAAAAATAGAAAAATGCAATGTCATGTTTCAGTTCAGCTCATGTGAGAATAAAATGAATGCAGTGTTTACCATTGCAACTGGTTTTACGGGAAATCTTACTTTTCACAAATCTAAAATGCATTAATGTTAAGATCTGTTAAGACGAAGTTTGAGTGAAAAGAAGTAATAGCAATAATATATTAATGACCCAGTCGAGTGCTGTCATTATCATTTGTTCAGTAGCATTTTCTGGACTGAAGTCAAGGTTTACTTCAAGGGGTGTATGTGTGAGTGTACAGAGATGTGTGCACTTTATAATGACACAGGATGAATAATATACAGATTGGTCTCTTCATCATCATTATGATCATTGTATTCATTTTCAGCTCTGTTGTTTAAATGTTTCATGTTTGTGTGACTGAAAGACTCGAATAGATTGTAGCAATGGTTTATTTTGGACTCTTTATTCAAGTGGCACAGTTGCTGTCATTGAAGATGCACATGAGATTTGAAACCGGATGTTAACATAGCACGTCATATCTGGCTTTATATCCTGCAGATTTAAACCACAGCCCATCTCTATTCTGAATTCTTGACGGTTTTTCCCATTCAGACTCAGACTTTAATAGACTGACTGGTTTGCTTTGTGCAGAGATATATGAAACGATACAGTAAATGTCCTAAAAGGGGAGTATGTTGAATCAGCCTTGTAAGAATTGACAATGCATGGTTCTGTTTGCTTGTATATCAGATTTTTTAAGTTTTACTATGGACAAATTGTCATGGTGGATTGTTTAGTGTGTAATAATTAGTTGCATATGATTTATATGTTGCAAGTTAGTCTGAAATTTACTCACAATCAGTATTTTTGCATAACACGAAAGACGCAGTTTTCCTTTTACTGTGGATTTTATTTTAATAACTGCAAGCTCCAAAGAAACCACAATTTTAGGTAAAAAGTGAAAAAAAAGGGTAAAAGTCCACTTCACTGAAGACATACAGTAGTTTTATGTGATAAAGCGGCCAAGATGCCAATATTTGCATTATTTGGCAGTTCTCCTTTTGTGTTCAATGAAAAAGAAATCATACAGTTTGGGAATGGCATGAGGATGAGTAAATAATGATTTGTAAAGTTTGACTCATTTGTCATTCAGTTAAAGCTGCACATTTGTTTGTCATTGCTTCCTTCTTTGTTTGCTATGCAAAAACTATCTGCTGGTAGTTTGTTGTTTTACGGTTTTTGGTCTATTGGTGCATATAAATGACAATAATTAAATGGCATTCTTGTGATTGTTTAATATAAAACTCTGCAACTTTTAAAACTGTATTTCAGCATTATTACTAGTACAAATGGTAATAAAACCTGTTGGGTCGAAATTGTTGTTAAAAATAATTTTATGTTATGTTTAAATTTTAAATGCATTAAAAAGTTAATCATCCAACCTTATAAACCGTAAAGGGTTTTGTCTCTGTTTTCTAAATTTCCAGATGGATAATTTTACTCATATGGTCAAATGAAGACCCACAGTCTCTGTTATATTAATAATTATCTTATGAATTTCCTCCATGATTTATTGCTCTTAGTTCTTTACTGCACCAAGTGATCACGTTTTTCATCAAAATCTGAAGTATAGGCCTAATATTCGTTATCCCTTGCATGCATTAAACCGAGCAGCTTTTGTAAAGTAGTTATTTGATTGGGCAAAACATAAAACCTAGTAAACCGATACTTGAGGGAAAGGTTTCAGGTAACCTGTTGCATGTGTAAAAGCAGTCTCAAAACGTGACCGGTTCTTCCCTCAACCTTGTGTAGACTTGCCCAACTGGTGTTGAATGACACAAGCAAATGCAACTCTGTTTTGATAACCAGTGTCAAGAAAAATTTTGCACAACTACTTGAATTCTTAAACAAAGGCACATCCTCACTAACATGTCAAGATTAACCTGACGCCTATGAATTATCTGATGATAAGTCACGTGAGTAAACTCAGCCCATCTTTAGTGCATGTTATCTCAAATGAACTAAAGCAAATACAATAGTTAAGAAACAAAACAGGTTGCTGCGTTGATTTTATAAAAGGGTAGTTCACACACACAAAATGACAAAATAATTTACTCAGCCTCAAGTTGTTCCAAACCCTATTTGAGTTTCTTTCTTCTTTTGAACATAGATGATATTTAGAAAATGTTTAACCAATGAAAGGCAATGGGGACCATTAACTATTTGGTTACATTTTTTTTTCTTTGGTTTGTGATGACAGAATTTTCATTTTTGGGTTAACTATCCCTTTAATGTAATTTTAAGTCATTGTAACATTATATGCCAAATTAAAGCTATTTTGCTGGAAAATTGATAAAAAAAAATGTTTATGAATGATCTAGTGAATAAAATATGTAACTCACTTGATCATATTTAAGTTTTCGTTTTTAGAACTATATGGCTGCAAACCAGATAATCAAATGATTCACAACACAAATGTCCGGTATGAAATTTGGAGCAATATCTGTACTGTTCCATAGACATTTCTCTGTGTGTAGATAGAGGGCGCCGCAGTTCAGAGGGGCTGAAGTGTGAAGGGCAGGAGTGGCGTTTCATTTTTCATCCCATTTCCGAACTTCCATCTGGCATCTTCCATTTTAACACCTGTTAGCACATCGGTCTTCTCATTTTCAAGCATGCGTTATCTTTTGGGAGCTGGTGCGGCCAGGGAATGAGTGTAGAGAGTGAGATCATCTGTTGTGTTTGGATGCGCCGTCCCCTGTGATTCCCACAGAATACTCTCATTATTGAGAGTATCATGAGGCGCTGTAGATGTTGATCTCATACATATAGAGACTACACATATTAATTATTTTTATATTTGGGATTTTAATTTCCTAACACCAAAAATGACCAATAAAACTGATGCTTGCTATCAAACTTTCAAACATAAGCTGAATGTGGCGAGAAAAGACTGTTTGATGAAATAATACAAATAAATAGATAAAGCTGGTTATTTTAAAGAAGTAGTTCATTCAAAAATAAAAATTGTAATTTACTCACACTGATGTTCTTCCAAACCTGTATGAGTTTCAAGATGATATTTTGAAGTATGTTAGTAACCAAACAGTTGCTGGTAGAAATGGTAGTGTTGGAAATGTTAATGTTGTTTTGTTTAGTATGTAGTTAGAGCCAATTGTTGGCAGGTGGGTTCCTTCTGTAGGAAGCATGGCATCAATCACGTCTCTAAATTAGATTCAGTGTTATTGTGGTTATTTAGTAAAATGGCTTGATTAATGGTGTGATGTGATTTGTTGAATATGCCGCACATACAGTAACTCTTCAGAAGGTGGGCTGAGGTGTGTGTGCACTGGAGTCTTGATTGGGCTGTTGCCTCTTTTCATAAGCCATAATTGCAGATGACATTTAACAGGAGATGTCAGATTAATCCAGAGAGAGGCCAGCTTGATTGGCTTGGAGTCATGTGACCGAGGAAAACCGTGCGCGCACATACACATACACCGTCGCATTTCCTGAAAATACTTTTTTTTTTTTGTATACTTTTTTTGTATTAAATATAGGTTCGGCTGCCCAATTGTTTTGTGTGATTTGTTTTATTCGACAGAAGTTGAATGTTTTGCTAGTGTAATTTTTATGTCATTTTTAATGTTATTTTTGAGCCTACTTGCCATTGTTCTTTGTTTTTCATTTAATCATTTACAATTTAATTCATTAACTTATGATGTTTTATCTAACTTTTTTTTCTTTTTTGCAATCATTTACAGATTTTACAATTAATTTAGCCGACATGAAATACTTTTATCTGTTTTAAAAAAACTTTTTTACTTGTTTTTTATGCAATCATTTACTCAATAGCTACGTAATATAGTAGCAAGTATCGTTTTTGTTACTACTAGGTGTCATTTATATAGCTTTAATTACTGATATAATCGCCGCCTTTTTAGATCATTAGCCAGCAAATCCTTGGTAAACATTGCAAGGGTAATGAAAGTCGCAAGTATGGAGTGTTGCTTTATTTAATCGATCCAAATGGCTGCTCAAAATGAACTCTTTCACTGTTTCTTATGGTCGATACATTTTGGATTTAATCTAATCATATCAACATATTTAACCATTATAGCTTATTTTAAGAACAACCATCATATATGTTACTCAATCAGCACTGTCGATAACACATTTTTATTGCTCATTCACACATAATGATGTGCTCTTCATGCTCATCTTCTTAATACGCATTATTCCTACCCACAATGCCTGATCTCGCCCCATGCTTCCATCCGCCTCCTTGATTGGGCACTGATTATGATTGCTCTTGATTGTGCTGTTGATGTTGTTTTCATTGCTAACCTGTGTCACTTTGAGAGAGACTTTTGAGGTGCATGCAGGAAGAGCAATAACTGTTTGCGTGTGTGTACATAGTGTTTGATATGTCACCACCCTCAGCCTGCAGGTAAAGAACAGTGAAGAGCTCTCCACTGAAGAGGCGTCTGAGGCTTTGTTCACACTGCAAACAATTCAGATTTGTTTTTCAAATGTCCCCACTAAAAGATCTCATTAAATAGGGATTGCTCTTGTGTAGAGTAAAACTTGATCGCAAGCTGGTTGTGTTAGCTTATTGTTCTTTTGAGATGTTTTGAGGTCTTTTCTGTGAGTCAAATGAATCTGTTCAGAATCAATATTTCTGAATCCAATTCACTTATACACATTTTTATCACAAACAGATCGGGGTCATGCAGGAAATGCATTGAATAAAAGGGAAACTTTTAATTTGTTGTTTTTATAGCCTATTTACCCAAGTAATTTTTTATTTAAAATGTTAATATTTTTATTTTAATCTAAAAATATTAAATATTGAAATTTTTTACATTTAGTACATTAATAAATTAATATGTACATTTTCTAATAAATATAGGAATTCCACAGCACATTAAGTTTTGCTGTGTGTATCTCAGGAATCATGAAATCCTTACTATTGGATTCAACTGCTAATATTTTTGTGTTATGATGGTCATTTCATAAAGAGATGTACTTTTCCCCATACAGATATTAAAAAAAAATATTTGCTTTTGTCTTTTCTTTTTCCAGGTCCAGCAAAACCATGAACCTTTGCTCCAAATGTTTTGCTGGTAAGATACTGTTATCACATGGTCTATAAGATTATGATTATACTTGAATCAGTGTGTCTAAGAGACTTTCACGCTCTCTGTTCTCTCCTTCAGACATACAGAAGAAGCCACCAGACGAAGACTGCACTCCAGAGCCCGCCCCCAGCTCAAGCAAAAGCCAATCAGCAGTCTTCTGTAACGAGACGAGCAGCAGCAGTAGCCAAACCCTGTCCTCCAAGCCAGCCAGCTCTGATGAGCCCTCGACAGAAGCCACACCTCTTCCTGCACAGGACGGTGAGGACACACAAATTCTGTCTTCTAATAAAGGAGATGATATTTCAGCGCTCATTGCATCTAGTCTGAGATTGGCTCTAATCGTTTTAATATCCCACAGCAGTCATAGAGATACTGCAGATGAAAAAGAACCACAGGCTTATTATATCGTGTTTATGAACTTTTGGGAATGTCAAATCCCAAAATATGAGTTGAGGACAACCAGAAAGTCTGAAACCTTAGAGATGTAGACTAGTGGGTTCTCAAACGGTGGGTAAAACGTTTCTAAATAGCAACAGCAATGTTATGGGTTTGATTTCCAGGGAGTGCATGAGTTGATAAATGCAGTGTACATCGCTTCAGATAAATGCATTTGCCAAATGCATAAATTTAAATCTTCTGTCATTCTCTCTCTCTCCCAGAAGTCTCCAGTACAGACACAGCTCGCGGCACGCTATCCACTCCTACAAAACGACCCTGCGACTCAGGTACACCTCACCACCGCTCATGTGTATGTGTGTGTCTGACAGCTTTTAATAGTCTAGCACATCACACCACTGAGGAAATGAGTTGTAAATGTACAGCAGCATACAAATGTGCTTATAAAGACTCCAAGCAGCTGTTTGAAGGTAATCAGGTGTTACATACTGCACAGTTATCTTCATCTGGAATGTTTTGTTTAGAGCCCGACCGATATGGATTTTTGGGGGCCGATGCCGATATTAACTCGAAAAGAGCCGATTTATAAGCCGATATTTTGATTTTAAAAATAATCTGGATATTAGACCCATTTCCTATAAACTGCACTTACACAACATTCAATAGCAAAATATCTGCCTGTTCTATGTATGTGGGCTGTATAAACCATTTTCCAGAATGGATTATGTTAAAAAAAAAAGCCTTAGATTACAATCTCAATGACTAAACAATTGCACATCAAAAGTATATATTTTTTTAATGATCAAAAAACAGTCTGGTTTTATACATTTAACACTTTTACTTTCTTCCAGTTGAAGCTGGTTTTAACAGTCTGTGTGTGTACTGTAAATAAATTATAATACTAAAGTTAAAGTATTTGCAGAAGTAGTCCCACACTTTGCTGCTACTGCATTCACCTTTTTCAGCCATCTGTAGGCAGAAAGAGAGACAGAGAAAGATTAAGCATGTGTATTAATAATATCACCATGTATCATTACTCATGTCATCATTAGAATTATAATAATAATAAACTGGGATCTCCTACATAGGCAAAAAAAAAACATTTTTCTTTTATGTCTGTAAAGCTGCTTTGAAACAATATGTAAAAAAAAAAAAAGCCCTTGTTCAGCTCACATTTATTTACATGTCCCCTCTGGTTTAATCATTTCTGACGCACCTACTGTAGTTACTGTAACTACACTATATTTGCTCTCACAGAACATCGTCTTGCCTACTATTACCGGAAGATTACGGAATCAATTCGAAGTTGAATGGTTAACGTTAGTGTCATGAACACACCGCTGTCAATTTTGAGAAGACCACCTTCAAACAAGTTAATAGCAAGCATTTAAGGGGCCTGCTAAAAAGGAAGCTATATTAGCGTTAGAGTAACGTAACCAGCCTGAATTCACCAAATTGTTCTCTGGACCTGAGGGTAGCCTCTTCTTCCTTGCTTCTCTCTTAATTCTCATCAGCAGGACTAGCGCTATCGCTCGCTTCTTACAACGGGACAGATACATCTTTGCTGCTGACCGAAAGGAGGAACAACAGAATATGAAAGAGCTCCCGCTAAACGTTTTTAAAACCCCACCTACGCCATAGCGCAGCACAAATCGCATTTGTATCTGAAGGGCAACGCTGAGCCCAGCGGCAAGCGCCGTGCACACCGCGTCCTGTGTGAAAGGCCCAATTACGCGGTCATTATGTGGGAAACACACCGCAATAGAATAAGAATAAGTTAAACGCTAACGTTATAGTTTGACCTCCTATTAACGTTCGCGCTCTTCCACTGATAAACATGGTATTAGCTTTGTGGCTAATCTAATATAGCAATGCATTAGCGGCTGTAAGTGATGTTACAGAATATTTAGGAAAGATAATGATAGGACCGTTAGCTAGAACTACCACAGAGTTTTTATATACAGGGTATGAACTAAATCTACAATCATTTCACATGACGAACGACAGACTCACCGTCAAAACAGTAAGTTACATCTCCTTGGCTTGGCTGATCGTTTTCTTCTGTAGTGGATTTCTGGCGCTGTTGTTAACTCTGGAGCTGCAGAGCTCCCTATGGTGGGCACACTATGCAACACTCATAACATGAGTGAAGCATGAGACTCTGTTTCTCATGTTTCATCGGCCGTTATAAATGCCGATGCCGATTTAAATGCAATTACCTTATATCGGCCGATAATATCGGCCGGCCGATATATCGGTCGGGCTCTAGTTTTGTTGTACCATTTGTCCAAATTTTTTCTTTCTTTTTTTTGAGAACATAATTCAGTTAGTTTCCAAATCCAGTTGTCAAAATATATATATTTTTGAGTCAGTGTAGAAATGTGATGCATCATTACGTTACACCAGGGTTCCGCAAATCTTTCCCTGGAGGGCCAATGCGGTGCAGAGTTTAGCTATAACCCTTATCAGACTCACCTACCTGTGATTTTCTTATGATCCTGAAGACATTGAATAGCATGCTCCAGTGTGTTTGATTAGGGTTAGAACTCCACAGGAAAGTGGATCTCGTGGGCCAGATTTGAAGATCCATGCTTAACACATTCCTTATCACCTCTCCACCCACAAGAAAAAAACAGTTTTAAAGTTGTGAAACCACTGGAAGCTTTGGTTTACACTGACTTACCAAGGTCAGAGGGAGCTAAATCAATAGAGTTGAAGCTCTGGTCAAACCATGCTGCTGTCTAGTGTATTTGCAACATGGTTGGTTATTTCACAATTGAATGTGTATCAGTATATTACATCTGTGCATTACATCTTAAAGGGACAGCAGCCTGATTTACTTTCTGCTGTCTGTGTTGAATAATGCTAATCAAGCAACAAATGAAAAAGAGAGAATGACTCACTGCTCTTGACTGAATTGCTCCTGTAGGTTTAACAAGAATCATGTATTTAATTCATACAGTGAAGATTATGTAGCGTTTAATTAATTTGTGCATCATTTATTACTTAGTAATAGTTCTCTTGAAAATCTTCCAAACATCTATCAGTTTCTGAAAAGTGTAAAACATGTTCAATGGAAACGGTAACCAAACAGTTGACGTTAGCCATTTACTTTTATAGTATGGAAAAAAAATACCATGGAAGTCAGTGGCTACCAGCAACTGTTTGGCTCTGAATATTTTCCACATCGTCGTCTTTTGTGTTCAACAGAAGTAAGAAACTCATACAGGTTTGGAACAAGAGGAGGATGAGTAAATCATGGCAGAATTTAAATTTTTGTGTGAACTATCCCTTTAAATGTTACTGTTAAATAGACCTGAAAAACTCATATTTACTTAAATATTCGTTAACTTGTATAAGTTCTTGCTTACTGAGTGGCAATCCAACTTGGCATGCACCTAACATGACCTACATCCTTCAAACCTCAAACAGCGATACACTTGCAACTGCAAAAGCATTGAAAAGTGTTTATTTGTGTTTCCAGCCTCAGGTTCGGAGAGCGAGTCGTCTCCCGAGAAGCGTGTTCGTGTGGGAGAGGCCTCATGTTCTGAAGATTCTCCTCGGGTTCCCAAGCAGAAGAACCGTCGGCGGTGCCATCGCTGCCAAACCAAACTGGAGCTCGTACAACAGGAGCTGGGGTCCTGTCGCTGTGGTTAGTATGGCCGTCATCTGCGAGATGATGTGACAAAGCTGTAATGCTTCCCGATTCGCATGCGTGAAGTCTGGACAGCTTTGTTGATGACAACGAAAGTTTTCTAGTTTTGTCGCATCACATCACTAGTTCCGAGACGTGCAGAATGATGTAAATGATGGGCTTTCTGATTCTGTCGATTCCATGCGGGCTTGTTCATTCCTCACCTGACTGTTTGCAATTTCAGCAAGAACTTTTAGATCCCTACAGAACTAAATGAGTACATCACCTCCCCCCCCCCCCCCCCCCCTCCTAATTTTAGACACTTTCTGTAGGTGATGAAATAAAGGGAGCATGTAAACATAATTGCGCAGTTAACATCAGTCCTCCTGGCTGTGCTTGTTATTTTTTGTCTTGTTTTGTTAAGCTGAAGGTGCTATTGTAAGTCATCAGTCTAATGACAATTCCCACAGCTCTGCTAATACACTTATGGATCTGACTGTTCCCGTGACAGCTCGCATCGGAGTCATTATCCCGCCGGGATTTATCTCAGACAGGATTCCTGGCGTTACTTTACGCCAAAAACTCTGCAGCATTTTCCTCCTAGGGTTAGGAAAATCTGTTTGGATGTACAGTAATGTAAAATAACCTGCGGTCCAGTGAGTGAGTAATCTTGAGTAGATTTAAAGGAATTGTTTAGCCAAATAATTTAAATTTGCTAAAAATATATACTCACCCTCAGGCCATCCGAGATTTAGGTGAGTATGTTTTTATATCATTAGAACATTTATCATTCCATCACTTGTTCACCAATGGATCCTCTGCAGTGAACGGGTGCCGTCAGAATGAGATTCCAAACAGTTGATAAAAACATCACAATAATCCACACCATTCCAGTCCGTCAGATAAAATAGTCTGCATGTTTATAAGAACCAAATCCAAAAAGGCGTTTTTATTTTAACCCATTGCTTCCGGCCTACAAGACCATAATCCATAGTAATTTCTCAGTGAAAAAATTCACATGAAGACCCACAAGCATGTTTGTTTAGAACAGTTTTGGCTAATTTATAAATCGTGTTTGAACCGTGCATATTTTTCCCCTAATTCAGAAAGCAATATTATGGTTAGAGGACAGAAGTAATGTTTTTAAGTTTACGCTTCACAAGATGTTAATTGATGAACTGGAGTGGTGTGGATTATTGTGATGTTTTTAATCAGCTGTTTGGACTCTCATTCTGATGGCACCCATTCACTGCAGAGGATTCATTTGTGAGCACGTGATGTAATGCTAAAATTTTCCACATCTGTTCCAATGAAGAAACAAACTAATGAGGGTGAGTGATTTTTTTTTTTTTAGCTAGTTTTAATTTTTGGCTGAAGTACTCCCAAGTGTTTGTCTGATTTAGACCTCTGTTAATCGATTCAACTAATGCATTCATATGAACTGCCTCATTTGAGCGAATCTTTCATGAATCGGGTAGCACATTATGCTTTGTTCATGGTAGCATGCAGTTAACAACGCCACATTATGTTTTTCTTTCTCAGACAATTTAAAAGACAATATATATGCACATTTTTACCGTGTGGATGCAGCTTCAGCGATGTCGCTCTTGAATAACCCTACATGATGCACTGATGTGTGCAGTGCCATGCAGCTCTTCTGTGGCTGCAGTAATTGAAACATTGTAAGCTTTTAATCATATCGGACTCATTAAAAACACCATGTGTATTAATGAATATATTAAACTGCTTAACGAGACTTTCTTCTTAATGAGGCTCTTAAGATGGAATGGATCCTCCTCTGTGTGCAGAGCTGATTTTTATTTACTTGGAAATGAGCTCAGATCACAGTTTTTACATAAGAATTCAGACTACATTTGGCCTACCTATAGTGAGTGGTGTTTGCTTGCATAGATATTGCTTGTACTGTTAATTTCAGATTTCATTTTTAGATTTTTATATATAAATAATTTAGTTTTCATAAATAAAAGGTTTTGCCTTAACTTTGCAATTTCTGTATTGCGTTAGTTTTGAATTTCTCATTGGCATTTAATAATTTGTAATGGTCGAATATGAAACTGAGCAAATGCATAAAGCATAGCATAATTTGAAATCAGGAGTTAAAAGTTTAAAGCATTCTATTCACACGGACCGACCGCCACACAGAGATCTTTATTTTACTTTTTTTTGTTAATACATTTTTTGTACTTAATTTTTTTGCTTGTTTGCAAAATGTATGAAATATTTTTGTTTTTTTCTATATATTTTTTTAATGTTGTTATTATTTAGCTTATAACACAGCTAAGCTTAATGCACAATTATTTTCAGACCAAATGAACACTAAAATGAAGACTAAAATTTGATTTGTAGAGGGGAAAAATGGCAAAAAAGCTCTAAATGGAACTGCACTGAAGGATGGCCCGATCACTATCTTACTTTTGGATATAGAGACTTGGAAGTAGGCGCTTTTTACTTTTTTTCTAAAAACTCTACCATCACGCCAGTGTTGCACTGCATAGGCAAGCACCACTCAAATCCATTTCCTTTTACTGCTAAAAGATCTGAGATCATTGTAATCTCTGTGCCAGCTCTCTGGCATTCATTTAAAAAAGCCCACACTTCAGCAGGGTTAACGCTGACGTAATTAGTGACTTATCAGAGCCGTTCCGGATGTCTCAAAGAGTCGGCACGTGTGAGGAACAAGACGTGCTCGTGCTATTAAAATCAACCTTGAGCAGATTATACAACACTTTCATCTCATCCTGATCCCTCTCTCTCGTTCTCAGGTTATGTGTTCTGCATGTTGCACCGGTTGCCGGAGCAACACAACTGTATGTTTGACCATCTGGGCCGTGGCCGAGAGGAAGCTGTGCTGAAGATGGTGAAACTGGACCGTAAGGTGGGCCGAACCTGCCAGCGCATCGGAGAGGAGTGCTCTTGAACGCCCCCTGCACACACACACATACTCTCTCTCACTCGCAAACACACACACACACACACACACACACCACACGACTCACTCACCTGTTAGTGGTATCTTTTTTCCCTCCAAACACATCTCAGAGGACCTACACCCCTGCTTGACCTCTGACCCCTCTTTGTAGCCTCGTGCTCATCACACACAGGCGACTCGCACAGCCTTAACTTTCTGTTATCTGTCCATCCACACACCCAAATGCAGGTCAGACTAATTTGGCGGTCTGTACTTTGGAGTCTCAGAGGCTGCGATCGACTCCAGTGGAAACAAATCGATTGATCGCGACCTGGATCACACGAGTCACCCCGTCCCTGGACAACGCCAAAAAAGGCCAGCTCTGCCACGGCCCGTAGGCTCGAGCCGAGTCAGAGCCGTTGCCCGTTCACTGGCGTACACTCACAGATGCACTTACAGCCGTGTTTTCAAACGCCGCTCAGCACGAGGGCCGAGGACAAACCAGACGGTACCCTTTGGTTTGGGTTCGGTTGGGAAAGGGCCGCCCACAGCTCATCTGAGAACTAGTTCCTTCAGGTCTGAATAAACACACTCTGTAACCTCGTACGACTCCCATCAGCCCTTGCATTATACACTCTGCCTCTTTTAAAGCAGCTGAAGATCTCGGTGGCTTTTTTTTTTTGCCCTTTTTTCTCGCTTCCTCTCCTTCATTCTCACTAGTTCCTGTTCTTCTGCCTGCTCATGCTAACCTTTCTTTCAATATTCTCTTGATTCGCTCTCTTTTTCTTTCTTCCTTTCATTCTTCCTTTCTTTCCCTCCATCATTTGCATTATGGGAGAGATGTGTTCAGCTCTGGTGGGAACGAGGAAGGCGGAGTCTCAATTTACCTGCGCTTTTTTGTTTTAATTAGTTTTTTTTATTATTATTACTTTGACTGGTTTTCTGTTGAGATATCGACATGGACAGAACTGAAGAAAAGAGATGAATATTGTGTATCTTAAGAAAAATCCTTATTTAACCTCCTTTGTGTTTCTGGTTAACTCTCACTCTAAGCATAGAGCTGCATTACTTTGCCCTTTTTAGGTTAACAAAAAAAAAAAACATACAAAAAACGAAGATATGGATAAGATAAAGTCTTGTAGCCTTTCTTTTTTTTGTTCTCTTGTTTTCCTTTTTTTTCCTTTCCTCTTTTGCTGAAAAAGAATAAAACTGGATTAGAGGATGTGTGGTTTGCTTTTTTTTTGTTTGGTTTTTACTGTATTTAGTGTTTTTCATTTACATAAACAGATTTTGTGCAAAAATGTATAGCTGTAGAATGAAATATGCGAAGAATTCATAAATATACTAATACACTAGCAAGTTTGGGGGGTCAATATAGACTTTTTGTGTGTGTGTGTGTGTTTTGGAATGAAATTTCTTATGCTCACCAAAGCTGCGTTTGTTGGATTAAAAATAAAGTAAAAACCGTAATATTGTTAAATATTTTTACAATTTAAAATAACCACTTTCTGTTTTAATGTAGAATGGAATTTATTCCGGTTAATTTTTTTCAGCATCAATACTCAAGCAATCATTCTAATTTGCTGTTTGGTGGTCAAGAATCATCGTCAATGTTGAAAAGAGTTGCAATGCTTAATATTTTTGTGAAAACTAGTGATCTTTTTTAAAGGATGTCCTTTGTAATTTGTTTTACTTATGTAACGCACTTTAAGATATAACCCTAACATTGAAAGGCACTATAGAAAATAAAGATTATCATTATTATAATGAATAGAAAGTTCAAAAGAACAGCAGGAAGTCTGAAAAACTGAAATCTGTTGTAACATTGTAAATATTTTTACTGTCACTTTTGATTAATTCAATGCATCTTTGCTGAACGTAACTAGCAATTAAAAAAAAAAAATCTTATACTTAAACTACATTTTTGAGTGTGTGGTGAAGCTGTACTTAAATATAAATACTAAAGAGGCTGCTGGGTAAACCAACTTTCTTCAATAACGGTTTTAGCCATAATAAATAATTACAACAGACCTTTTCTGTGCAGAAGATACTTAAAGAAAAAAACAGCTTGAACATGCATGCAGGTCCAAAAAGTTAACCAAGCCTGATTTGGAATGGGGCTGACAACAATTCTCATATTTTTAATGCGGTTAAAAAGAAAAATGTGGAACAGCATAAGCCCAACATGAATATTTTTGACATAGGTTAGCTGTTAAAGTTGGAAGCACGAGCGCAGGACAGACAGATATTAGCGTGCTGGAGGAATGGCTTCATAAATTCCCCTGGATGCAATGAACACCTGTGACCCAGTTTCCACAAAACCTGCATCATGCGCCCCGCAAATATGGATCTGATGGCGACCATTTATAAAGCGCTGCTGTTTAAGGTCAGTGATGTGTAACCTGTGGTGGAGAAGCTCTGATCCTGGATCCCATGAGTGCAGCAGAGGCTTCTGTGGGCTGGAAGCTTTAAGCTCAGCTATGAACTCATGATGGCTGTGTCTGAAACCAAAGGCAGCTGTCTTACTGCCAAGTCAGCCAGTGACTTCATAGAGGGCTTTTTCTTTTATTTCAGGCACAGCCAACATTTCGTTGGGTCACACGGTGGTATATAAATAAAACTGCATGTTCCATGAATATGCTACATTTTAATGTCTTCTGACTTTTTATTATGAGACCTATTAGAGTAAATTTAGATAAATTGGGGAAAATTTAATCATTGACATGACTTTGATAAATGTCTTAATTTACTCAATTTACCGTTTGATAAACTGTTACCTCAAAAATTGAATTCACCTACAACATGAAAATCATCTATTTTTATATTCATTAAATATCTGCAAGCTCTTTTCAACTATATATAATTAAATTAATGCAATATCAGTATGTTAATAATATGTGACCTGGGACCACACAACCAGTCACAAGGGTCAGTTTCTCCAAATTGAGATTTATATATAATCTGAAATCTGAATAAATAAGCTTTCTATATTTAACAATATTTGGAAATCTGGAATCTGATGCAAAATAATAAAAATACTGAGCTCATCAGGGTTTTAAACTATTTAGACATTTATATGTGTGTGTGTGTGTGTGTGTGTGTGTATAACCCAAATCATTCTAGGCTGACTTGGTGCCCCTTATGATCAATTATCCAGTTATTATTGGTGCTTTAATTAATAATTTATTCAATTAATAATCTTGTTATGAAAATTCTGCATTGCATCAAAGGAATAAATTACATTTGAAAATATATTCAAATAGAAAACATTTATTTTAAATTGCAACAATATTTCACAATATTCCTATATGTTTTTGATGAAAAAGCAGACCATATAATATGTTGTGTGTTCATAGAAAGTGGGAAGCAGTTGTCAGTTGTGTTGTGATGGATGTAAGGTAAGCGGATGATGAGTGTTGAATCTTCTCAGACATCAGTCTCGCAGCTCTGTGTCAGCAAAGATGCGGATCTCTAATCAAATAGCACCTTCAGATGCAGCGCGGCCAGCCGGTGTGCTGAGACTCAAACAGGCCACTGCAGCACTGGCAGCCGCTCCAGAGGCAGATGGGCAGATCAATCAAATAAATGGAGACAAAATATTCCTCATAAACAGAGACTTTTGATAAATATGTGGCTCACTGTGCTGAAACGTTCAAATGAAGGAACTGCATACTGTGCAGTGTTCAGCATTTACTGAAGAAAAACAGATGGAGCATGTTCTTGTGTGATCGGGTCATTTCATGTGTTCTATATATGTATATGGGTGAATTTGAACATTTATTTTGTACTGTATTATATTTTAACATGGAAAAACAAGATTTTTTTACTACAAATTATTTAAATCCAGGTGTTCCTTTATTTTAACATTCGTAAAAAAAAAAAAAAAAAAAAGTTTTAACCAACACCAGCCACTTCCTTAATGACATTATCCAGGAAGTGACATCACTTTGGAGGAAACTGATGAAATCAACAGCACAAATTTTAGTAAGTATTAGCAGTGGATTTGATGAAAAGCTGGGATTTTTGTGGCATGTCTTAAACTGTCTCACATCTTGTTGGATAAAATTTGCAGAAATCATTTTGAGGATGATTAAAACAAAAAATAAATTCTCTTTAATTCCACACACTCATTGAAAAACAACTGCCGATACCTCACTGAGAAACTTTAGTTCTTACTATCCAGTTCATTTTATTGCCTCACTTCAGAATGGAAGGTATAAAGTTAATTGTGACCTTTTTATCAATTCAGACTTTTTTCCCTCAAGATTGTAACTTTTTTTTCTTTTTTTTTGAATTCTAAAGAAAAAAAATCAGAATAACACACATAAACATAAATCTGCCTCTAAACCTCTTTTTTCTTTATTCAAAGTTGATCTAGATAACTACACTGAAACTATTCACAATTCTGGTAATCGTAAAGCAGTGAAAAGGCCATCTCTATTCAGCCTAGCCTATATGTCCTGTAAAAATCATGGTTACTTACACTTTTACTGTAATAAAACCATGGTTATTTTTCTAAAGGGATTTGTATTTGTATATTATTTCTTTGTTGCTTTTCTTTCTTTCTTTCTTTCTTTCTTTCTTTCTTTCTTTCTTTCTTTCTTTCTTTCTCTCTTTTTGTTTTTATAACTGTACTGCTTTAATGGTTTGATGTTTTGTTTTGTATGGTATGGTAATAAAGAAAATATAGGATTCATGATCCAACTCTGAAGTTCTGAAGTATCATTTCAGATTGGGACTTCAGAGCACAGATCTTGATTCATTCAAGAACTTCGAAATTCCGATCTGAATCAAAAGATTCATGAAAAGGCCATTACTTTTCAAAATCATTACACACATTGTATCTATATTGTATTGTGAGGCCTTAGATTGGCCCTCAGTCCCCACAGAGCCTGTTGTAGTCTTATCTTGATAGGATATTGTAGTGCTGTAGCGGATTTGTCCACTTGTAATCCACTCAAACCCTGATCCTCTGATGGCCAGCGGTTGGCCGGTCATGTGGCTGTAATCCAGACAGATTCTCCACAGCATCCAGTAACAGCGTCCCGCCGCGTCCTAATGCTGTTCTCCCCCAATTAGACTCATGTTTCTCTTGCACTTCTTGCAAATGTTTTCCTGAGACAGAACGATTTGTTCTGGCTGATAGCAAGTGAAAGCAAATTACCACTGGATTAATGGAGTGAGTGTGTGTGCGCTTTTAGGCCTTGTGTGTGTGTATGAGGATGTTTTCCTAATCAAATTAAGATGGCCAGCAGTGGACGTCCTTATTTACTGTCATATTAGTCAGATATCTGTGTTGAGGATGAGGGAGGAGAGACTGCAGGGTGTCTGATGTGATTTGCGTTCATTATCTCTAAGAGTCAAGCTGAAATTACATCTCTTTGTTCACTCCGAGTCTTAATTGAACAATCAATCTTAGGCTTTTAGTGTTGACAGTGACCTCTCTCGTATCTCTCTTAATCTTCAGCTCTTTGCATTAATTCAATACCATTCCTGCCACTTAATCTATGATATATATTATAATGATTCAAGTTACTTTTGTGAAAATAAAATGGGTGAAATATTGTTCCATCATAATTCAGCAGATGTAAAAAATGAAACAGCATACTTATTCTGATCTGTAGACCCCATTTATTCAAATATACAACTAGTTATCATACTAATTTTATTATATTTTAAGAGATTAAAAACTTCTTGCTGACAAATGGGTAGGACCTAGTGGTTTGAAGGACAGTGGCAAAGATATTTAAAGATTTAAAATGACAATGACAATGAATTAGTCTTTATGGGCTGCACTGCGACCCTTAAATGGAGTTTTAATGTCATCTAATGATTCTTGATATGCCTGACAAGATTTTTTGGGTGAAATATTTTTACTAAATAAATAAATCCATACAAAGACACATTCTAAAGTATGAAAAACTGTAAAGCCGTTTTAAATGTCTATTGTTTTGATGCTTGATTAAGATATTGCGTTTATAGATTAATTAATTAATTTTCTGTCATGCATAATGTTCATTTTTATAAAACAAAATAAAAACAAACCCAAAATAACACATGGTTTAAGCTATATTTATTCACCTGAATTTCAGTTGAAAGTTTTCAAAAAACGGCAAATATATATTAAAATAAAACCTCCTGCGTTAATAAATAGTTTTCTTGAGACAAAACAATTTGTTCAGATGGATGATTATTCTATTTATTAGCACACACACACACACACACACACACACACACACACACACACACACACACACACACACACACACACACACACACACACACACACACACACACACACACACACACTCTTTTGTGATGTTTAGTAACTATCTCCATTTATTTCATAGACCTATAATTTAGCATTTTTCAGCATCATTTACCATTCAATAATTTGGGGTTGGTAAGATTTTTTTTTTAAATAAGTATTTTATGCTCAAAAGCTGCATATATTTGTTACAAAAAAATAAATAATAAATTGTGAAATATTATTACAATTTCAAACAACTTTTTACTATTCAAACATATTTTAAATAATAATTTATTCCTGTGATTCAAAGCTGAATTTTTCAGCATTATTACTCCGGTCTTCAGTGTCATATAAGCTTTCAGAAATCATTCCTATATGCTGCTCTAATACATTTAGTTGTGCTGCTTCACATTTTTGTGGCATTTCATGAGTTTAAGGCTTCCTTGATGAATAGAAAGTTTAAAGGAACAGCATTCATTTAAAACAGAAATCGTAAACTTTTAAGAATTAGTGTACATTTTTCTATCTCGAATTATTCAAAGGGAATTAGTTCCTGTATTCTACAGGAACAGTTCAAAAACAGCCACTTTACAGACGCTGTGAGGAGGTCTTTGCAAGTCTCTCTGTTTTTCTCCCTATTGTCATCTGAGCTTTCTCTTTCTCTGTCCGTTTCTTTCATGCCCTTTCCAATGGCTGCTGAGGATTACTTGTGGACAGCTCCGAGATAAACCAATAAAATGGATAAATATTTAATGATACATCAGTGCTGGAAAGGATAAAACAGATAAGTGAAGGGATTCATCTCAGATGAACAGTAGTGAAGAGAGAAGTTCAGCTGGATAAAGGAATGATGAGTGTCTGGTGCTCAAAGACGAGTCGTGTCAGTGAGATGTGGTGACGATGCACATGAGGTTTTAGTTGGGAATTCAGCAGTTTTAATATTTGTAATTTCAGATTTTGTTTGTGTAATCTTGTTTTTATCATTTGTATTATTACTATTTTTTAATTTAAAGTTGGTTTTAGTTTTTTTTTTTTTTTTGCACCATACAAATGTTCATGGTATTTGTGTTTTGTTTATCCTGATTGATTGGCTATGTTTGGAATAGGATACTACTACCATACTATTTCTGCAGCATACAATATGTAAAGCATGCAACTTCTGTGTTTTACCGTTTAAAATGTTTACCATTGCATTCCGCTTACATGTTTATCCAGATTCATTTTGAAATAACAGTATTTTACACTAATTAGTGTATGTGCAGTAAGATGTGCCCTATAGCAATCTGTACACAATTCATACATGCTGATGAACATAAAGGCATTAAACTTGGTTTAATAAATAACTGTTTAGTGCTGCAATGACTGGACACAACTGCAATGTGACAACATGACACACTGTTTTAAATATTTAGCGATGCATAATATACCTGTATACCATTAGTAGAGAGTGTGCAGTATAGATTGTATAGTATAGTTAGAATTTATATCCCAGTACAGCCCTGGTGTAGTTTGTTTGCTAATGTGTAACAGAAAATGCATTTAACTTTTTATTGTGGTTAGTTTAAAGATGATCATGGTTAATTATGTCAAAAAATTAAAATTAAAATTCAATACAGAATGCTAATATGCTATAGCCTATGTGTGGTGGTAGTTTTGCTCCGTTAATAAAATGTGTTGAATTAGAGAGACATTTGCTCTTCATTAACACAGATTTCTGTTTATTGATTGCAGTGATTTGCTGTGATCCGTCTCATTTCAGCACTGTTTATACATGCTCAATATGTTGAGTAAGTATTTAACTGTTTGTCTGACACATCAACACTCTTACATCACTCATAGTGACCCTAATGGTCAACATTAAATGCAATCCTGTTGATGTGGAGTGGACACTGACCAGATGCCTGGAAATAAAGGGACATAACTGCATCTAAAAACAAAGGCGATTTAAAAAAAATATATATATTATTCTCATGTAAAGTGGATGATATAGACGGTTTCATCGGGCGCACGCGCCTGGACCTAAGTTAACTTCCGGTCTGTGTTGTGTATATCGGTCTGGCTGCAGTGCCTTCTACAAACGCAGTTAAAGTCAAGGTGATGAGTACACTGAAGTTGGGGTCAGGTGGTTGTGCTGCGGGATGTGTTTCCCATACATTTATTTATTTTTGGAGACTCGCCACAATTTTAAAACTGATCGATTTTCAAAAAGGCTTCGCTGAATAAACATGAGTAACGTTACATACTGCACGTTTAATAATAATAATTCCTTACATTTATATGTTTAAATATCAAAACGAGGCACAGGTGTTTTTATATCGCTGTATTTCTGAAGGAAGACTTGCGTGTTATATGCCTGATAAAGCAGCGTGTGAGCGTACCACCTCTGCTTTGTTTACAGCTGTTACTGGGGAAACCTCTATTTTTCGCGCTTTATGCCTATGCTTTAAAACATCTCCTGCTGCCAAAGAATGAATTTGCATTTTCATTAAGTCCGCCTGATCCACGCGGCAAACATATTTTGTTTGTTATCAAAAAATATCTACTCTAGAGGGACTTGGCTGTTGTTATTGATTCTATTTGGAAGTCTACCGGAAGTTAAGTTAGGTCCAAAAAAGCGCGCATGCGCAGTAACGTTTGTTTATGTTGTGGCCGTTGAAACCGTCTATAAATTAAATTCATAAATTTCCTGCCTAATCACTGCTAACAAGAAACATTCTTAGAACTTTGACTAATGTCCTAGCAAGGTTCTCTCAAAGTTATGAACAAACATTCTTCCAGGAATGTTTATAGAATGTTTGTTTTCTGTTCATTAATAACTTATTTAAACAGTAGTCTATTCCTAGATTCAGATGGAGACCAGTCAAACTTAATTTTCCATAATGTTTGCAAAATTATAAAATGGAATGCAATTCCATAGATTCCATACAATTAATTTAAAAAGGAATGGATTTGTTTTACAACATAAAAAAAAAAAAAACCTGGACATTTTGAACATTTCCATAACTTATTGAGGAAAAAAGCAAAACGCTCTTATAATATATTTTTACAGTGTGATAATATATATATATATTTTTTTACATCTAATAGGCTAGTCTATTTGTAAAACCATTCTTACGTAAAGCAACTGAATGTAGTTTTGTGTATTTTTGTGACTTTAGAGCCCTGTACAGTAAAGTGAGTGAAACCCACAGTTGTAAATATACCCCTGTCTTAATTACAGAATAGCTGTACACATCCTTTTGTTGCTGCTGCAAAGCAAGTAGCTCTAAGTAAATTAAAACATCCTGCAAAGTTTTAAACCTGAAACTGCACCGTGTGTAAAGTTATTGTCTCTTAAAAGCAAGAGTAACTCTGAATCATTGAAACCAGTCGTTTATATATATATATATGATAGATCAGCGATCCCAAGCCATTTCATGTTGGTCTTTTCGGTTGGTCTAAATGAAATGCAAATTCATTCTATGCCGCTAGGTGCGGAGTGGTAAAAATAGCTGTTTCCAGTAACGCTGTACACAAAGCAGCACTGCGCTCACAAACACTGCTTTATCAGGCATTACAGGCATGATGAAATGAAAATGAGCCCAATCGGACAAATCACCACAGATTAGCCTCACGCAAAGGAGTGGTTTGGAAAAATGTGTCGTTGAGCGAATCGTTTGGGGGTCCTTCAGCAAGTAAGATGCAAAATAAATGGATATTATAAGTCAATGAAAGTGTTTTTTGACCTTGCATACATGTCAACCTGTTGTTGGGGACTCCCAAATGCAAAATATGAACATTTCATTACCCATAGTTGGGGCACTTTAAATCTACCAGAACAGACATTTGGAAAAGAAACACAAGCCTTATAATTAGAAGTAAGTGTGCCACCAGAATAACTTTGAAACTGTTATTTCAAGGTAAAACACTCAAAGTTGCTTTAGCAGTTGAGTTGACTGCAATAATTGACTTCATGATGGTTTTAAGAGCTGTTTTAATTCTGGTCGTGTTTCATAGTCAGACCCGATGTTACTTTTTGTAGTCTTGCATTGCTAGTCTAGTTTGGTCCATTTTGCAGCTTTTCAACAGGAGCCGGAAGAGAACGCCTGACCGACATGAACAACGGGCCAAAAACATCTCGGTCAAACTGAATTAGATCAGATGACAATAACAGACTGCCAGAGAAAATATCTCTTTCAAAATATGGCATAGAAATCTCTAGAGGAGCACAGAAAGCAGCAGAAGTAAAGAAACCACAAGTATGGAATTAGCAGTCAGAATGTCTAGTGATTATTTCTCAGGCTGACTGTGAATATGTAGTTTAATTACTTTTACAGTATGTGGCCTAAACAAAAAGATTCAAGCCTTGAATATGTCGATCTCTGGCAAATCCAGTGTGTATTAAACATTTAGCATGAGGTTAAAAAAAACGAATGATTAATGAATTAAACAGACACAGCTATAGCTGTAAGGTAATGGTCAGAGGTTTATTTTCATTTATGTTGCACAATATTCACAGCAGTCAATTCACACATACACTACCGGGGGGTCAGTAAGATAAAAAAGAAGAAAAAAAAAGAAGAAGAAGTCTCTTCTGCGCACAGAGTCTGCATTTATTTGATCAAAAATACAGTCTACAACTATAAAATTGTGAAATATTGTTTTAATTTAAAATAACATATTTCTATTTGAAAATATATGAAATGTTATTCATTCCTGTGATGTAAAGCTGAGGTTTCATCATAATTACTCGAGGCATCGATGTCATATGATCCTTCAGAACTCATTCTCATATGCAGGCTTGTTACTCAAGAAATATTTCTTATTATTCTCAATGTTGAAAATAGATGTGCTGCTTAATACATTTTAATGAAATGCATTGGTTTCAAATAAAGATATTATAAATGTCTTTACTGACACTTTTGATCAGTTGAAAGCATCACTGCTGAGTAAAAGTGTACAGAAGTATGAAACATTTTTTTATGGTAATGTGATATCAGAAAATAAAATGGCCAGAGTAGCTCTGAAAAGTGTTAAGTTAGGTGTGTAATTGTGTTCAGACGGCTCTGTTGCTGCTGTTCTCATGATAATAGGGTTTGCAGGGTTTCAACATTTTAATTTCTCCTGTCACACCTCCTCTGTCTTTTCCTCTCTCTCCTCCTCCTTTTTCTCATCTACCTCTCTCTCCATGTCTCGGTGGCTTCTCTTATTGATTTTTCTGTCCCTTGGACTCTTAAAACAAACCAAAGTGGAGAAGATTGTTTTCTTTGGAAGAGTTCTCTCTCTCTTTATCTCTCTCTCTGACAGGGGGTCTTTTCCGGGGTCTATCTGCTTTCTGTTGTTCGTGCGTCGAGAGGGCACTGGTGTCATGGAGAGCTTTAGTGTTTGGTGCGTTCGGAGCGGATGGCTTTGGAATATCAATCAGCCACTGCGAGAGAACCAGCAGGAAAACTAACAGACTCATCTGATGGCAGACTGATGGAGAGAGAGAGCGAGAGAGCGAGAGAGCGAGAGAGCGAGCAAGCGAGAGCTCCTCAGCCCAGAGGGAGTCTGGCTCTGCCTGGAGCCGCTCACATCTGATTGGTAGAGAGATAAAGGTGGTTCAGTGCCCACCTACGACCACACAGCAGTGCTTAAATATCCGTGAACGCTCTCAAACATCTTCTTTCTTTAATCCCCCCTCTCTCTCAATTCAATATCAGTTTTCAATATAGTGTGTTTTATTTGCATGATAACAAATTGGAAGTTCATAGTTGTTTGGAGCTTGGCAGTATACAATGAAAAAAAAAAACACTGCAAAACGATCTAAAATATTATTATTAATTTAACCTTAATCTTAATTGGACTAATAATAACTTTTTCCATTTTAATTTTTTTGTTTTTCTTACTTTTTTATTTCTAATTACATTAAAAATTGTGTAGCAAATTAGGTTAGTACTAGTAAAAAAATAACATTTTCAAGTAATGTTATGTAAACATTACTTTCACCTTATATTAATCAATAATAAATTAATAATAAATAAATTTAGTAACAATAATAAATAAATACATTTATTATTATCATAATTACATTTTCTTTTGCTAATTTTTGTATAACAGTCACTGCCATGATGATTTTATGGTGTTGTAGGTGGTTGCCAGGATGTTGCTATGCATTTGCCGTGGTATTGTTATTTAATTTGTAGCTGTTTGGTTGCTAGGGTGTTCTGAACGGTTGCTAGGTCCCTGACAAGACAAGTTACGTGTGGGAACTTTAATAGGCTTAATGGTTATGTCACACTGTAAATGTCTGTGGAAATGAGGCCTGCAATATGGAGTCAATTTAACGCCGTATATATATACGCAAAAAATGTACATTTTGCGAAAGAAAATAAAGTTTTGCAAACTAAAATTAAAGTATTGAGGAAAATAAATGTGCTTTTTGCAAACAAAAATTAAGAATTGCAAAACATAAATGAAACAGCGCGAAAGCAATGATTTCACAATACATATTTTCCATGGTCATATCTATTAATTTATTTGCAACGCTGCTTTTATTTTGCGTGTCAGTCTATTTTGAGCTTGCGATACCATTTTTCCTTTGCGCTTCACTTTTCTGCACGTCACTCTTTGTGGCACTGTTTTGACGTGGGGGTGGAGTCAAGGGACGTGGGCGTGTACAACATGATTCCCTGGAAGTGACGTCATCGGCCCGAGACGCAGGTCACTGATCCAGGTCCTGTCATGATGAGCAGAGGCTTGCGAGTGGATTGTTTCTTTTTATTAAATAGCATTAAAACATTCATGTTTTCGTTTCATTTAATTTATTAACAAATGTATATGTATTAGCAGCATTTGCTCAAGTTAAATAAGTTGTTAACATGAACATCTGCTGTTTATTTCTCTCGATGTGCACACTTTTATAGCATTAAAATGTGTATTGTTTAATTTGGTTAACTGCAAGTGTTTGTTTAAAATCTCTTAACTTGTGGGAGGACGCCAGTGCACAGAAGCTCTTTGTTTACATTAGTTCAGAGGAAAACGCAGCCCTGAAGAGTTTTGTAAATAACAGCCTATAAAAGCCCGACATGCCAATAAAGCACTGATTATGCTATGTGACAGGAATTTTTACTGGAAGTGCACTTTAGAGGATGAATTTAACAATAACTATATAAATATCCTAACCCTATAATAATAAATAGTAGAATTATAAATTAATAATTCGCTAGTTTCATTTGTATGATGCACACCATGTCGATTGTATTTATGCTGATGTGCACACTTTTATAGCATTAAAATGTGTATTGTATCATTTGGTTAACTGCAAGTGTTTGTTTAAAATCTCTTAACTGGTGGAGGACGCCAGCGCACAGAACCGTTCTTTACTCACATTAGTTCAGAGTTACTGCTAGTTTTAATGTAAAATAATGCAATTCACTTCATAAACTATAACTTCATCATTATCACATTATCACACATCATTAAAGAGATCTACGACTCAAGTTTCATCTCGATCGCGAATTCGTTTTTCATTTACATAACGACTGGCATAAATTAATAAATGATATTCATTGTAAGATAATTTTTTTTTTAACTCGAGTCTTTTTGGTTTAGTTTGGTCGTGGCCACAAGATATTAATTCTTGGGAATGTGATAATGTCTTGGCCACGAGTTTAATGATTAAACAAACCAGGGTGACCAGAGCAATCTGAGATTATCAGAGATTGATAAAGTATTTTTTATCCATCCCACAGTCCATTGATCGTGTCTTTTTATGTAATATATGTTCATATAAGGCTATTATTATTTTTATCATTACACCGTATTTTTCGGACTATAAGTCGCACCTAAGTATAAGTCGCATCAGTCCAAAAATACGTCATGACGAGAAAGTCGCATTGGACTATAAGTCACATATATTTAGAACCAAGAAGCAAGAGAAAACATTACCGTCTACAGCCGCGAGAGGGCGCTCTGTTTTCAGTAGTAGGCTGCAGGAGCACAGAGCAGCATAGAGCGCCCTCTCGCGGCTGTAGACGGTAATGTTTCCTCTTGGTTCATGTCAAATTAATTTTGATAAATAAGTCGCACCTGACTATAAGTCACAGGAACAGCCAAACTATGAAAAAAAGTGCGACTTATAGTCCAGAAAATACGGTATATATAATATATCCAAGTGGATGCTGCACACTGCTGGTGGTTGGTTATATAGTGCACAATAAAGCAATAAATGCATCATTCATTTATTCATTCATTCATTCATATAGGCTAACCGTATATAATTGATAATAATATTATATTAATTAGGGCTATTCTTTTATATTTATTGTTATGCTCATTTTAGGATATTTATATAGTTATTGTTAAATTCATTCTCTCAAGTGCACTTCCAGTAAAAATTCCAGTAAAAGTTATTTACAAAACTCTTCAGGGCTGCATTTTCCTCTGAACTAATGTAAACAAAGAACGCTTCTGTGCGCTGGCGTCCTCCCACAAGTTAAGAGATTTGAAACAAACACTTGCAGTTAACCAAATGAAACAATACACATTTTAATGCTATAAAAGTGTGCACATAGAGAGAAATAAACAGCAGATGTTCATGTTAACAACTTCTATAACTTGAGCAAACGCTGCTAATACACATACATTTGTTAATAAAGTAAATAAAACGAAAACATGAATGTTTTAATGTTATTTAATAAAAAGAAACGATCCACTCGAAAGTCTCTGCTCATCATGACAGGACCTGGACATAGACAGTAAAAGAAATGGACACAGTGACCCCATTGGATTCAACGGAGACAAGTGAAGTCAATTAGAAGCCCTTACTTCCTGGGGGTTGAGCGTACTGCGCAGACTCAAACTGAACTACATGACGTAGATGTCACGTGAGCAACCTGTAAGTCTTCTGTAGTAAGTAAATCTGAATCACCCACCGAATCTTCCAGAGAAGGCGAGCGTGAACAGGAGCAAATTTTGGTAAGTATTCTAATTAATTATCTCCCTTGAACTTTATGCCTCCACGTCCCCCCGATTGCCTCATAGACAGTAAAAGATTGCCTGCGAGTTTCTCCTCCTGTCCATACGGTAATTTATCTACTGTGCGACAGAGAGTCGCTGGTTATGACGCAATCGTTAGCCTATTTTTTACAAAAACTGCTTCTATGGGACCATAACGTAAGATACAAGTTAATGGAGCCTTTTATACATTTTCGCGTTTCTTTAGAAATAATTAATGGACAAATGGAGTTTTTAAACGCCTCAGATGAAAAGTTATTCGCTGTCAAAGTGATGCCAAAATGAATGGGAGTCAATGGAATGCTAACAGCAGGTGGGGGTCCGCTAGCCAATGGCGGCGCCCAGGGGTGCTTCAAAAAAATATGAAACCCTGCCCCCCTGAACCTGGATCAGTGAGCTGCGTCTCGGGCCGATGACATCACTTCCAGGGAGGCATGTTGTACACGCCCCTGTCCCTTGACTCCACCCCCACGTCAAAACAGTGCCACAAAGAGAGACGTGCAGAAAGGTGAAGCGCAAAGGAAAAATGGTATCGCAAGCTCAAACTAGACTGACATGCAAAATAAAAGCAGCGTTGCAAATAAATTAATAGATATGACCATGGAAAATATGTATTGTGAAATCATTGCTTTAGCGCTGTTTCATTTATGTTTTGCAATTCTTAATTTTTGTTTGCAAAAAGCAAATTTATTTTCCTCAATACTTAAATTTTCATTTGCAAAACTCTATTTTCTTTTGCAAAACTTACATTTTTTGCATATATATACGGCATTAAATTGACTCCATAGCTGCATATTGATTCTTGCATGTATGCCTCCATCCATTACCCTTCAGTGAAAACCTCTGATCATTATTGATCCACCATTGTCACAAAGTGTGTGTCTGTACACATTCACACATGTGATCTTTGTCGCTGCACTATGTAAAACTGCCTGCTGGAAATCTCCCAACAAAACCCCTCCTGACCTGATTCAGCTCACGTATGTACATGGACCTGGTTCTATGCATGTTTTAGATCATAAACCGTTACTTATTTGTCAGAGTGTGTTGTCAGAGCAGTCTCTTTGCTGTTCCTGGGATCCATTATCAACAAATAGATAAGATTTCCTAATGATATCATTTCTCCCCCTCTTTCTAATGCACAAATAATCTACAGTAATTGTTAATAGCTAAAAAACTCAGATTACAGAAGAATGTTTGTATTTATAGTGCCTTGCTGAAGTATTCATACCACCAATCATGACAGAGCAAAAAACGAATTTGTGGTAACTGCAAATTTAATGGTCGACCTAAAATAATAAATGCTTTGCATAAGTATTTTCTTTGACACTTGAAATATAGGTCAGGATCATTCCAGTTTCGCCAGATCAGCCTTGAGGTGTTTCTGTCCATCACTTGCTCACCAATGGATCCTCTGCAATGAATGGGTGCCGATCTGATGTATCGAGCCGTGGTGCTAATGTGGGCTATTCGTGTTTGAGTCTGACCCGAGACATTCCTAGATCCTGTTCCTCCCTCTTCACTCCACGGCTTCCTGACTTCCTGCCAAAAATAAAATGAAAAGATGAACTGGGAGACACTGATTTGCTTCCCGCAAGTGCAATTGTTCAGCTTTTATGTAAACGACCATTTTGTTCCATCTTAAGTAGTAATGATTGTGATATAAAATATGCTGCATTGAAGGACATTATGTTGGTAATTGGATTATTGGCTCAATCTGTGTCTGGGAAGTCGTCTATAGTGTTTAGGATGCGGCACAGGGGTAATAGGATGGTTGTTACACATCCAGCTTTCGCTTGGACCTTCATGTGAATTGATTTCAGCTCTCATTTCAGGCCTGTCAGTGGCATGCAGCAGATCACAGGAAATGCATTCAGATTATGTGTTGAGGGATCACAATGATGCTGGATGTGAAATACTTTTCTGGCACCTGAGTACCTGAAGAGATTTTAAATGCAGATTCGCATGTTTGTTCAGTGTCAGGGCTCTCAGGAGTCGCCAGACCTATAATTGCATAATTTCTTTTGTAATATTTTTGCAGTAAGGGTCAGCAAATCAGATTTTACAAACAGCTGTAAGGAGACTTGCCATTTCAAACTGTTGCATGTCAAGAATACACATATGTATATCACACTACCCTTTGTACACACTTGCTAAATTATGTAGTATGTTGCTAAAATTCAAGTGGTCAGTTGGATTATAAGTAAGTTTTTGCTTTCAGTCAGGAGTTTATATAATATATAACAATAATTAAATATTATGTATATGATGGTTAGATTACTTGAAAATTGTAGTCTGTAATATAATCTATTACGCTACACATGTTTGGTAATATAATCAGACAATTTTTAGATAACATTTAACATCACATCATGGTTTCCCAAACTGGGAACAAAAGGAACTACACTACTTGTGAGTTTAATGAAAAAGCAGAATTATGGAGAATAAAAAAAATGTAGAATAATTTATTGCTATTGTGTGAATAATGTTATCGTGTAATCAATAAAAAAGTACCTGTAGTCTGATTAAAAGTGATTAAAATGTATTAATTCACTCAAAGGTAATAAAAATTCAGTAAACACTCAGTGAGTTCATTCTGAGTTTGTAAGTATTTTAAAAGAAAAAAATAATTAAAATGATCTGCTTAATTGAGTCATTTGTTTGTGAATTGCACTATGTTGTTGCACTGTATGTTTTTGTTCACTTAAAAGAATGGGTTCATAAGTAGCTTTGTATAGAAATCAAACCTGCACTGTTAACATTGTTTTTGCACACACATTTTGCAAGGACGGTTCTCTAGCAAGACTAGATTTCTTGCTGTTATTTCGCTGCACAACTCGCATTCAACTCAGAAGTTTCTCTTGTCATGGGGCTATAGATTCAGCAGAAAACTCTGGCGAAGAGTAAAATATCGACCTTGGAATTTTAAGAATCAATGTAATATTTAAGTGAAGGTAAAAAAAAATGCATGTTTATACTTAGCCCTGCTTTTTGAAAATGCAATCTACTACAATGCTAAAATTTTACAAATGTGAATCTTTATCATAAATGCAAATACAGAGATAACATGATTGTTAATATGAACAATCATCATGCAGTTTCACTTTTATTCTCTGCAGATGAGGGTCTAAATGTCAGTTTCATTCATCCATTCCCCTGTTGTGTAGAAGTAGGTTTGTTTGTGAGTGTGTGTGTGTATGCAAATTTGAGAAGTTGTGATGGAGTATGTCAGTGAGAAAAGCAGTCAACCACCTCCACTGCCCTTTCCTCTCTCACTCTCGGGGAAAGTTCTGTTTGATTGAATGCAGCATAGTGAGAAAAATCAGTATTTCCTAGGACTGTGTCTGTTGATGTTTCCCAGAGCTCTACTTGCAGTCTGAGTGAAATGCCAACAGATCGTCTCAATATACGCCACCCAGGACCCCAGCACAGGTCTGAAGAAATAGAGGGAGGAATGAAGGAGATAATGAACAGATGATAGTTCCTCTCTTTGGGAGAAAAGTGTTGAAAACTTGCATGCATTTTCAGGCTCAGTCAACTAGTTTTGACATATATCTGAGTACTCTGGTGAGAGTAAGTGCTGTCTGTCTTGTGCTAGACAATGAGATGTTTTTGCAGTTGTAGTGTCCTTTTGTTTATAATAAAATCTTACCTCAGACAGAGAGGGATCTGTGATTGTCTGTCGTTCTATATATGTCTGCTGTTCTAACAGTCTGTATGTCTGTCTTTGTATTTTTTGTTTCTATGTCTGTTGTTCTTTATGTTAAATAATAATACGTTTATTTTATATAGCACTTTCTAAAAAACTCAAGGTCACTTTACAATAATATAGTAAATAAACATGACAGCAAAGACACTATACGATAAACATACAATACATTGTGAGAATCAGTTCATACAATTAGGATCATACAGTCAAGGATCTGAACAAACACAATAAGAGAAACAAGATGAGAAAAGATGCCTTTGTGTTTTGTATGTCGTTCTGTTTGCATGTCTGTTGCTCTGTCATTCTATTTGTCTGTCTATCTTCCAGTCTGTCTACCTTTTGTATGTCTGTCTGTCATTGTTCTACCTGTCTGTCTACATTGCCGTGTTCTGTCTGTATGTCTGCATATCTGTTGTTCAGTCTGTTGTTTTATCTGTCATTCTATCTGTCTGTATGTCTTGTCTGTCCTTCTACTGGTCTGTCTAAATGTATAATATTCTGTCTGTATGTTTGTTGTTCTGTATGTCATTCTGTCGGTCTGTCTGTCATTCTATTTTTGTATGTATGTCTGTTTTTCTACCTGTTTGTCTGCATTGATGTTCTTCTTACTGTTATTCTCTCTGTCTGCGTATCTGGTATTCTGTATGCTGTTTTATCTGTCTGTCATTCTATCTTTTTGTATGACTGTCTGTTGTTCTATCGTTCTGTCTATACATGTCTGTTATTCTGTTTGCCTGTCTGCATGTCTGTTGTTCTGTAGGTCCTTCTCTCTGACTGTATGTCTGTCATTGTTCTACCTGTCTGTCTACATTGCTGTTGTTCTGTATGTCTGTCTGCATATCTGTTGTTCAGTCTGTTGTTTTATATGTCATTCTATCCTTCTGTACATCTCGTCTGTCCTTCTATTAGTCTGTCTAAATGTCTATTGTACTGTCTGTTTGTCAATCTATTTTTGTATGTATGTCTGTTTTTCTACCTGTTTGTCTGCATTTCTGTTCTTCTTACTGTCATTCTCTCTCTCTGCATATCTGTTATTCTGTATGCTGTTCTATCTGTCTGTCTGTCTGTCATTCTTTTGGTCTGTCTATACTTTTCTGTTGTTCTGTTTGTCTGTCTGTATGTCTGTCTGCATGTTTGTTGTTCTGTATGCCCTTCTCTGTCTGTCATACTATCTTTTTGTATGTCTGTCTGTCGTTCTGTCTATACATGTCTGTTGTTCTGTATGTCATTCTCTCTGTCTGTCATACTATATTTTTTTAAGTCTATCTGTTGGCTGTTGTTCTGTAAGTTGTTCTATCTGTCTGTCATTCTGTCTGTCTGTATACATGTCAGTCATTCCTTCTGTTTGTTTGCATGGCTGTTGTTCTGTTTGTCCTGTCATTTTATGTTTCTGTAGGTCTGTTGTTCTCTGTCATTCTATCTTTTTGTATGTTGTTCTGTCTTTCTTTCTGTGGGTTTGATGTTCTGTCTTCTGTCTGCATTTCTGTTGTTCTATCTGTCTGACATTTTGTCTGTATGTCTGTCATTCCATCGGTCTGTCTACATGTCAGTTGTTCTGTCTGTCATTGCTGTTGTTGTGTAATTCTGTTTGTCTATATGTTTTTCTGTCTATTTGTCTCTCAAAATTGTCTGTCTGTCTGTTTGTTGCTCTGTCTGTCTGTCTGTGCTAGACAAATGAGATAATTATGCAGTTGTACAGTGTTCTTTTGTTAATAATAAGTTCTGCTGAGGTGCTTTGCATCCATGAGTGTGGCTTCTCTCTGTAACCTCTTCAAGAATAGCAGGAAGATGCTCTCTCTGTTTTTTATTTTAACTGGGGCATGAGTGATCTTATCATTAGTGCAGCTCACACCACTGTCAGATGGAGAGACAGCGAGACAGAGAGAGGACGTGAGCATGTGTGTAGTGTGTGGCAGGGAGAGGTGGTCTACTAACCATGTGTAAACTCCTGCTGTGTGATGCATCGTTTCCAGATTCAGATATGAGTTCTGCCTCCCACCAATACACTGATGCTCAGACAACAACTGTCAAATGCCTCTGCTAAAAAAAGAAGGCCGATATATTGCAAGTACAAGCCTGAAAATGCTGTTTCTATATATATTTGAGTGATTCTAGTTTTAATTGCATGAGTGATCTTTCCATATACATCTGCAGTGCGTATCTTGTGGTTTCTATTACTTTCAGAGTCCATATGTGGTCGACAATAAACTAAAAGACTATTTTCAGTATAAGGACACTTACAGATGTCTTAATTTCTTTGCATTATATACAAAATATCAGACAAAGTAACATATATGCTCAAATTATAATAAAAATAACTTTTTAGTACATACACTACGGTGTTTTTAGTACATACACTAAGTTTGGGATTGGTAAAGTAAATTTGAAGTCTCTTCTGCTCATCAAGGCTGTACTAATTTGATGAAAAAATACAGTAACAACAGTAACATTGTGAAATATTATTGCAATTTAAAATATATATATTTTTATGTGTATGTATTTTAAAGTGTAATTTATTCCTTTGATGGCAAAGCTGAATTTTCACCATTCCAGTCTTCATTGTCAATTAATCCAGAAATCATTCTAATATGCTAATTTGAAACATTTCTTATTATTATCAATGCTGAATAACTTTCTTTAACTGTTATGATATTCATTATTTTAAATAGATTTTTTTGTAACAATTTAAAGTCTTTACTGCCATGCTTGCTGCATAAAAGTATTACTTAAAAAAAAATCTCACTGTCCCCAGTCATTTAAATGGTGGTGTATACATGAACACAAACATATGCAAAACAAATGCCAAAAAGTTGCAACATCTGTAAAATATAAAACTGCATTTTTTTGTTGTTGCAGACAACCATTCTGTCCTGTAGTGCACATCGTCTCTCCTCAGGAGGTTTCTGTCAGCGCTGCTGTGAACATACTATGCCAGGCATGGCTTGGGTCATGAATATTAATTATGTTATGTGATGTTTGGGGCGAACTGATTTGCAGGAAGGCAGATTTTGCTAGCTGAGTGTTAGCATGAGGCACCCAGGAAATTCTACACTAATGCAAGATTATAATGCATAAAATCTATCAAAATCTAAAATCTTTTTTTTTGCCAAAATGCCATTGAATAACCATTTATTGGTTCTTAAAGTACCCTCTTTACTTGCACAAAGAATATTTTAATAATATAAAGAACAGTTTTCCACTTTAAAGAAATTTTTGTGCAGTGGACGTTTCAGTGGATGTTAAATGGAACCATCGATGCCAGTAGAGAACTTATATTTTTAAGAATTAAGTATGCATAAGAGTTATGGATCTGCTTTCCAATCTGCCGTAAGCATGGCTAACATCAGTACACAATGTCCATGATGCTCTCTGCTTGATTTACGGACACCTTCTCAGCTGTTATCTAACCTACCCTACCGCAGAGCTGTCTGCAAGCGGTTCATTTTAACACAGGAGCCTTTGTGATTAACACTTGTGTATCTATAAGCCTGAGTGTGTTTGACTCACGTCTGAAGTGGACTGGAGGACAGCTGTTCGGTCCTCTTCCTTCAGCCCTTGCAAAAATTGTTATTATTAATGCCTGTCATACAATATGCTTGTAGTTTGTGGTCAATGTAAGATTTGAGGTGTAGCCCTTGCTGCCATGGTATCCTTGCTTTTCGTGCTGGTGCCTTTTAGATTGGAGAGAGATTGTCCTAACACAACACACAGAAGCCAGCAGATATGAGAATCTAATTTGAGTGACTGCTGTTCATTGTGCATGGCTGTGTTAATTGGTCTTTAAGACCATCTGCAGGCTAATTGACTGTCTGCTGTTAAATGCCATTAGCTGCACAACCTTTGTACAACCAATTCATCAATAAAAAGTCATCAGTTATATAGTCCTAATTCAAATATAATGAGCAATCTTCCATGCTTCGCTATATGTGCAGAGAGAACGATAAAATTAATGCTTTGCACCCATGTGGAAAGTTGAAGTTGGAATAGAGCATTTCTATAAATGAGTATGAGAGTGTGTGTTATATTTAGCTTTACTATTCACTGTATATTAAAATATATGTCCATGGCTAGGACTTTATGTTAGGATTGACATTATTAACATGTAAGCGCTACAAGAAACATAATGTGAAAATGTGCTGTTTTATGTGCAGTTTGACACCTTAAGCTATTATAAGCTATTTCACACTTTCTAAAATGGCTTTCAAATCAAATACCAAAAGTATTTTATTTAAATAATTTTTCAAAAATCTGCATTTATTTTACACACTTATGCTCATCAAAGCTGCATTCAATTAAAAATACTGTAATATTGTGAAATATTATTTCCATTTTAAATGATTGTTTTCTACTTGAATATATCGTACTATGTAATTTATTCATGTGATGCAAAGCTGAATTTTCAGCATTATCAATCTAGCCTTCAGAAATCATTCTAATATGCTGATTAGCTGCTCAAGATATGTTTGTTATTAATGTTGAAAACAGTTGTGATGATTAATATTTGTGTGGAAACTTTTGTTTCAGGATTCTTTGATGTATAGAAAGTCCAAATCTAATGTAACATCATAAATCTCTTTACTCTAACTTTATATCAGTTTAATGCAGAAAAAAGTCCTAATTCCTTAACGAGTCCAAACTTTTGAAAACCTATTTTTCCCCCAGTGAATTTCCAGCAGAAATACTGTTGCCATAATAGAAATCTGCTCGTACCATGACAAGCCAATTATCTAAACATGTTGGTCATACGGTCCACCTCTAGATGTGTTTTTGCTGTATTAGAGCATGTGATAATCATGTTCAGTTACTGTTATCATTTCCTCATAATGCCATTTACGGTCCACTTTACTTCCCAGCTGTTTTCGAGGCCACTGAGAGATGCCATTGCTTGTAGTCTAATGTCTGATATGCACTTATTCCTGTTAGAAAATGGATAATTAACCACTGATCCTAGTTTATTGAGGGAAAAAAAGGAACAGAAGATTATAGTCTGACATTTAGAGAGTGCTGTACTGTACACTGCTTGGCTCAAGTGGCCTTCTCTCTCTCTCTCTTTCTCTCTCTCTCTCTCTCTCTCTCTCTCTCTGACTCTCTGTCTCTCTTTTTCTAATAGTCTCTTTACAGGTTCTTAACACGGTTTGGCCCATGTTTGACCGGATGGTCATGTGAATAATCTCTTTGTATACACACTTTGATGGTTTGTTCATTAGCACACTGTATGGTCTCCCTCTACAACCCGAATTCCGGAAAAGTTGGGACGTTTTTTAAATTTTAATAAAATGAAAACTAAAAGACTTTCAAATCACATGAGCTAATATTTTATTCACAATAGAACATTGATAACATAGCAAATGTTTAAACTGAGAAAGTTTACAATTTTATGCACAAAATGAGCTCATTTCAATTTTGATTTCTGCTACAGGTCTCAAAATAGTTGGGACGGGGCATGTTTACCATGGTGTAGCATCTCCTTTTCTTTTCAAAACAGTTTGAAGACGTCTGGGCATTGAGGCTATGAGTTGCTGGAGTTTTGCTGTTGGAATTTGGTCCCATTCTTGCCTTATATAGATTTCCAGCTGCTGAAGAGTTCGTGGTCGTCTTTGACGTATTTTTCGTTTAATGATGCGCCAAATGTTCTCTATAGGTGAAAGATCTGGACTGCAGGCAGGCCAGGTTAGCACCCGGACTCTTCTACGATGAAGCCATGCTGTTGTTATAGCTGCAGTATGTGGTTTTGCATTGTCCTGCTGAAATAAACAAGGCCTTCCCTGAAATAGACATTGTTTGGAGGGAAGCATATGTTGCTCTAAAACCTTTATATACCTTTCAGCATTCACAGAGCCTTCCAAAACATGCAAGCTGCCCATACCGTATGCACTTATGCACCCCCACACCATCAGAGATGCTGGCTTTTGAACTGAACGCTGATAACATGCTGGAAGGTCTCCCTCCTCTTTAGCCCGGAGGACACGGCGTCCGTGATTTCCAACAAGAATGTCAAATTTGGACTCGTCTGACCATAAAACACTATTCCACTTTGAAATAGTCCATTTTAAATGAGCCTTGGCCCACAGGACACGACGGCGCTTCTGGACCATGTTCACATATGGCTTCCTTTTTGCATGATAGAGCTTTAGTTGGCATCTGCTGATGGCACGGCGGATTGTGTTTACCGACAGTGGTTTCTGAAAGTATTCCTGGGCCCATTTAGTAATGTCACTGACACAATCATGCCGATGAGTGATGCAGTGTCGTCTGAGAGCCCGAAGACCACGGGCATCCGATAAAGGTCTCCGGCCTTGTCCCTTACGCACAGAGATTTCTCCAGTTTCTCTGAATCTTTTGATGATGTTATGCACTGTAGATGATGAGATTTGCAAAGCCTTTGCAATTTGACGTTGAGGAACATTGTTTTTAAAGTTTTCCACAATTTTTTTACGCAGTCTTTCACAGATTGGAGAGCCTCTGCCCATCTTTACTTCTGAGAGACTCTGCTTCTCTAAGACAAAGCTTTTATAGCTAATCATGTTACAGACCTGATATCAATTAACTTAATTAATCACTAGATGTTCTCCCAGCTGAATCTTTTCAAAACTGCTTGCTTTTTTAGCCATTTGTTGCCCCCGTGGATAAAAGTGTAAAATTTCTCAGTTTAAACATTTGCTACGTTATCTATGTTCTATTGTGAATAAAATATTGGCTCATGTGATTTGAAATTCCTTTAGTTTTCATTTTATTAAAATTTATAAAACGTCCCAACTTTTCCGGAATTCGGGTTGTACATCCCAACCCAGTTTCTTGTAATTCCCAGAGGTTGTGCTCCCTAATTTACTCTTGTGGGTTTTAACAGTGACCCTGAAGGCTTCTGATATGGCTTGTGTGCATGAGCACAGGCACATTTTTTCCTTGTCTAATGCTGTGCTGGTTGTGTTAAACAGGGTTTTTTGGCTTTTGCTTCTTTTATTGGAGATAAATGGAGAGAGAGCAGTCTCTTGGGTAGAGGGAGGGAACAGAATCAAGACACAGTTCAGACTTGAACCTGCATAAGAATTTCTGTATTTTATATTGACGCAACATCTAATTTTAAAGGAAGGAATTGAATAGCACACATCTTACATTTTGATGAACGTTAGAGCTACCAATAGCCAGTATTTGTTTTGTTTTTAAATCTTTTTTTTAATCTTTTTTTTAGGTATATCTGCCCAGTTATAATTAGATTTTACTTTTAATTGATGTGTAAATAAAATGTGAGTGCTGATTTTTGTGTGGCGAGTTGGCCTGAGATTTACTTTTATGCATTTGGCAGATGCTTTTCTCCAAAATGACTTACACTTCATTGAATGCTACACATTTTTTATGCTTCACTCGGGAATCAAATCTATTACCTTGGCAAGCTTTTCTGAGATATAGGAACACTTTTTTGGACAATAAAAATAATGGTTTTGGATAATATTAGTATAAATCCTTAACATTTTAGAGTAAGGATCCATCATTCAAACATAAAGCAGTTCAAGTGCAACAATAATGATTTAATGATGTTCTGAATTTATTTTTTTGTAATTTAGTGAAATGCTGGTAACGATTCCCTTTTTAACATTAATTAACATGAACTAACATTTGAAACATTTATTAATTTTTTTTAATTAAAATGTATGTTGGTTAACAATAGTTAACATAATGTGACGTTACATGAACAAACAAGGAACAATTGTATTTTTATTAACTAACATAATTTATAATAAATAAATGACATAATTATGTAAAAAATAAATGGCTCACTTCATGTCAGGGTTATCATAGTTAAATAAAACTAAAACTGAAGCTACAATTAAAATGCTAGCTGAAATAAAATGAATCAATGAATAAATAAACAAACAATTAATAATGAATAAAAAGACATATAAAAGAATGACATATACACAAAAAAAATAAAATCTAAATATTAATAAAAACTATAATATTCTCTCAATACTAAAATAGCACTATTAGTTCATGTTAGTGAATGCATTAATAATGTTAACAAAGGTGACCTTATTGTAAAGTGTTATCAAAAGGCTTCATAGTTTTATGTCGTCAGACTCGTCACCTAATAAATGCAAAGTCAACACAAAATCAAAATTGGTGTTGACAATTTCTAATGATTTTTGTCCCCACTTGTGAACCTTATGTACATCTTACCCAAAATTAAAAAGTTAATTTGTCAAAGGGAGATTCAAGTCTGTATCCAAATATGTATGTATATATAGATTTGCTAAAATGAAAGGTGCTGTGAAAGGTGCAACTTCACAGTGATTTCAAATGCTCTGATATGGTGAAACCACAGTGTGAGAACCATATCGCAAAACGGGCCACAGCCAGCTGTGATCTGCCCACCAAAGTTTACTGGCGTTTTGTAACATCTGAAGCATGAAGGTTTAAAACTCTTTAAACAGGTGTGTCTATCCACTCTTCATCTTCACAAGACCTCGGCCTCAGCCTCAGCCATCATCTTCTGCTTTTTCTTCAGTGAAAGCTGCTCTCAGATCAGTTAGATAACTGTGTAGTGGGAGGGCGTCTGCTGAGCTGTGCTGTGATGTGAGATCAGTATAGCTGACAGAATCTCTGAAGGCGGATCTATAATCAGTGATAGTGAAGAGTGGCCATGTCTTATCAGAGAGAAACACAAAGACACGGTCGTTCAAGAACACAGAATGCACGAGAGGCAAAGAGGAAAGATTGAGTGCATTTGTGTGTGTGTGTGTGGAGATGAAAATAATGTCATTTCATTTCACATTTAAATTAGATTAAGATACGGATACATTTCTGTTTTTGTGTGGAGCTTGTCTCATCTAAAAAAATCACATACGTATTGGGTATTGACTTACTTTAGCAGCAATCAATTTATTTTAGGTTGCTCTTTATATCATATAATATTATATATCACATATCATATTTTTTAAATTTCGTACTGTAAAATATTAAAACTTAATTTGTATTAGTAATCTGCATTGCTAAGAAACTTCATTTGGACAACTTTAAAGGCGATTTTCTTAATAATTAGCTTTTATTTTTTTGTACCCTCAGATTCCAGATTTTCAAATAGTTGTATCTCGGACAAATATTGTCCTATCATTACAAACCATACATCAACGGAAAGATTATTTATTCAGATTCAAAACAATCCTATTTTTTTGGTTTGGTCCAGGGTCACACACACACACACACACACACACACACACACACACACACACACACACACACATGCATTTGGCCTTGGATTTGCTCATTTGATTGGAGAGCAGTTTAAGTAGCAAAGTTGCCCACATTGTACATTTACTTTATGTGTGAGTGTGTTTATTCTTATCAGAATGTATTGAAGTATCCGAGTTCACTGTTGAGTTCTGTTTTTAGACTCTTTCAAGGCCTTGAAGATCAATACGGAGCCAAGCTACCAAATGAATGCTTCTTAACGAGAGGGAAAAAACAAGAATTAGTCTGTGTCTGCAGCAGTGCTTATAGATTTCCAAAGACTCGCCCTCGTCCTCTCTGTCACTATCTGTTTGGAAATCTATTTTTTTCCACTTTGAAAATGAATCTTTTTGAAAGAGTCTCATATAATAGTTTTATTATTTATGTTATGATTCCCCCTTTGAGGTCCACTTATAATGTTATCAAGTTTTTGTGCAAAAAAAAAAAAAGGTCATATTTCATTAATTCCTTCAGTCGTTCAAATTTTATTTTTTCTATTATTATTATTGTTGTTGTTGTTATTTTTATTATTATTGTTGACATAATACAATAATAATAATTATTATTATTCATAAACATTAGAAAAACTAATGAAAAACTAATAATAATTATAACATTAATATATATCCAGTAAAGAGTTTCTGTATGTCTCATAGGTGTCAAATGTGAGTGGTCATGTTGAGATGATTCATGTGCTTGATGTCAGAAAGTTTTGGGAAGTTCATGTGAATCATTTCCGTAGATAAGTTTCTGAACATACACTTTTTTTTTCTTTCCACCGTGGAGGATATTTGAAGTAATGAAAGTGTAACAGAATGTTTTCATGGTACATTGAACTCTTTCACCTCAAAAGATCAATGAAAATTTGATGCCTCACATTTTGACCCCTTTAAGGATTGAAGCTCCTGTCCATTCTTGTCCTCATCTGCTCCTCTCCTCCTGGTTTCACCTCTTTTTCTGTGCACTTGTGTGTCCTTGGAAGTGATAGCAGAGTGTTTGTCTCTCTGTACTCCCTCCCCGGCCTAATGAGGATCAGTGTTGTTTTAAACATGAAATCAGAGTCTCGGCTGAGAGCAATCAATACACAGCCATTACTTCTCTCTGTGGTGAAGCAGTCCATCTCACTGTGTGATCTCTTCTCACACACTCGTCTCTTGTCTCAGCACATTTTCAGGTATCGGATATTGGCTTTGAGCAGGTTATGAATTGTTGGCTCCCAAGGGCATCTCCGTGCGCCGCTCTGCCAATTACACCTCTGAATAATTGCCCCCATGGAGGCGGCTGACATGCCTCAGCTGGAGTCTGATACATATATATACACCAGAGGATGACCAGACCTAACCAGAACTCTGACTGGACCGGAAATGAGGCGCAGTCAGGTCTGACTGGAAAGACGTCATTGTAATCCAAGTTGAAGAGTGCACTCTTCAATTTAATTCAATTCAATTTAAGTTTATTTGTATAGCGCTTTTTACAATACAAATCGTTACAAAGCAACTTTACAGGAAATTACGTTTCTACAATATTTAGTAGTAGCTTATAAGTGGTGACTGTCAGTTTGTGCAGACAAATTAATACAAGACATAGTCAGCCAGACGATGAACATTATTAACAGCAATTATTATGATGCAGTCACACTTGTAGCAATATTTGTTAGTTCTGTTGTTGATTCAGGGTTAGCATCATCTGGGGTCCTATGAGGGTCAGCATCATCTCTTCTCAGGTGTTCTGGATCCAGACTGGAGCTTGTGTAAATCCTAGTCCCGTGGCAAAACGAAGAAACAAATAGAGACATCATCAGCATAGCTGCTGATCCAACAAAGGAAAATTAATTAGTTTAACCCAAAGCTAAAGAATAAGAATGCGCATTTGATCAGATGCAACGACACTCACAATTTAAGAGATACATTATTCGAATGCTTGGCGAAAGAGATGCGTTTTTAATCTAGATTTAAACCGAGAGAGTGTGTCTGAACCCCGAACATTATCAGGAAGGCTATTCCAGAGTTTGGGAGCCAAATGTGAAAAAGCTCTACCTCCTTTAGTGGATTTTGCTATCCTAGAAACTACCAAAAGTCCAGTGTTTTGTGACCTTTGGGAGCGTGATGGATTGTAACGTGGTGGAAGGCTAATTAGGTACGCAGGAGCTAAACCATTTAGGGCCTTATAGGTAAGTAATGATAATTTGTAACTGATACGGAACTTAATAGGTAGCCAGTGCAGAGACTGTAAAATTGGGGTAAAATGATCATATTTTCTTGACCTGGTAAGGACTCTAGCTGCTGCATTTTGGACTACCTGTAGCTTGTTTATTGAAGAAGCAGGACAACCACCTAGAAGTGCATTACAATAGTCCAGTCTAGAGGTCATGAATACATGAACTAGCTTTTCTGCATCAGAAACAGATAACATGTTTCGTAGCTTGGCAATGTTTCTAAGATGGAAGAATGCAGTTTTTGTAACATGGGAAATATGATTTTCAAAAGACAAGTTGCTGTCTAATATAACACCCAGATTTTTGACTGTAGAGGTAGTAACAGTACATCCGTCTAGTTGCAGATTGTAATCTACAAGATTCTGTGTATGGTTTTTTGGTCCAAAATTATCTGAATTTAATAGGAGAAAATTATTGGTCATCCAATCTTTTACATTTTTAACACACTCTGTTAGCTTAGATAATTTAGAAGTTGAATCTGGTCTCGTTGAGATATATAGCTGTGTATCATCAGCATAACAGTGGAAGCTAATTCCGTATTTTCTAATAATATTACCAAGGGGCAACATGTATATTGAAAATAGAAGGGGACCTAGGACAGATCCTTGTGGCACTCCATATTTTACTGGTGATAAATGAGATGACTCCCCATTTAAATAAACAAAATGGTAGCGATCGGACAGGTAGGATCTAAATCATCTTAGAGCCTGCCCTTGAATACCTGTATAGGCTTGTAACCGATCTATGAGTATGTCATGATCTATGGTGTCGAACACAGCACTAAGATCAAGTAAAACTAGCAATGAGATGCAGCCTTGATCTGACGTAAGAAGCAGGTCATTTGTAATTTTAACAAGTGCAGTTTCTGTGCTATGGTGGGGCCTGAAACCTGACTGAAATTCTTCATACAGATAATTTTTTGCAGGAAGGTGCTCAATTGAGCAGACACAACTTTTTCTAAAATTGTAGACTTAAATGTAAGATTTGAAATAGGCCTATAATTTGCCAGTTCACTAGGATCTAGTTTTGGTTTCTTAATAAGAGGCTTAATAACTGCCAGCTTGAATGGTTTTGGGACGTGACCTAAAGATAATGAGTTAATGATATTGAGAAGTGGTTCTTCGGCTACAGGTGACAACTCTTTCAGTAACTTAGTGGGTACAGGATCTAATAAACATGTTGTTGGTTTAGATACAGTGATAAGTTTATTTAGCTCTTCCTGTCCTATATTTGTAAAGCACTGCAGTTTATCTTTGGGTGCGATGGATGAAACTGAAGTGTTAGACGCTGTAGAATCTACATTCGCTATTGTATTTCTAATGTTATCTATTTTATCAGTGAAGAAATTCATAAAGTCATTACTATTAAACATTGATGGAATATTTGAATCAGGTGGCGTCTGGTAATTTGTTAATTTAGCCACTGTGCTAAATAAAAACCTTGGATTGTTTTGGTTATTTTCTATGAGTTTGTGGATATGCTCTGCCCTAGCAGTTTTTAGAGCCTGTCTATAGCGGGACATACTGTATTTCCATGCAATTCTAAAAACTTCCAAGTTAGTTTTTCTCCATTTGCGTTCAAGACTATGAGTATCTTTCTTGAGAGAGTGAGTATTACTGTTATACCATGGCACAGTACGTTTTTCTCTAACCTTTTTCAATTTGATGGGGTCAACAGCTTCTAATGTATTAGAGCAAATAGTGCCCATGTTGCCAGTCATTTCATCTAGTTCATGTGTATTTTTGGGTACAAATAGCAGTTGAGATAGATCGGCAGGTTATATGCGTTCTGGCCAGACGGTAACGCTGAGACATATAGTTAATATCAGTGATACGCAGCATGCACGATACAAGGAAATGGTCTGTAACATCATTACATTGAGGTACGATATCTATATCAGATCGATTTAATTAAATCTAGTGTATGATTAAAACGATGAGTGAGAAGAGTTTATTAGGTCAGTAAACGCAAGTCCTAATGCATCATTTGAATAATCAACGTGAATATTAAAATCTCCTATGATTAGCGCCTTATCAACTGTAACCTTTTTTTGTAACACTTTTGATTCAAATCAGTTACCCAGCCTTGCTATTTAGAACCAATTTTATTACAGCCTTATTTTAGTAAGCTGCTACTTTCAGTTGTGATCTTACATACTTAAAGTTTTCAGTGTTTATTCTAGCTTTAAGCTGCAGAGTTAACCAAACTTTTGTGCTGCTCCTGAGAAGTCTGTGTTCACGTTTCTGAAAGTGTGAACATCTGGCAGACTCTGTAAATGCTTCTCTATTAGATCAGTCCAGCATTAGTGGCTCTTGCTCTCTAGGGTTTGTGATTTAGGCTGAATTTTACAACTTGAGATGCCATCACATGCTTTCAGTGCTTAAGTGCAGCATCTGCTGTCACTTGCCAAAACAGTGTTTTTACCCCCTTTTTTCTATATTTGTTAAGGTTCTGGGATAGTTGTTTTGTTGCGCTACAACTCGAAAGTTTGGCATCTGTAAGACTTTTTGAAATAAATTTTTTTGTTTGGTCAAAAATAGAGTAAAAACAGTAATATTGTGCAATATTATTACAGATTTAAATAACTGTTTCCTATTAAATACACTTCAAAATCAACATTTATTCCTGTGATGCGAAGCCTAATTTTTTCAGCATCATTAATCCAGTCTTCAGTGTCACATGATCCTTCAGAAATCATTCTTATACGCAAATTTGCTCCCTAAGAAGTATTTCTTATTATTACCAATGTTGAAACCTGTAATTTTTGTGGAAACTGCCATACATTTTTTTTATTATTTCTCGAAATATTGAAAATTCTGAAAAAGTAGTGTTTTGGTAGCAAAAATAAAATTTTAAAAAAGCATTTGGATTTTTTTAAAAGGATATTTCAAAGGAATATAGTATTTTTAACCTATTCTGCTATAGTGCCTCCCCTGTTTTTTTTTTTTTTTTAAAGAGTCAAACATAAGTTTTATTACTTTTTTAATCTTTTGTTCTCTGATGTCCACTTACACATTTTTTTTGCAAAAAAATAATGAATTGCATACAAAATAAAATTGTCTGCATAATATGTGAGTATTCTGTGTATATTTATTATGTATATATAAATACACAATCATACAGTATATATTTGGAAAATATTTATGTGCATTTATATGTCTATATTTATATTCATCTAATTTATATTATAAATAAATATATTTAATATATAAACAACATATTTTTCTGAAATATATACATGCATGTGTGTGTATTTATATATACACATAATAAATATATACAGCACACACACACATATATTATTGTAATACTAAATAAAATACTAATTGTAATACTAAATAAAATTGTAATAATCATTTGGATATTGTTGTCATGATTCTGTCAGCACTTCCTGTTAGACTTTTATTTTGGCAACTAGCATCCAGCTTCCTGTTCCTGGCCTCGTAACTCCTCTTTAATTTCCCTCATTGGTTTCACCTGTCTCCCTAACTATATAAGCCAGTCTTGCTCTTACCTCCTTGCCAGATTGTCTCATCAGCTCATTGGGGAACATTCCAGCCATTTCCTGAATCAGATCCTTGAAGCTTGTGAACTCTACCCTGCCTGGAACCTGAATTTTCTCTCTCTGCCTAAACCTTTATCAAGAGGTAGTAATTTTGATTGACTAGTAAATTTGCTGCTCTGGATTTGGATTGTCAGCTCATTGTGGATTTGGATTGTTGAATAGTTGTGGATATGGGATTGGAAGAGGATAAAGGAAATTGGATTGCATTGTCTCTGTTTGTTCTCTACTCCATTACTTCTCAGAATGCCTTCTAGAACACGCTGGTAGACTTTCCTGTGTGGCACAGTGGACTGTGTCTCAGCCTGTCATGTTGTAGACCAAGGTTCGATTCCCAAGTAGATCACCCCATCCATCTCAGAAGACCAACTAAATCCTGTTAGCTATACTGATCCATGCAATATCTGTAAGCCGATTTACTCCGTTCCTGCTTCGCTAACTTGCTAACCTCCAGACCTTCCTCTGAACTAATGCTCCCATTGCTTACTCCACTGTAGCCACCTTCTGGCCTGGATAGGACCTGTCAGCATCCTGAGAACATTGATATTAAAGAAACTGAAAATAAACTTTCAAAGACTTAATCACTTGTGTCTGTAATTTTGGGTCCAGTAGTAATTCCCTCACAATTGTATTTTAACCTATTCTGCTGTAGTACCTCCCTTATGAAAATTGTAAAAAACCGATGTCTGTTCTTTGCAAGTTACATAGAGAAATTTCTTAATTACAAAAGTATAAACTAGAAAAATAAAGTTCTTATAAGAAATTGTTTCAATTAAAATCTTAATTACAAAATCAATTGTCTTCTGTTCCTCTATTTATATAATCTGCAGAAATACTGAATGAAACTCATTCATTGTTCCCCGAAAAGCTTACTCTTTGTTTTACCTCTCATATATACTGTACATAAAGTAAATATGAAATGTTGTGTCAAGATTGATGTTAGAGACTCCAAACAACCAAGGTCTGAATAAGTGATTGTGTTGCTTTTGAAAACTATGACCGAAAGCAAGAATTGAAGTAAAGAGCTATTTAAATCGGCCTGTACTTTTCACATGGCTTCAGAAAAATAAATAAGCAAATATTATGTATATATGATAGTTATATGCTGCCGTTTTGTCTTTTATGGAACTGACAGTAATCCACCATCCATTTTTTCATTACTCAAAAGTTTTCATTTTCTGTCCCACAGAAGAAAGAAAATCATGCAGGATGAGTGATGTCAGAATTTTAATTTCTGCATGAACTTTCCCTTTAAATGTTAAATATGTATAAACAAGAATAAACCCAGGGATTTGTGGCGATGCAAACTGTAAGCAGAGCATCCCGTTAATTAACGTCTCGTTGAGAAAAATTTTCAATCTGAAGTAAGAGAAGTGTACTCCTTTGTGGCCAGCACAAGAGGAGCCAGGGAAAGCTGACATCCTCCCACACACTGACACATGCTTGCTGACAGCATTCCCCTGGCTCACACATTCATTTGGCCAGAGTATTTCTCTGTCTTCCACTCTAGTCCATAGAGCACTCATCCTGCTTTCATGTGCCATGCGCTAGCCCTGGGCAGGAGAGGACACACCTGGGGCACGCAGCGGGGATGTCAGCCGCTCGTCCGGCTCTGCCAGCCTCTCACACACATTTACTGTGATGAACTAAACTATGATGTTCTCTTCACGATCCTTGCCAAGGCTGCTGGCTGTCTCCCAAACAAGCAAGACGTAGAAAGGGAGAGAGGAGGATTAAGACAGACTGGCGGTTTCTTCTACAGTACATCCTGAAACTGATTTTTAATTTCAGCATATTTTATGCTTCTAGATTTGTCTGTGCATTAAACTGATGTTTAATTTCTCTCTGTCCCAGGCAGGGCTTCCCAGTGGATTTGCGTTAATTCTCTGGATTCGGATGTATCTCTCACTTTAAAAAGTGAAAATGTAGTTTTTTTGCTAAATTTTAAAAAGTGACTCACCTTCTCTGGAAAACTGCACCCTCCAAAACAGGTCAGCAAGCTCCGACATGCAAAACGATTGATGGCCAGAGAGTGTTTCTGATGGGATAAAAATGCCATAACTGTCATTATATTTGAGATCTAAGAAAAACAGTTTTCTCTACTTTCACTGAGATTTGTGTGGTGTCTCAGCACACTTATTTTAGAAATATGCATCAGGTAATATGACATGTAAAAATGAAGTTTTTCACGAAACTGTCTTTTTTCCAAAGTGGCACGCCCCCTTTGCAAAGCCCCGCCCCCAAAGACAATTCAGCAATTCAGAGACATTTCATTTGTGAAATTTCAAAAACTTTTCAAGTGCGTTTTTCTATCTATGATCTAAACCTTAAAATTACTTTATTAAGTCAGGTTTTTAAATTCATAACAAGTAATATTTGTAATGACTATAAGAAAACCACTTAATTTAGCTTGAATTAGCTCAAATGTATTCCAAAGTTAGCGTGTTTGATTATGTGTTCATGTTGCAATACTGAATGTGTCATACATTTACGAAAAGATTGGGAATTTTTTTTTTTACCTCAAAATTCTCATTAGTGTTATGCTGAACAAACAAATAAATAGTGAAATGATAAAATAAATACATATTTATTATGGCCTTGTTTGCTGTATTGCCTTTTATGATTAAATAAATAACGTAAGTTAAAAAATAAAATGTCTATAAATTTTGAGAAAAATTTCCATAGTAATGAAAGGTTATTATTAGGCAAAATATATGTCGAAATATTAGATTTATTATTATTTTTTTATTATTATTATTAATTTTTTTTGCCTTTTGAATCTGAGGTGAAATTTTACCTAGACATGTTTTAGTGACATTCACCTCGAAACAAAACCACAAGACAACTCTGACACCACACAGCCTACACGATGTCTTGATATAATATACTGACGTATTACAAAGCCTTTTGATTCTTGAACTAATGCACGATTTTTTTTTCCGTCATGAATAAGGGCAGGAGTGATGGCGAGCGCTCTCTGGAATTATAATTAGCTCAAACACGCCACCTATCGGTAAAGAGCAGCAGCTCTTCAGTTCAAAAAGTATCCGCACCATCAGTGACGACAGACACTGAGAAACTGATGGAAAGGGAGATGGAGTAGAAAGCGGGAGGAGGAGAGAGGGGGAATAAAGAGGAGGGGTGGCTGAGACATTGTGATTTATTTTCTTCTTCTTATTTAATTGGTCCTCCGGGAACCGGGGCGAGTCCTTCGTTCGCAGCTGCGCAGCTGGAGATTCCACTAAAACACTATTGGAAAAAGCCTAGAGTTTATACAGTTTAGACCCCGGACACTTCTGATAAACCACAGCAGCAGACCTGGACACGCTTTACGCAGAGACTCTCCAGATCTCAGACGCGCATCACTCAGTGAGATCTGTGCGCGCATCTCCACACTGACGCGCAACCTCTCCATCCGCCTCACTCTTGAGAGAGCCACCGATGAGCACGCATCTGACAGGAGAGCATCACAGGACAAGAGTTTCAGTCAGAGATCACATCGCTTTCCACAATTTCGCTCTTGGATGTGTGCATGCGCGCCGCCTTCGAGAGTTTCACCTCAGCTGAAGTTGCTCGGAAGAATGTGTTGCAATTTTGTCTTCATCTTCTGGATGCAGAGACATCGGCGCGCTCCCGCCGAGCACGCAACAAACTAAACACCTGGAACTCTAGCGTTCTGCTGAAAGTCGTGCTTTTCTAAGGGAATTATTTCGAAAGGCAGCGATCTTCAGAGTGAGAAAGGTAGGCGCTACTTGTTTTATTATTTAGAGAGGTTTTGAAATGTGAACGCACGACGTCCACACCCAAATACTGGGGTGTTTTGTGAGGTATCCTAAAAACGCTTCATCTCATTTAACACGGGTTTAGTCCCAAATAGCCAGACTGCATAAACAACATCAGTGAAATTCATTTTTAACATTAAAATCAGGTAGAAGTTGATACACATTCTCACTTTAAATAGTGCGTACCAGACACGAGAGAACTTTTCTTACTAACGAGTGTGTGACTTTTAGCGCTGCTAGATGATGAATGTATAAACCTGTTCAGATGGATTTCAAATGAGCTGCGACTAAGTGTTCATGAATTTAAACTTCAGACTGTGGAGAAATTCTGAATTATTATTAACTCTTGAATTATTATACTAATATGCCTCACTGAACTGGTGCTTCTAGTAACGTTGCACTTACCACAGGTTTATTCCTATTGCGACATCTGGGGGCTCAACGTCCCCTTGATTCAGGCTTGAACGTTCAAAAAAGGCAAACAGTTGTTGGGGGTCTTAAAAGCATACACGTTTATAACCTTTAACAGCATTTTAATGACCATAAAAGTAAGACTTACAAGTGAGTAGAACAATAGACATCCTCGAAGTCGCGGTCGCCTGAGGCAGTTACTATAGCAACAGTACGCTGCTCGAGGACTTTTCGTCAGGATAAATATTTTAGAGATACAAGTGGCAAATATATCACAGAAAACGTTTGTGTTTTGTTTAAAATGTCTTTAAGATGTTTTACTGCACATTTAAGTTATGTAGCGTATAGTATTTGTATTCAAATTATAGCCTACTTGCTAATAGAATTGAAGTGTTTTTAATACTATTTCTGAAGAATTTCTTTAGAGATTTCTGTATTGTTGAAATTCATTAATCATTTTGTAAAATATAAGTGTTTTGTAGGCCTATGTGAAATGTAAAGTGCTAAATAATGTCATTATTTGTTTATTGTCAATGCAGTTACTAAATGCTCTTTTCGATGTTTAGATGAAACAAATACAGTCCGAACCAGTCTTAAAGTTGATTGAACAACCTTCTAACATAATTTCTCAGACCTCTGTTGGAAAAAACAGTTTAAGATGACCATTAGCTGAAGCTAATGTTACCATTTTACATAAAAAAATAACCAAAGAAACAAAAAAACAATTTGAACACCCTAAAGTGATATTACTTGCTGGTAGCATGTTTTGAATCTGGTCCAAGATGGTTGGAAATCTAGAAACCAAAATAGAGATTTTTTTTTTACAGCAAAAAGTTGTCATTGTTGCCCTGACCAGCATGATACTGAATTCCGGTCAGGTTTAATAAATCATGTATTCGATTGTCCTTAACCGCCCACCAATTTCAGAAATAACCCATGATTGCCGCATTCAATCCCATCAAACAATAGCACAGTTCCTTTAATCTGCAGATAATCCAAGGTTTGGCAAATGAATTGTCTGTTCTTAACCCCCGTGCATGCATGCACTGGAACAATGCAAGGATAAAAATACTTCAACCGGTGAATAATGTTTTGTTAGGCCACTTTAATGATGAGGATGATGATGGAATGATTCTGGCTGCAGGAGCACTCATTTTAACGCTGAGCTCTTGCTGTGCTGTGGTGTCCTGTGCAGTGATTTGGGCTATCCTTGTTTTTCCCTGCAGGTAATGAGGGATCGCACCTGAAGATGGAGCTTTTCTGGATTATATTTTTTTCTGTATTCCTTCGCTACGTGCAAACGCAAGGAGTTTACGGTAAGGAGAAAATATGTGTCTTTTTAGCGGTTGGGTGGGTTAGTCTCACCTGAGTTGTGCTACAGTGGTCACAGGGCATCCTGTTACAGGATATTGGTATTTCCTGCATGACAAGACTGTGCCACACTTGTTTCCAGCACATTCAACATCCCAACATTGTTTTTCTCTCTCTTGAGAGATGCTATGCCTGTTAGAATTTCAGATATGACAAATTTAGCTAGTAGTAGGTCATCGCAAGCAGGTATGACAGTTTTGCAGAGTGATATGAGTCTATTAACACAAACTCAATGACTCTGTTCAATTAGACCATTATCAAGTAGGATAAATACTTCATGATTTAAATAAGAATGAAAAAATCTTTAGGAGCATTCATCAAAGAGTCTTATTACATCATATGATTATGATAATTGTAGACTATAGCGTGATTCACGTTTTTTCTCCATTTGTTTCGCTGCAAGGTCGCATTCGCGTAAATGTGCAGTAATTTCTGTCTGGGAAGACACTCATTCACCTCGGTGCTTGCCAAAAATGATTTCTTCTTTGCATAATTAATCTTTTTATATTGGTGTACCGTCTGCATTTACTGCACTTACTGTCAGTTTGTAAAAGGACTTTAAAGAGCTCAATTAAATGTGCGGTGAAGAGAGAAACACTTGTCTCAGTTTGTCAAATTGAGAGAACATTTAGAGCCTCTGGAACATTATGCCATGTTAAAAAAAAAGTTATTTGGTTTTTTTTTTTTTTTTTTTAATGATGTTAAAATCTCGAATACCAAATGAACGGTGAACTCTAAATATTAACTCTCTGTAGGATCTTCGTCCATTTTATGTGTAGTAAATTCGTGATGTCACAAATAAGACATTGCCTTTTTGTGGTATTCAGTAATATCTGCATTGCATTACACTAATTGATCCATCTTTTTTGCATTCTGCTAGTCCAGCACGAGTGGTCTTTTAGTAAACTGCAGGACGAGTTTAAACTATATGCTTGTATTTCACCCAGAATATATTCATTTACTTTATTAAGTCCTTTATGGTGTCCTCTATGTGTAGCTGGATGACATCTGTCTCTCACACCCTCATCTTTTTATCTTCATATCTCATCACGCACATGCCATCAGACTTTTAAAATTAATGTCATGCAATGCGTTTCTACCCCAGTCACTGTAAGACAATGTTGACTGACCTTTTTAGTCTTTATTACTTTTAGTCATGCGAGTGCGCCAAGTTTAATTTTGTTGTAAAGGCCTCCTAGCTGGGAGCGGAGTAAGAACCTCCTTAATGGTGCGAGAGAGAATGCCAGCTCAGTTAATTAAGGGCGGCAAAGCCCCAGAGTGAGCGAGACTTCACTCGCACTCCTCTTCCCACTTTAAGTCTCTGCTATGGGGGCTGTTAACTCTCTGGGGTTGTGACTTTAATCAGTGTTAAGATGCTTTAGTTTTACTGGATTAATCTCACAAAACATGTCCAAGTCATGTAGGTTGATTATTTTATTTTATTTTATTTTATTTTTCAAACTTAAAAAGAAATTAATTATTTTTTAAAATATTTTATTACAGAATAAAATTATATTTTATTATATACTATCATTTGTTCATAATTATTATTATAGTAAATAAAAGCATTGTGGAATATTATTAAGACTTTTTTTTTTTCATTGTGACTGACAGTAATTACATAATTAAGCACTTTCCCTATCCAAAAATCTCTGGATGCTTAACTTATTTTTTTCTTTGTTTGTTTGTAATCCCTGTTATTCTCTGTGGCTATGCTAATTTTTATTTGTATTATTTGACAATAATCAAAAAGTGTCCTTTTAATATTTAACATTTTAACGTTTTAACATAAAAATAGTAATATAATTAATGCTAATACAGTAATATATTGTTATCTTTGGAAGAAAAACATACTAAAATGATGCAAAAATCAACTTGAATAATGACCCTGATTAAATTATAATATAATGTTTCTGGTCTTATTGTGCATAAATAATCTGTGTTAATGTTATTAAAAAATATATTTTTTCAAACAACTTTCTATTTCAGCCAACTTAACCTCAAATAATTGGGCAGTTTTTTATGATTGTTAACTGCATTTCATGTTTACATTTTCTTTCAGCAAATCATATTTTTTCTTTTATTTTTTGGGATCAAATATGACCTGAATATTCTGTTGGAAGATTTCGGCGTCCCCCCTCTCAGAAGATCTGTGTCTCTTGTGTGCTAATGTCCCTCCTCTCACTCTTTCTTCTCATTGAATCCAGTATGTTTCTCCATGCAGCTGAATGATTTCGTTACTATCTCACCAGACTATCTCTCTTGCTTGCTTTTTTCCCATGGCCTGTCATGCACTCTCTCCCTCTTCTCTGCTTTGTCACTCTTTTCATCTTCCTCTTCCCATCTGTACTGCTATTCTCTACAGTTCTCTGCTTCAGCTTATTCACTGTGTAGTTTTGATGTGTGTGTATGTGTGTTTGTCACTCTGGTCAAATTCTATTAACCTGTGGGTCAGCATGTTTGGCCTATGGTGACTGCAGTTTTATTTTAGCTTTAGCTGTCCATGTCGTGTATGTGTCAGTGAAGGGGATTCTCAGGGGATCAATGGCGATCCGCCCTGAAGCTGAATTTTATGACACTGAAAGCAACTCAGTGTATTTTCACCTGGTTTACGTCTGGATATAGGTCAGAGGTGAATGGTTATGCAAACACAAAGAAGTGTGGGTAAATGTGTGCAGTGTGAATGGACAGAAGGTGATGTGTGCGTGTCCACAGGCGGACATGACAAAGAGTTTGTGAGAGTGAACAGTTGGCATACTTTGACTAATGCATGAGAATCTGGGCAGGGGGAAGAAGATACAATCAAAGACTATCCAAAAAGACTACAGGCATTTCATAATATTCTGCACTGTCAGAGAAAATAGTAAAATGACAACTTTAGGGGTGTAACTGCTTTTACAGGGGCAGTACCCTCAAAGCTACACTGTTGTGCCTTATCTACCCACTAAAGGATGCAAATGAGCATCTTAAAGGGTACACATTAGTGCTTAAAGTATGACTATTATTTTTTTGAGGCAGTGGTTCTGAAAGTATGGGGTGCACGGATGCTGGGGGGGGAATAGCGGCAGCGTTCGAGTGTGTGAATAGTGGTTAGCTGTCTGGCTTCTTTAAAGCAACACCGAATGCCAATTCCTCCGAATCTTTCTTCTTCAGACCGTTGACTTTGCAACGTCTCTTCAAGCCTGACATAGAAGATCCACACAATTGAAAAGCACAGATTCAGCGGATAGCATCAAAGCTGCTGTTGTGAGCTCGTTTTTTCTGACAGTGTGGGTTACATCCTGGGTTAGTGTGTTTTTAATTTAATTTAATTTAATTTAATTTAATTTAATTTAATTTAATTTAATTTAATTTAATTTAATTTAATTTAATTTAATTTAATTTAATTTAATTTAATTTAATTTAATTTAATTTAATTTAATTTGTGGAATTTAAATTAAATTAAATTGTGGAATTTATTTGCAATGTTAGTGGTAAATAAGGCACAGTGGTGTACCTTTGATGATACTGTCCCAGTGACAATCAAAAGTACAATTTAAATTGTATTATTTTTTAAATGATTTATTTAAAAATAATTATGATATATTAAAATTATTATTTTTTAAATAAAATGTATTATACATTAAAATGGTATTTATTAAATAAAAAATTATATTTTTAAGTAAATTAAGCATGTTATTAAAGGGTTAATTCACTCAGAAATGAAAATTAGGCCATAAATTACTCACCCTGAAGTTTCCCCCTGAAGTATATGACTTTCAGACAAATCCAGTTGGAGTTATTTTAAAAATGGTCTTTGATCTTTCAAGCTGTTTGATGCCTGTCAGCGGGTGTTGCAATGCATCGGTCCAAGAGAAGTTTAATAAAAAGTGCACACAAAAAAAATTGTCTTGCACACTTCCTGTTGTGAATCGATGCGTTTTTGTAAGAAAAATATCCAAATCCAAAACTTACTTGAATCACTTGAATCTAGCTTCTGCTCACAGTTGTAAATGAAGCAGTTCTGGGGGAATGACGTATGGTGGTTGGTTTTGGGCATGAAAACCAACGTGCATGCTCAGCGCAGCGCAGACCTCATAAGTCATTCCCCCGGTGTACAACTGTTGGCGCAGGTGAACTAACCCTTTAAGACCATGAAAGTCAGTTTTAAACTCCTTTATACCCTGGGATAAGAAATATGTAATAGTTTACATTGCATACTAACACTTCCAAGGACTCAAGTGCTAGGTCTGATCCTAGTGGATTCACATTGGAGAGTTTTGTCATGTCAAACGCTCTTGAACAGAGCCCCGAGTCAAACAAGGAAGCATTTTTAAAAGCGTTTGCAATTACAAAGGCATGTGAACTTATTAGAGATCAGAACTAGTATTTGAGTATTTGAAAATGTCAGAAATGTTCAGTCGTAAAAACAATTGTGTAACTTTCGTTTTACTGCAGTCTGAATCCAGTCACAACTATATTCAAATGTTAAACAAAGAAGCTTAATTTTTAGTGTGATTAGATTTAATTTTAGACTGTTTTCAGTGGCATTTTCAACATATTCCTTTCATTGCTTTCTTTAACATCACATGGTGAGAGATCTATTCGAAAGTGCAGATGTCTGGTACAGCATAATTCAATATAAAAACTGAATTCTCTGTTAGTAACCAAGGCCTCTCTCTCTCTCTCTCTCTCTCTCTCTCAGGCCAGCTCTTGTGTTCAATAATACAACACAACTCTTCTCATTCATCTCTGTTTGAGGTGTGTATGTATTTTTTGTGGTCGAGAGGAAAAAAACATCAGTTTCTGGCAGTGAGAAACTGGCAGGCATTTGTTCAGGAAGTGATTTGGTGGAAAGGTCAAGAAGAGAGACAGGAGTATAGAGACAGAAGGTGTAACTGTGTAAGACTGGTGTAAGTGTAACATTCACCTGCCTGTGGACATCATGTGTATATATATAACTTGTCAAATTTCATTAATCACAGTTTGGTTCAAGGTATCTAGTTTAGAGGAGGAATGCTTCTCCACCTCTTAGCTTTTCCTAGTAGTTAGTGTGTGGACTGGAAGAAAGGGTTTGAGAAGAAGATGGCTGCTGTCTGTCAGTCAGAAACTGCCCTGTAATCCCCGTTTATCAGAATCCTCCAGAAAGAGAAACTGGAGTCTGTCATTCATAGGATTCCTTGCCTTTTCACTTAGTCTGCCATCCATTATCTCCTGCGCCACAACAGCCCGGGACCTTTGACCTACAGTACATGTTATAATCCCTTAACATACAGTACACTACTGTGCAAAAGTTTGAGGTCAGTAAGGTTTTTCTTTTTTTAAAGAGAAATGAATACCCTTTTCAGAAAAGATGCATTACATTGATCAAAAGTGAGGGTAAAGACATTTATAATGTTAAAAAAAAGGTTATATTAAAAGTTTTTATTTAACATGAAATTCTAAAAACAAACAAACAAACAAAAAAAATACAGTTTCAACGAAAACTAATAAGCAGCAAATGTTTTCAACATTGATAATAATATTAAATGTTTCTTGAGCAGCAAATCAGTATATTAGAATGATTTCTGAAGATCATGTGACAGAAGTCCCAATACCAGTTTTGAACGTCAGTGTATCTTAATTACATTTTGAAGTTGTTTATGCTCATATTTCTGTAATGTCTGGTTTTAAATTGCCAAGGCAGATTAAATACAAAACAAACTGTATTATAAGGTTAAATGTTTATGTGGCCAAAAGGTAAAAGTCTTGCAATGAGATCATAGGGTCTCAAAATAAAATTCTGCATGATTAGATTTAATTTTCAGCAAACAAAGTAGAAGCAGCACATCTGACTGTCTCATCTGTTTTGTCTAAACTTCTTTCACATGGTTTTACAGACTTGATTAACTTGACCTGAACGGCTCTTCATTTTTGCCTCAGTTTCCATCCTAAAGTAGTTATTAATATCAAACCCTGACAGCATAATTCACATTTAATCCACATTTCTCTCTTTGTAGATCTTTGTTTATATACGTATATAGATTTGTTTTCACCAGCTAGACTCAGGTAGCTGTTATATACCTGAAGAAAGTGGTTGGCATCACAGTTCATCTCCAAGCTCAGCTCTTCCAGAAGTATGTGACCCGTTGCTCTCGTCTCTCTTGTTTTGTTGTGGTTTTGGAATTTATTTGTTGCTTTTATTTCATTAGTCAGAAAAATATGCCTATTTGTCCACATAATGATGTAGTTGTGGCATCTACCAGCATCTATTTCCAAAGCTAAGCAGCCAAACCTTGGACCCCCTTGCATGTGTTTACAGTGTGCTCATGCTTTTAGTAGCCGGCCCTTATGCGGCCAAAGGAGGTTACGATGAGATCATGATGAGGTAATGACAACCCACAGGACTGACATATGTACAGGGAACGCTTCACACAAGCAGCTTGCTTTGCCTGACGGAGGCAACGTAACTTTTTGGAATTGAGCATGTTGCCTGGTTGAGGAAGAAAGAGTTGTTGGCCCACAGATTCTCTTTTTCCTGTCTGTGTGTCCCTCAGTCTTTCAGAGCAGCATCATTCATCTATTATCTGTTTGTTCCTGCTGTTGTCTGTCAGTGCTTCTTCCTCAGACGTTTATTGTCTTCAGCTCACGCGTTCCTCAGCTCGATCATTGATTCTTTACCTAAACTTCTCTGTACAGCTCACTCTTTTCTTTCTTGTTCCCTCTCGTTCTTCATGCAGAATAAACAGCACCTCCTCCAAACAGCTCTGCATTATTAATGCTTTAGCACCACTACACAGCAGAACTGGGGCATGTGTGTGTGTGTGTGTGTGTGTGATTAGGGGCTGTAGGGGTGTGAGATCACTCAAATGCATGTTTCTTTTTGACTTATGTTTATTACGTAGGTGATTTTCATGAAAACATCACTTTTTTAGACCCAAAATTAAATAATATTATACAACCCGAATTCCGGAAAAGTTGGGACGTTTTTTAAATTTGAATAAAATGAAAACTGAAAGACTTTCAAATCACATGAGCCAATATTTTATTCACAATAGAACATAGATAACATAGCAAATGTTTAAACTGAGAAAGTTTACAATTTTATGCACAAAATGAGCTCATTTCAATTTTGATTTCTGCTACAGGTCTCAAAATAGTTGGGACGGGGCATGTTTACCATGGTGTAGCATCTCCTTTTCTTTTCAAAACAGTTTGAAGAAGTCTGTGCATTGAGGCTATGAGTTGCTGGAGTTTTGCTGTTGGAATTTGGTCCCATTCTTGCCTTATATAGATTTCCAGCTGCTGAAGAGTTCGTGGTCGTCTTTGACGTATTTTTCGTTTAATGATGCGCCAAATGTTCTCTATAGGTGAAAGATCTGGACTGCAGGCAGGCCAGGTTAGCACCCGGACTCTTCTACGACGAAGCCATGCTGTTGTTATAGCTGCCGTATGTGGTTTTGCATTGTCCTGCTGAAATAAACAAGGCCTTCCCTGAAATAGACGTTGTTTGGAGGGAAGCATATGTTGCTCTAAAACCTTTATATACCTTTCAGCATTCACAGAGCCTTCCAAAACATGCAAGCTGCCCATACCGTATGCACTTATGTACCCCCATACCATCAGAGATGCTGGCTTTTGAACTGAACGCTGATAACATGCTGAAAGGTCTCCCTCCTCTTTAGCCCGGAGGACACGGCGTCCGTGATTTCCAACAAGAATGTCAAATTTGGACTCGTCTGACCATAAAACACTATTCCACTTTGAAATAGTCCATTTTAAATGAGCCTTGGCCCACAGGACACGACGGCGCTTCTGGACCATGTTCACATATGGCTTCATTTTTGCATGATAGAGCTTTAGTTGGCATCTGCTGATGGCACGGCGGATTGTGTTTACCGACAGTGGTTTCTGAAAGTATTCCTGGGCCCATTTAGTAATGTCATTGACACAATCATGCCGATGAGTGATGCAGTGTCGTCTGAGAGCCCGAAGACCACGGGCATCCAATAAAGGTCTCCGGCCTTGTCCCTTACGCACAGAGATTTCTCCAGTTTCTCTGAATCTTTTGATGATGTTATGCACTGTAGATCATGAGATTTGCAAAGCCTTTGCAATTTGACGTTGAGGAACATTGTTTTTAAAGTTTTCCACAATTTTTTTACGCAGTCTTTCACAGATTGGAGAGCCTCTGCCCATCTTTACTTCTGAGAGACTCTGCTTCTCTAAGACAAAGCTTTTATAGCTAATCATGTTACAGACCTGATATCAATTAACTTAATTAATCACTAGATGTTCTCCCAGCTGAATCTTTTCAAAACTGCTTGCTTTTTTAGCCATTTGTTGCCCCCGTGGATAAAAGTGTAAAATTTCTCAGTTTAAACATTTGCTACGTTATCTATGTTCTATTGTGAATAAAATATTGGCTCATGTGATTTGAAATTCCTTTAGTTTTCATTTTATTAAAATTTAAAAAACGTCCCAACTTTTCCGGAATTCGGGTTGTATTTATGGGTGCTCGGATGGATCGGCTACAGATCACAATTGGCTGATATTCTCTTTGGGATAATTGATCGGTGGTCTCTAAAAAGGCTGAAATAATTATAATGCTTTAGGTAAGGTACAATTCATATTTCTTCATTAAATAACTTGTAAAGTAATTTGAAAAAGTTTCTGTAAGACATTATTTCACAAACAGTGTGAATGAATCACAGCGCGCTCTCTCTTTCTCTCTCAAAATGCAAATGGCTTGAAATCACATCACATCTGCTCTAAAGTGAGCTGCACAGTTGACACACGAATAGTCACTTGCACTATCAAGGCATTGTCGCAACTTCATTAAAGTTTATAAATTGTATTTTTTTCTTTTTAATTCTTGCCAGTGTTTAAACCATTCAAGGCTTGCACGCTTTCCTGGAGACCATGTGCTCATGCACACTCGCAGCGCAAACATAATGCCAGGTTCACATGTGTATGTGGTGCGTATTTTTTCCACCCTCATGTTGATGGATTAAATCGTTCACACTGCACACACGGTTGCAGTTTGGCAGTGTGTTTAGAAACGGTACGTCAGCAGCAGTGCAGATCGTTTCCACACCGAGTCTATTTTTGCTGCATTGCAAGCACTGGATTAACATAACAGTGCATTGTTTGCGTAAATATGAACATGCATTGACACAAAAATGTAGTAATTACACCATAAATACATATAATTAAAGTCTACAGTGAACACATAGGCTATGGCTTTTTGGCTAAGTTGAAAGGAAAAGAGCACTTTAAGATAAACAAGGCAATAATTTAAAACTTCTTAATTAAAGTTCTTTATGAACTGCAGGATTGTGATAAAGATTTAAATTCAAAAGAAAAGGCAGTAGAGCTGACTGTTTCTGTCAATGGTAGGTTTTAATTTAGAATGTTTGTGATACAGTAAGAAAAGTACAGTAGTTTAAATGTTTTGTTTTAGCAACTTTATATATAAATCTAGAAGTAAATGCAAAAGTAAAAGCATTAAAGGAACACTCAACCGTTTTTTGAAATAGGGCTTATTCACATTATTTCCTACATTTAGATAGGTGGGCAAATGCATTTTTGTGTCAGTGCATGCATTGTTTTAGTTTGACTGGGTCGGCGTTAGCTTAGCTTAGCACAATGAATGGAATCCTTTGTTGCCAGCTAGCATGGCCTGAGTAAAAGTGATCAAAAAAAAAAAAAAACCCCACCTAATTACTTCTTGTGGCCTGCGTATTCACAACGAGTACAAATAGCGATCCAGATTAACACTAGGCGATTTCCTAGGCAGATATTGACTTGGGACTATATTATGGGGAAGCACAGGCGAAGCACTGCTGCTTAGGCGAAGCACTGCTACTTCGGAGCAGAGATATCACGCAACACATGAAATCCCACGAATTCCGTCAACATACCGGCGTGAATAGTAGCTGCCTGGCTATTTTCCTTACAGTACACGAATGGCGATGAACATGGCTGATTTTGAGAGAGATGAAGAGGGTGACTTCTCAGACAGTCAAGAACCAGAGAGAGTAGGACATGTTTTTGCCATTGATGACCAGGCTCAACACGTCAGATCAAAATGAGCGTGCCCGAAGTTGTGTCACATCTACAGAGGATTTCACGGCGCTGATCCATTCTGCAGTACTCGATTTTTTTTCCGGTGTGACAAAATTAACTGGTAAAAACGCCCCACGCCGAATGGACCAATTGGACAGCTGTCCACAGAGTAAGTGATTATTTTAATCATGACGCATGTATAGATCGACCCATATTATACCTGTATTCACATAGAGTTGATGTTTTCACAGGCCATATAGGTCATATAGGAAGAGAAATAAAAGACAACTTACATGTGCACTTTGTTCTTCCTGTGCTTTGAAAATAGAAGGTACAGCCGTATCTTTCAGACGTAGTACCGTCTTTCTCGACCCATATTCCATTTTTTCAAGGTAGTCCTCTGGTGCAAAATGTTTTTTGCAAACACGATACTGCTTTATTTTGTTGAGAGGCGTTATACAAATACACTGCAAAATACACTTCAGATAAAATTCTTTATTTTCTCCCCATATTGTGAGCATTTGCAGTGTGTTTCTTTATTTGCTTGTGTTCTGGGTATTTGCAGTGCATTTCTTTATTTGGTTGTGTTGTGAGCATTTGCAGTGTGTGTGTTGTCAAATTGATAAAGATGTTTTATGATTTGCTGGTGCTTTTTCTGAAGATGCAGTGCACTGAGCTCTCTCGGTCACCGTAGTACTGTGTAAAAAAGAATCACAACAGTCCATGCTGCTTCTGTACCACACATGGACTACATACACACTGTAAACAAGAGTGTGTGTAAACCTCACATACAGCTTACAAAATCAGGCTTGCGCTGTGTAAGCTATTGTGCAACAATTACACGATTGTAATAACAAAAATACAGTGCATGACCAAACATTTAGGTGAGATATAAAATAGATTTTTGAAAAATGCCCCCCTCCACCCCTCAGAATAAAAATAAAAATCCTCCCACAAGAGTCATATAAGAGAGGGAATCATTTTCAAAATTTATTTTCAGGCCCTGAATAAATCCAGAGCAAGAGATTTTAGTATGAACACAAATATTTCTCATTAAATTCCATAGCCAGTTATTTTATACACTCTTAAACACTCTGCTTTCTCTCTTTTTGCTCAAGGAGGTGGTTAACCTTTGGAAAATATGGATTGTCAGCCTCAGGAGGTCAAAGTAAATATGAATAAATGTATTATTTATTTAAATGATTAGTTATTTATTTTATATAAGCAATTTATTTTCTTATATATATATATATATATATATATATATATATATATATATATATACGTAAAATGTTTATGTAAGACGTCTTTTCTCACTGAGGAAAACATAGATAAAAAAATAGAGTAAAACAGTAATATTGTGAAATGTTGTTATTAAACAACTGTTTTATATTTGAATACATTTTAAAATGTAATTAATATAAATGTACAAGGAAGAGTATAGAAAATAGAGTTCATTTGCTTAAGCCATGCACAGAATATGGGAGAGTTATATAACATTTTTGGTCATAAAAATGAGTAAATAATAATTAATATTTAATAAATATTAAATAATTTGTACATTTTTTTTAATGTAATAAATGCATCTCTGGAATCTCTGGAACAGCACTCCTGTGGGTTAAGTCCTACCTCTCTGACAGATCCTTCAGTGTGTCTTGGAGGGGTGATGTTTCAAAGTCACACCACCTTGCTACTGGGGTTCCTCAAGGCTCAGTACTTGGACCACTTCTCTTCTCCATCTACATGACATCATTAGGATCTGTCATTCAGAAGCATGGCTTTTCTTATCACTGCTACGCTGATGACACCCAACTCTACTTCTCATTCCAACCAGATGACCCGACGGTAGCTGCTCGCATTTCAGCCTGTCTGAGTGACATCTCTAGCTGGATGAATGACCATCACCTTCAGCTTAACCTTACGAAGACAGAACTCCTGGTGATTCCAGCTAACCCATTGCTTAATCACAACTTCTCTATACAGCTGGGCTCATCAACCATTACTCCTTCGAGGACAGCTAGAAACCTAGGAGTTGTGATGGATCATCAGTTAAGCTTCACAGACCACATTGCTACAACGACCCGGTCCTGCAGGTTTGCCTTATACAACATTAGGAAGATTAGACCCTTCCTGTCAGAGCAAGCAACCCAACTTCTTGTCCAAGCTCTTGTTCTCTCCAGACTGGACTATTGTAATGCTCTCCTGGCGGGCCTTCCTGCATGTACTGTCAAGCCTCTGCAATTGATCCAGAATGCAGCAGCGAGGGTTGTCTTCAATGAGCCAAAAAAAGCTCACGTTACTCCTCTCCTCATCAGGTTACACTGGCTACAAGTAGCTGCTCGCATCAAATTCAAGGTACTGATGCTAGCCTACAAGACGACCACTGGCACGGCACCAACTTACCTAAACTCATTGGTTAAATCTTATGTGCCCTCCAGAAGTTTGCGCTCTGCAAGTGAACGACGCCTTGTGGTACCATCCCAAAGAAGTTCAAAATCACTCTCGCTGACCTTTTCCTGGACTGTGCCCAGCTGGTGGAATGACCTCCCAATCTCAATTCGTACAGCTGAGTCTTTACTCATTTTCAAGAAACATCTAAAGACTCATCGTTTTCGTCTGCACTTAACCAACTAACACTAGCACTTTTCCTTTTCTTGTCGTTTAATTTTATAAAAAAAAAAAAAAAAAAAAAACCTACCTATGCGTTCTATACTAGACTAACGTCTCGGTTACGTCTGTAACCTCGGTTCCCCGAGAAGGGAACGAGACGATGCGTCGATAACGCTTTGGGAACGCATTCTGCGTGAGTGCGTCTGAAGCATCCATGTCAACTAGTCCAATGGCGAGAGTGAGTGTCAGGAGTGACGTCACGACCAGGAATTGATAAAAATGCCGAAGCAAGTCGATCACAGGAACGAAGGAAGTATGGCAGGTTCCCTTCTCGTTCCCTTCTCGGGGAACCGAGGTTACAGACGTAACCGAGACGTTCCCCATCGAGGGAGAGACGATGCGTCGAGGGTCACGACCCAGAGATGCACCACCCACTGGGGCGTGGAAAGCCGAAATGGCCGCCACGTAAACTTTTAAGGTGGATGGACACAGACCAGAGGTGAAGCGGTCCTGTAAAAACTCAAGAACTGAGCCAACAGAGCAGTGGACGGGGTCACACTGATGTTGGTAACACCAAGAAGAAAAAACATTCCATTTGAGTCTATAAAGTTTCCTCGTAGCTGGAGCTCTGGAGCTAAGAATGGTCTCCACAACCTCAGTTGAGAGACCACTCTCTATGAGTTGCGCCCCCTCAGAGGCCACACCCAAAGCTTCCAAATCTCTGGCCAGGGGTGAAATATAGTGCCCCCGGCCTGAGATAGAAGGTCTTTCCTGATCGGGATTTCCAAGGGAGGACCGTCGAGGAGATGAATCAGGTCCGCAAACCAGATTCGGCTCGGCCAGTGTGGAGCTACGAGTAGTAGACTTACTCCGTCCTGGCGGACTCTTTCCAGAACTCCTGGGAGCAGAGCAACAGGGGGAAAGGCGTACAGACGTAGCCTCGGCCACTTCTGTACCATAGCGTCCAACCCCAGGGGGGCTGGATGAGTAAGGGAGAACCATAGTGGACAGTGCGTCGTGTACTGAGACGCAAACAGATCCACTTCTGCTTGGCCATAAGATTCCCATATGAGCTCCACCACCTCGGGGTGAAGCCTCCATTCCCCTGACCTCAGCACCTGCCTCGACAGGGTGTCTGCTCCAATATTCTGAGTCCCTGGTATATACATTGCCCTCAGAGAGCGTAATTTCCCCAGGGACCACAGGAGGATCTGGTGCGCTAATTTGCAGAGTGGGCGCGAGCGCAGACCCCCCTGACGGTTGATGTAAGAGACCACCGATGTATTGTCTGTGCGGACCAGCACATGATGGTCCCTCAGGTCTGGCAGGAAGTGCCTCAAAGCTTTGAAGACCGCCATCATCTCCAGGCAGTTGATGTGCCAAGAGTGATGATGGCTCTCCCACAGACCCTGAGCTGAGCGGCCTTCCATTACCGCTCCCCAGCCGGTAAGGGAAGCATCTGTCGAGATGGCAACCCGATGACAAAGAGCTCCCAATACCGGACCCTGGGACAGGAACCAGTGTTCTCTCCATATGACCAAGGCGCAGAGACACCGCCGCGTGATCTTGATCGTACGAAGTGGGTTTCCCCTCGGGGAGAACCCTCTGGTCCTGAGCCACCACTGTAAAGGTCTCATGCCCAGCAGGCCAAAGGGGATCACATTGGACGCTGCTGCCATGAGACCCAACAATCTCTCGAACTGTTTTACAGTGCGTGACTGGCCTAGCGTTAGCTCTGATGTGGCTGTGAGGATGTTGGCTACACGAGCGGGCGAAAGAGCGGCTGGCATCGTGACCGAATCCCATACCACCCCAAGAAAAGTGGTCCTCTGTAATGGAGATAGCACACTCTTCTTGGTATTGAGCCTCAAACCCAACTTCTGCATATGAGCGAGGACGACATCTCGATGCCGAACCGCCAACTGTTCTGATTCCGCTAAAATCAACCAGTCGTCCAAGTAATTCAGAATACGTATGCCCTGCAGCCTGAGCGGGGCCAGAGCTGCATCTACGCATTTCGTGAATGTGCGGGGTGAGAGAGCTAGACCGAAGGGAAGTACCTGATACTGGTATTCTTTGCCCCCGAAAGAAAACCTTATGAACTTCCTGTGCTGAGGGACGATGGAGATATGGAAGTACGCATCTTTTAGGTCTATCGTGACGAACCAGTCCTCGGATCTGATTTGAGTCACGATCTGTTTGAGTGTCAGCATCTTGAATTTTTTAATTTCTGAACTGTACGATTCAACAGACGAAGATCTAAAATGGGACGCAGCCCTCCATCCTTTTTTGGAACAATGAAATAACGGCTGTAAAAACCCGATGCCCTGTCGGGAGGATACACCTGCTCTATAGCATTTTTCGCTAAAAGAGATTTCACTTCTTGCTCCATGACCAGAGCCTGCTCGGGATGCACTACTGTGAGCAACACCCCATTGTAGCCAGGGGAAGAGAACCGAACTGGATTCTGTAACCCTTCTCTACTATCTGCAGGACCCATTGAGATATATTCGGCAGACTTTTCCATTCTGTCAGACATTCTACTAAGGGAACCAGCCTCTCGAGGCTGGCCTCTGGTGTAATTTGAACAGCTAGTGCGGGGACCTGAAGCCGAAACGCAGGAACCACCGGAGCTAACTGCTCTTGAACCCCCCTCAGAGGGAGCGAGCCCGACGCAGCGTCTGAGAGACACAGCGCCAGCGACCCGCTGGAGACCGCTGCGCCCCGAGGCACCAAGGGTGGCGGGGTTGGCAGGACGGCCCCGTGAGAGCACCGAGACCGGACAGGCACCGTATACTGAGGTGTACACCGCACCGTCTCGGTTGGGGCTGCCCTCACAGGTCTGACCCATTTGGCGTCAGGACCTTTTCTTCTGAGCCGAAGCTTTCTTAGCGAGAAGAACGGTCCTCAGATCCGGCTTCTGCTTAGATTGCTTTGGCTGTGAGTGCTGGCTCGGTCCCCGTGATTCTTGAGGAGGAGCGCGAGACGCAACACTCTCTTTTTGAAAAACACGATATGAGGAGCATGAAGGCTGGGGCTGCCTTGCACGCCCAGCAGCATCAGGATTAGATCGGCGAGGGAGAAAACTTTTAAAAGCTTCAGATTGCTTTTTATTTTCTTGAAATCTCTCAACCACTTCATTCACAGCATCACCAAACAGACCTTCATGAGAAATGGGAGTGTCTAAAAGAAAAGATCTATCTTTATCTTTAATATCTGAAAGATTAAGCCAAAGGTGTCTTTCTGTAGAAACCAAAGCAGCCATAGATCTACCAATAGCCCGTGCTGTTTCTTTAGTCGCCCTGAGAGATAAATCCGTAGCCCGACGAAGTTCGCGAATTTCGTCATGGCTAACTCCCTCACTGTTATCTAACTCCCCCAGCAACTCAGCCTGATAAGCCTGAAGCAAAACCATCGAGTGAAGGCAAGCTCCAGCCTGACCTGCTGCTGTGTAAGCTTTACCCACTAAATTAGATGTGATCTTTAAAGGCTTCGTGGGCAAAGTCGGGTTCTTAATAGATGACGCTGAACCAGGGGAAAGATAGCTCACGAGCGTCTGTTCCGCCTGGGGCATCGCTTCATAACCATTTTCTTTCAGCCCTCTTATATCAGAATAAATGCGCACTTGAGGGCTGAAAAGACGTGATGAATATGGCTTATTCCACGATCTAGACAGCTCACTGTGAAGATCAGGGAAAAAAGGGAGACCCCGTGATGTAGGAGATGTTTTAGAAGACAGAAAACGCTCGTCTAATTTGCTTTTAGGACGAGCGCTCTGTTTATCAGATGGCCAAGATATATGTAACTTATCTACAGCTCGTGTTAATACATCAACCAACTCCTCATATGCTGGGGAAAGAGACGGCGAATCCTCTTCCCCCCTGATTGTGTCACCTTCACTGCCCGTTACATCTAACTCCTCGGAGCTAGAGCAACGAAGCAATGAGCTCTCCCCCCGGGCGGAAGAAGCCGCGGGGCGGGCTTCCGACACCGGAGTTTGAGCTATGGATCTCCCAGGTAAGGGAGGAGAAAGAGCCCTCGGACCCGTCTCCAACCCCACTGAGAGATCCATTTGCGAACCCCAGGAATGCATTCTCCGTTCTGCCTCGGCAGAAGCGGGTCCTGCACCCTGAGGAGCGCGAGGCTCGCCGCTCTTCTCATCAAAGAGTGACAAGCGGGAGCGGAGAATGCGAAGCGAAAGCTTCTCACAATGCGGGCAATCAGTCTCCTCGAAGGCTGATAACGCATGCTCCACTCCCAAACAAACTACACAAAGCTCGTGTGTATCCCCACCCGTTAAATAACGCGGGCAGGGAGAAACACACTGTTTGAATAGATGTTTCGCCATGATATATAAACTTTGAACAAGACAACAGTAAATATGACAGACAGGTTTGACACAGATCGCTTGCTGAGGCACAGAAAGCTAACACCGGTTGCTCCGGTTGGGGTTTTTATCAATTCCTGGTCGTAACGTCACTCCTGACGCTCACTCTAGCCATTGGACTAGTTGACATGGATGCTTCAGACGCACTCACGCAGAATGCGTTCCCAAAGCGTTATCGACGCATCGTCTCTCCCTCTCCCCTTTTTTTTAGATGGGTAATGAGATTTGTGTCTGTAGTGCTTTTTATTAAATACCCAATACTGTATTCATGGATTGTGGCGTTTATTCTGTGAGCGACCCCTCCTCTTCAGCAGTGTGTGTTTCCTTACTCATCTCTGACTCAGTCTCCCTCTCATTTCTCTCTTACACACTGATGAATACACGTGTGATCAGAGCTCAACAAGTGTTTCTTGAGCAGTGAAGCCAAACACAGGACAGACCACGTCACCGTCGCTCAGCATTCGAGTACGCACACACACGGCGCTGTCAGGAAAGTAGGATTAGATGCTCTCTATGGTGTGACTCACACATATCCTCAGGACCAAAAATGAAAAATGAAATCAGTATACGTCTATTTTTGTGAAGATATCCCGAGATATGTAGTCACCATGGTTGTGGGTATCAGGGCAGCAATATGACTGTCAGGTCTGCTGAGTCTTGATAGAAAAGGACAGTGTTTAGCATGCATGTTTGTGAGCGTGTTGAGTCATAGTGCAAAGTTTAAATTAAAAATGATCCTATATTGGCCCTGTTGACACTTTTTATTTGATCTTTCATCAAAAACTTGGGATCGGTAAAAAAAAAAAAAAAGATGTCTTATATTTATTCATGTGATGCACAGCTGAATTGTCAGCATCATTACTCCAGTCTTCAGTGTCACATGTTCCTTCAGAAATCATTCTAATATGCTGATTTGCTGCTCAAGAAACATTTCTTTTTATTATTAAAGTTGAAAACAGTTGTGCTTCTTAATGTTTTAACCGTGATACTTTTTCTCCCAGGATTCTGCAATGAATAGAAATTTTAAAGGAAACTGTAACATTATAAATGTCTATACTGTCAATTTTTATAAATATCTTTGCTGAATAAAATTCTAATTTCTTATAATTTATATTTAGGGGGTGAATAAATGATAACAGAAGTAAAAATTTTGGGTGCACTGTTCCTTTAAATGTACTTGCATCACGTAGTGGATGGAGTATGAAATAGTTAATTTTGTTGTGATGTAAAAAGTACATTGTATTACTCCACTGAATCCTCCTGGAAAATTTGTGGGGTCCCCATGGACCCCTAGAATCATTCCCACCGTTCACCCCATTAGCACTGGCCATGTGAACGCATACACGTGTGTGTTTGTCCTCAGAGGAGATTGCAGGTGTGCCTAATTTCACTGGGTGAATGATTGTTTCGCTCTTTTCTCCTCCTGTTTGAGCTCTTTGTTCACTTGTTTCTCACTGCAGACGTTTGTCAATAAGGCCTGTTCATTGACTAGGCATTGTTTGCTGTGATTTGTGCTTGATGAACAAGAGAAAATTAATGCCTGTCTGCGTGCCAAGATTTTGGCTGAGTGTGTGAGTGTGTGTGAGAGAGAGAGAGACACACTCCTGCACCTGCTTTGGACTCAAGAGATGCAACACGACACACATTCTCTTCTAAAAAACTCTCCATGATGAAGCAGCAGCTCAGCAGTGTAGATCCTGGGAAAGTCTCTGATCATCAACTCTGTTGTGAGACGGAGAGATCTGCACGAGATGAAAACCTCATGCTTTTACACTAGAGGAAATGCACACACATGTCTGGCCTGCACTAATCATTTCTGCCACTTTCCACATGCTCTGTTTGTTGGCCAGTTAAGATGTGTCTCAGCATCACAGTCCCTTTGCTGACCATTTGATGCACACTGCATCAAACTTAAACGGCACTTTCATCTGACTGACTTATGGGAGTAAAGTCGTGTTTACAAAGTTTAGGGATGATGCAATGAGTGCTTTTGAGAAAGAACTGGTCACTGGATTTGCGTTGTTTGTCAGAACTTTGAGTTTTGTTTGAAGCACATAGTATCAAGTAAACGTACTCGGTTACTAACGTAACCTCGGTTCCCTGAGATGAGGGAACGAGTACTGCGTAAGCTAGCTTACGCTATGGGAAAAGGTCCCCTTTTCTCGAGAATATGAAGCCAAAAATTATCCTTAATTTTTAAATAATGTAAAACGCAGTGCTGCAGCACAGCAGACCTAAGCGAAGCGGCTCGCGCACTTATTGGCTGTGCTGTGGCAACTGCAGCAACCTATGGTGAGGCGGCGGAGAGGAACGAACCAATGGGGGCGCTTCGCGCCCATTGGACGTCAGAGCACGCCAAAATAGGCGTGGCTGGAACTATATAAGCCACCGCTTCGCCATAGGGATCAGGTTTTAAATCGACTGAAGCGATCATTCGGTCCGAGCACATAGCACAGCAGGTTACGCAGTACTCGTTCCCTCATCTCAGGGAACCGAGGTTACGTTAGTAACCGAGTACGTTCCCTTTCGAGAGTACTCTCGTACTGCGTAAGCTAGCTTACGCTATGGGAACACAATGTAAAACGCCGTGCGTGCTCGGGAACTTCGACCTGTCACAGCCCGAGGCGAGAGCCCGGGGCTTTATAGCAGGAGAAATCCCAGTCCCAACAGCCAACCTTAGTGAGCTTTATATAGGGAACGAAAAAAAAGGGGACGTCATAAGGCTTAGCACGTCTATATAGAAAGTACCCTGGCCTGCAGGGCAGGGACTTTCAGATTATAGAATCTAATAAATGTGGACGGAGAGGCCCAGCCTGCCGCCGCACAGGTATCATCCAGTGGTATCCCGCAGGACCACGCCCATGACGAGGCCATACCTCGAGTGGAATGGGCTCTGATGCCGAACGGGCAGTGAAGGCCTTTAGATTTGTAAGCCAGCGAGATAGTGTCTACTATCCATCGCGATAGGCTCTGCTTCGTGGTGGCGAGACCTCGGGTGCGCCCACCAAAGCATATGAAGAGCTGGTCCGACCTCCTGAATGAGGCGGAGCGCGCAATATAGGTTTTGAGAGCCCTGACGGGGCAGATGAAGCTCGCGTTGCTTTCGTCGCTTTTTGCGAGGAAAGGGCTGACAGCGAGATGACCTGTGCTCTGAACGGTGTTGAGAGCACCTTGGGGACATAGCCGTGTCTTGGTCTGAGAATGACTCTGGAGTCATTAGGCCCAAACTCGAGACAGTTAGCGCTTACAGATAGCGCATGTAAATCCCCCACTCGCTTGACTGAGGCCAGAGCCAGTAGAAAAGCGGTTTTGAACGAAAGAAGCTTCATATCGACAGACTGAAGCGGTTCAAAAGGGGGGCCCTTTAAGGCCTCTAGGACCGTAGACAGGTCCCAGGAAGGGATTGAAGGGGGTCGGGGAGGGTTCATCCGACGAGCTCCCTTAAGGAAACGAATGACCAGTTCGTTTTTTCCCAGTGATAGGCCGGCCACCGGAGCATGAGAAGCTGCAATGGCTGCCACATACACTTTGAGCGTAGACGGGGATCTGCCCGCATCTAAACGCTCCTGTAGGAAGGAGAGTATCTCCGTCACGTCACATAAGTGAGGGTCTAGGTTCCGTGTCCCGCACCAGGTGGAGAACACTGACCATTTCTGCGCGTAAAGGTGCCTGGTTGAGGGCGCTCTGGCTTCCGTAATGGTCTTTAACACTCCCTCAGGGAGGTTCCCGGGTACCCGTTGAGAGGCCATACATGAAGGGCCCAAAGTTCGGGGTGGGGATGCCAGAGCGCGCCCTTCAGCTGCGTGAGGAGATCTTTCCGCAGCGGTATTGGCCATGGGGCTGTACTGGACAGCTGCATCAGCTCGGAGAACCAAGGTTGGGTCGTCCAGAGTGGGGCTACTAGCAGCATAGCACATCTGCTCTTCCTGACCCGATCGATGACCTGCGGTAGCATCGCGACCGGTGGGAAGGCATAAAGCGGGCGTCTGGGCCAATCGAGGGCCAGCGCGTCCCTGCTCTTTGAAAAATATATTGGTCAATGAGCGTTGTCTTCTGAGGCGAAGAGGTCGACCTCTGCCCTGCCGAAGATGCTCCACATCAACTGAACCGTTTGTGGGTGAAGAGACCACTCCCCAGGGGGAACATTCGCCCTGGAAAGCATGTCCGGGCCCCGGTTCAGGATGCCAGGTACATGCGCTGCCTTTAGCGAGCGCAGATTGTAATGTGCCCATGTCAGAAGACGTTCGGTCAGGGTGTGCAAGGTTTTTGACCTGACACCACCCAGGCGATTTATGTAGGCCACCACTGACATGCTGTCTGGTCTGACCAGAACGTGGTGGCCCTTTAAAAATGGGAGGAAAGCTTTCAGGGATAGTTCGACCGCTATCATCTCCAGACAGTTTATGTGTAACAGTCGCTCCGGGCTCGACCAGAGGCCGGAGGCAGACCTGCCCTCGTACAGGGCGCCCCAACCGAGGTTGGATGCATCTGTCGAGACTACTTTCCATTTCGAGACAGCGCCCGTGTTTACGCCTAACTGATACCAGTTGGCTATTTTCCAAGGGGCCAGAGCTGTGATGCAGCCGTGGGTCACCTTGATGCGCGCGCGGCCGGAAATCCAGGCGCGCGCTGGAACACGGTCTCTCAGCCAGCGTTGTAGTGGGCGCATGCGCAGCAGGCCCAGTTTAAGAACCGCAGAGGCTGATGCCATCAGACCTAGCATTTCTTGAAATCGTTTGAGCGGGTAAAGAGACCCGGCTTTGAACGACACGGCTAGATGCTGAATAGTGAGAGCGCGCTGTGACGTCAGACGCGCTGTACACGTCACAGAGTCTATGTCTATCCCCAAAAAGGAAATCCTCTGGCTGGGAGACAGAGCGCTCTTGACAGTGTTGATCGTGAGACCCAGGCATTCTAAATGGCTGAGGATCCAGGATCTGTGTGTCGTCAGTGTTCCTCGGAATGGTCGTCGTGGTAGTTCAATACTCGCACTCCCCGCATTCTCAGGGGTGCGAGAGCGGCATCCATGCACCGTGTAAATGTACGGGGCGCTACGGAGAGGCCGAATGGAAGAACCATGTACTGATAAGTCTGCCCCTCGAAGGCGAATCTCAAGAATGGCCTGTGATGAGGTGCTATTTGAATGTGAAAGTAAGCGTCTTTCAGATCCACTGAGAAAAACCAATCCCTCGGGCGAATTTGCGCGAGTATTTGTTTGGTAGTTAACATTTTGAACGATCGCGCCATAAGCGCTTTGTTCAAACGTCTGAGATCTAGGATGGGTCTGAGACCGCCATCCTTTTTTGGTACGAGGAAGTAGCGGCTGTAAAAGCCTGACTCGCGCTGCGCAGGGGGGACAGTTTCTATCGCCCCTTTTGCAAGAAGGTTTATCAGTTCGGCGCGAAGGACGTGTGTCATTTCGCTTTTCACTTTCGTTTCAACCACGGCGCGAAAGCGCGGCGGTCTGCGAGCGAACTGGAGCGAGTAACCTCGTTTTATTATATTCAAAACCCAATTTGATATGCCGGGGATGGCCTGCCATGCAGCGGCTCGTGCGGCTATGGGTTGAATGTGCTTCGGGCACTGGCCGCCTGTTATGAGGGGACCAGTAGCTCGAGTATGCTGTGCTTGGGACACTGTGGTGACAGCGCTTATTTGTAGGGTTGCGCACTGAGAAGTGGGCACGCACGCTACATTTAGAGCACCTCCGGCGCGAGCGGGAAGGTGGGCATGAAAGGGGACCCGAGTGTGTTTTTGTGACACTTGGGGGAGTGTGTATACATGTAGGGGTGCGTACTGTGTAGTGGGCACACTGCCTACATAGAAAAAGCTCTTTTTGTGCTTTATTGAGGTTGCCGTGAAAACAGCGTTTGTGTGCAGGCGTGCGTGCATTGTAACAGGCTCGTTTACTGCAGTATAGACATCTCCAACCGCCTTTAGTGAGGGGATTGGAGGAAGTATGTGAGGTTTCTTGTGTGGTGGTCCGGCCGCAACGGGACTTAACCATGGTCTTTTCAGCACGAAGGTCAGGAGGGCTTCGGAGGCTCGGGGTTCAGCACAATCCTGGGCCGAGGTCCCCGTCTCTCTGGCGGTTTGCGGCTCGTAGAGCGAGAGCGGTGCTGGGTTTTGGTCGCTGGGCGAGACTGTAAGTCTGGCTACGATGGCTTCGAGGTCTGAGGGGGCGGCGCATTTCTACGGCGTCCCGCAGCAGAGCTAGAGTGTTTCGGCAGGAAGTGTCTCATTGCTTGTGACGTCTTCTGAGCCTCAGTGAAGCGTTCAGCGAAACCCTTAACCGACTGGCCAAAGAGGCCGGAAGGCGAGATAGGAGAGTCAAGAAAGGCGGATTTGTCGGCGTCTTTCATCTCCGTGAGCGTGAGCCAGAGGTGTCGCTCTAAAACAGCGAGGCTTGCCATGCTTCGGCCGATCGCTTGTGCTGTGGTCTTTGTCGCACCTAGGGCTAGATCAGTAGCGCTGCGGAGATCTTTAAAGTCATAGGTATCTGGGGCAGACTCGTGCAGGTTACGGAGAAGTCTGGCCTGAAAAACCTGCAGCACAGCCATGGTGTGTAGAGCCGAAGCAGCTTGACCAGCGGAGGTGTATGCTCGGCCAGCGAGAGCTGAGGTGGTGCGGCACGGTTTGGATGGATGCACAGGCTTCGACCGCCATCCTGCGGCTGAGGGCGGGCAGAGGTGTGCAGCAATTGCCTCCTCGAGAGGGGGGAGGCTCTCGTAACCATGGTCTGTAGAGGGGGGGGGGGTCCGCAATGGAGCCCGACCATTCCTCACTACTGGACGCGGCGAGAGAAAGGCTGTCGTTTCTGTCCTCTTCCGCCTCAGGCGCTCCGAAGGAGAAGGGGGCGCTGGTGAGCAGAGACTGGCGCTGCTCGTCCACGAAGAGGACAGGCGAAGGAGAGAGAGCGGGCGAGGCACGCGGGGATTGTTCCGGCGTGAGCTCGCGTGTAGCAGTGTGCTCAGGCATTCTCTGATCGCGGCGTTTCTTACGCGGCACTTGAGAGAGAAGAGGCGGAGCGGGTGGAGCATCGTGGCTGGTTTGAGCTAATCGAGCCCGCAGGGTCGATATAGCCATGTTGTCGCACTCAGGGCAGCCGCCCTTGGAGAGTGCGTTCTCAGCATGCTCGCGGCCCAGGCAGGAGACACAGAGGATGTGGCGGTCCTCGCTGGGCAGAGGGCCTCGGCAGGAAGCGCAGGCCCGAGGCATTTGAAACAATGCCTCGAATTTTGGAGAAAAAAAGTGTGATGCAGCGGCAAACACACTAGCTTTATAAAGGATATAGTCACGCCGGATGGCGCAGCAGGAAGCGAGTGCTGAAGGCGGCGTCGAGATGAAGCACGAGCCGACGTCCTCAGATCTGCGTTGCAGTGCTATCCCGCTGAGAGGCTTTTCGACGGCGTGTAGAGGCTTCTCCGGAGAAGACAGCGAAGTGCAGGTGAGATCGCTGAAGGAGATGAAATCTGATCCCTATGGCGAAGCGGTGGCTTATATAGTTCCAGCCACGCCTATTTTGGCGCGCTCTGACGTTCGTTCCTCTCCGCCGTTCCTCTCCGCCGCCTCACCATAGGTTGCTGCAGTTGCCACAGCACAGCCAATAAGCGCGCTAGCCGCTTCGCTTAGGTCTGCTGTGCTGCAGCACTGCATTTTACATTATTTAAAAATTAAGGATAATTTTTGGCTTCATATTCTCGAGAAAAGGGGACCTTTTCCCATAGCGTAAGCTAGCTTACGCAGTACGAGAGTACTCTCGAAAGGGAACTAGACAACCATGAGGGTTAACATATACAGTACACTTTAAATAAAAGTAAAAAAATCTGAAACAATGGAGCAGGAACTTATTAAAAGATGCACCGTTGTACCATATTTACATCTAAAGTTCACATTTTAATACATTAAGTATGCATATTAGTATACATATTAGTTCCTAAATGATACATTTTAGTTGAAAGGATTCCGTCCCAGTGACGCCTGCTTTTCTTTGTCATGGCATGGTGGAAACAAAGTTGTAAAATTGTTGTTGTCCAACAACACATATTGTTTATGTATTTTTGCTAAACTATTGAAACATTGAGGATTTACAGATTGGCCTTCTTCACTTTTTGGTGATAATCACTTTTATTCCACAAATGCTGTTGGATGAGCTTGACTTGTATTGAATCCCAGATATTCCTCTAAGTGCATTTTCTTCCAACAAGCTGCAGCTTGCATTACATGCAGTTATTTTACCGCACTGAATGAGGGATATCAATAGTGCATTGCATTGTGGGAAACATTGTGACGTGCAGTGTGCACTGTCTGCTGCACATTTAGCAATTGTCATCAATCATTTTTTTGTGGTGCATTCAGAAAATTAGCACAATGCACATAATACAGTTTGAGCATTATGGGGATATGCTATTCTGAACATGCATTCAATAAGAACTTAGAGATATTAAAAATGTATTGTATACATACTGTAATCTGCAGAATAAGTAAAAGTAGTATGCTATTCTAACACACTGAACATAGCATGTCTTTTTAGAGAATGACACTCTTACTCTCCCCTGCTCTCCTTTTCTTTGCACTTGACTCCTGAGTTAGTCTTCTGTCTTGAACTTCCTATTTTTTTTGGAAGTGAGGGAGGAGAATGGAGGTATATTTGGAGTGGTTTGTCTCATATCAGGTCAGTTAGATTGCTGGGCCAACAAAGGAGGCCTTTTCGGTCAAAGAAGTCAAACAAAAGTACAGAAGAACTGAGAACAGCGGAAGCCTTGTTGTTAGTATGCAAAAGGGTTGAGAGATATATAGGAAATTTGGTCAGCTGGGTGCAGTTACTGTCTGATAATCTTAAAATTGCCAGATTAGTGGGCCGCTATTGCACACGCACACGACAACCTCTCTGTAAGTGTGAACACAAACATCAACACTACATTCATATCCACACGCACACATTCTGCCAACAATAAATTCCCACTAACTGCTGCCTGAACGAGACAATATGCTTCTCATCTGTCTCTCTCATTTCCTCCAGAAGATACCAGTCCATCCGTACGCACACAGCGAGCGCTCTCAGCATCACTTCTCATAACACTGCCTCTGAACCCTTATGAGACCCCCAATTGCATTTAAGCCTAATCTTTAGTTTAACTGAGGCTGTGCTAAAAAGGCTTTAAACCACAATCTGACTGCAGGGCATCGGCACGTAGGTTTGCACACGAGAGCAGCACTCAAATCCCCTCTTTAGTGAGAATTAGCTGAAAACTCTTGCAAGTTTGTAAGACATACGCTGGATTTTCTGCACAATGCATTTTCATTCTTGTAAAGATAGGGAAGACTTTGATGGATTAGCAGTTAGAGCACAAAATAAACCTTGGTCGCCTTTCTGTTAGGAATGTGTGTGATTGGAGTAACAGCTCTAATGTATCTGTATCCTGTGTTAACAGCAGGAATGAGCAAACCCTGTTTTTCATATCATTTACAAATGTGTGCATGGTTTTTGTGTTCTTTTAAAGTCTTAAAACACATATATTGTAATAAAACTCATTCTTTGAATGGGCCATGCATCATATTTCTCTTGATATTTTGAGATAAGCAGTGATGCACAAATGCAAAATATCCATCTGAAACAGCAAACAAACAAAACCAAAACCAAAAATAAATAAATAAACATAGCCAAAATCATGTTGATTTACAGTTCCACATTAATTTTATTTTTTTACTTAATTTTGTTAAACCTACAGCAATTATTTAATAAAAAAAAAATATATATTCTTAATATTTTAGTCTATGCTGTTTTCAGTTGATGGATGAAAAAAAAACTTTAATTTACGAAAAAATTTTGTATAGCACCTGTCATCCAATAATTATATGGGCGTTTTTTTTTTTTTACTTTTTATATGAAGATGAGATTTATTATTTTATAATTATTAATTATTTAATGTCTTGAAAGTAAGTGTTTATTACAGCCACTATTTAAATGTTTATATTTCAAAAAGGTATTGGAGTAGAAACATAATTATATAATTAAAAAGTTAATATAAAAACTGCAGTTTAATGTTTGCATAAGGCTAAGATTTTATTTGAGGTTTTAATTGATACAATTAAAGTTTTGATTAAATTAAAGTGAATCAATTAAATTAATTGATAATTAAAGTTTATATTTGGCAAAATTAAAGCTGTTTAATTACTGTTTCGGTTTATTCAGTTCATCATACTATGAATAAGTACTGTACTGAAACTTTCAGAACTCAAAACCTTCTGCGAAACAGTCCAAAAATGACCACTTATTGAAAGTAAAATGTGGATCGTTTTCACTGCAGGATGATTTGAGGTACGGAACTGTAAACTTTGAGTTCACAGAGAAATGGGGAAAGATGGACGTGCAAAGAAAGGGAGAAAAATGAAAGACATGATGATGGGACAATACATAAAATGAGGGATGATGGAAAAGAGTTTCATTGTTTCTCAGCAGTTACATCCCAAAAATGAGAAGCTGAGTAGATGAGAGAGATGGATTCAATCAGTGAAGGGGCTGAATGTCTTGTGCTTTAGTGACAGAGGAATTGAATGGTAGAGAGTATGTCTTTTCTCTATATGAAACGAGTGTGTGTGTATGAGATGAGCAGGAGTGTGTCTCATTACTGGCCCACGCAGAAACTGCCTGCAGAACTCCACAGGAAGCTTGAGGATTTGAGACTTTAGTGATTGTAGTCGTTCACAAAGATCTACACATAGGCTACCCATCAGTTGCATGTTTACTTAAGCATTTTGGCTGATATGATTATACTTTTAATGAATGGAATATGGTACACTTTGCTTTACACATTTTATCTTGTTTAAATACATTTGGAAGATATTGGAATATTTTCCTCAGTCAAAACGCTGAAAATTTTAAAAATAGGTCAGCAGTTTATATGACCAGCTGGATGGGCGGTTACAGGCTGATCTCAGTTCAGTGGTAAACTCTATGCCATGTTTGGCTTTTTCTAGACTTTTTGCACTTTCAATTCCTTATTTATTTCAATTTCAATTTTCCTTATTCAATTATCCTTATTTAAATTGAAAAACATCCAACAGTAAACATACAGGAATACACTATACCAATCAAATGTTTGGGATCAGTAAAGTTTTTGTTTTGAAAGCATTTCATACTTTGATTCAGCGAGCATACATTAACCCATTTGTGGCCAGGTTTTAGTTTATTTTCTTGGAAATCATATTTGAATGTGCAGCAACTATAGTTGCCGGTGGGCAAATATGTTGTATTCACCCCTTCAATGTCAAATTTGAATAGGAGGAGAGCATTTGGCATCTAACTCAAAATAACTGCTTTCAAAAGATCAATCTTTATTCATAAAAAAATTAATTTTGCATAAAAGTCGAAGAACATTCAATACAACCCCCCCAATAAGTTGCTTCTAGTTTATAATCTCTTGAATATGAAAACACAATAAATCCATTTGTCTTAAAATGGTGGAACAAAGTGCAGCCATTAAGTTGACCCAACAGGGGACGGTGTATCAATAAGGTAATTGAAAATAAATAAATAAAAATAATTAGAATTAAAAAAATATTACATCTATATAATAAAAAGGGTATACCTGAAAGAAAATTACGCATTTAACTGTATGGTTACCAACATTCTGCAAAATATCTTCTTTTGTGCTCAACAGAAGTAATAAACTCTATGAAACATTGATTGCACATATTGATGAAAGTGAAAGGTGAAAGTGAAGTGACATTCAGCCAAGTATGGTGACCCATACTCAGAATTTGTGCTCTGCATTTAACCCATCCGAAATGCACACACACAGAGCAGTGAACACACACACACACTGTGAGCACACACCCAGAGCAGTGGGCAGCCATTTATGCTGCAGCGCCCGGGGAGCAGTTGGGGGTTCGATGCCTTGCTCAAGGGCACCTAAGTCGTGGTATTGAGGGTGGAGAGAGAACTGTACATGCACTCCCCCCACCCACAATTCCTGCCGGCCCGGGACTCAAACTCACAACCTTTCGATTGGGAGTCCGACTCTCTAACCATTAGGCCACGACTTCCCCTTGATTAGGTCAAATGAATTAACTTTGACAAAAATCCTTGATATTCATGAAATTAATAATATTCTTTTTAAAAAATATGATTATTTAAATAAGTATCATTTGCATTTATTTACTTATTATTGAACATGCAGGTATTTTCATTCTTAGAAGTGTGTTAAATGAAAATAAATAATTACAAATAAATAGAATGAAGAAAATATTACATCTATATAATAAAAAAGGTATACCTGAAAGAAAATTACGCATTTGTTTAGGCCCATAGTATTCAGTGGCTTACTGTAATAGGTGATTTCATATAATAATGTAAATTCATTACTTGTTTGAATTCCAGCATTACAATGGAATCATAAGCTACTAGTCATAAAATTAATTAGGGTCCTTGACAAATTAGAATGAGACGCATCCAAACTGGATAAAGGGGCCTCAATGTTTTGCCCCTTATGAGACATAATGTAATAAAAGGGTGAAAAACATGATCTACATCAATTAATCTGATGGTTAGCTCTTTATCTTTCCATTCTTCCTTTTGTGTGACTGACTGAAGTTAGTAAACTGCTGCTGACACCCCCCATGGCAAAAACAGAAACAGAAGTGGGGCAGTAGAGATTAAATTAAGGTCTACTGTACAGTAGAGATGTCAGTTAAAGGGTTAAGTTATGTTTTAGGTGGGATATTATGAAAGGAAAAAGCACTAAACAAAACCAATAACCTTGATTTATTTACCTGTTAACACAGTATACCTCTTTTCCCCATGATAGGTACTAACAAGTTATTTGCCCACCTGCAACTATAGTTGCTGCTTGGACATTTATCTAAGTTTACAAAAAACTATAGATCTCCTGGAAGATTTGTTTTGTTTGGATGATTCTAGAGACCTTCACGATTATATTGATATATATATATATATATATGTATGTCAACAATAAAAACTTAGTAATATGAAAATTACATTTCTTTAGGAGGGTTTGCCTTATTTTTTTCTAGAAATCCTTTATTTGGTTGTTTACTTGCATGTCATTGAGGAATATAACATGGATAACATCTAGAAAAATACTTTCAAGAGGAAAATGACAACTATAAACTGCGGCAACTATAGTTGCCGGTGGGCTTAAATGGGTTAAATTGCACAAAACTGCTACACAACTATTTTAAACATGAATAATAATAAATGTTTCTTGAGAGCCAATTTATATTATGATGATTTCTGAAGGACTTCGCTGAAGACTGGAATATTGACTGCTGAAAAATCAGCTTACTTTTTAAAATATAGTCAAATGGAATCAAGTCATCTTAACTTGTAATAACTAAGTAATATTTTACAGTATTTCTGTTTTAGTGTATTTTTGATCAAATAAATACAGCCTTGGTGAGTTATTTCAATTCTGAAAGCTAGTGTAAACACTGTTATTTTAAGTCATTTCCATCACAGTGTCTTAACTGCGTTTAACATGGTGTCATGTGGATGGAATATGCATGGAAATGATATGCAGATGAGGTTATGCATAGTAAAACTCGGCGTTACAAGCTCCATATATAGTGATTTCGGGGTGGAGATGCACGTGCACACAATCTTCCGCTGACTGGGATTTATAAAGGGATTTTTGCGCATGTTCTGGCGAACGCGTGGTTTTAAAAATCTGAAATCTTTTGTATGTATGCAAATCTAGCTTTTAGGATGAAATCTATGCAAAGTTTTATACATGAGGTCTGTGTTACATGCATTTATATGTGTTCACTGCAAGTCAAGTCCTGTAGTAAGTCAAGTCAAGTCCAAGTCAAGTCACCTTAATATTGTTATTTTACCTGCAGAATCTGATCTTAATAAAGTTAAAAGACAAGATATAAGTAACTGTCAGTAAATTAAAATAATTTGGATTTGCATTGTAAATACTCATGTTCAGTAAAATACATCATGGAATCAAACAAAATTGTAACTTCATAAAATTATTAATTTTTCACTTCTGCCAACAGTGTTTGAAAGCTTCTACATTTTCAACATTGAGTCCATAAAACAAATAACAGCTAAACATCCAACAGACTCCTCTCTGAACACCTCTCTCTCTCTCTCAAACACAGTTTACATACAACATTAAACTTTGTTACATTTCTCCTCTCTCTCTCTCTCTCTCTCACACACACACACACACACACACACACACACACACACTCTTTCTCAAAGTATAGAATATGAATATGACGTTTTTTCAGTTGTTTCACACTTTTTTGTTATCTACAGTACAGACCGAAAGTTTGGACACACCTTCTCATTCAAAGAGTTTTCTTTATTCTCATGACTATGAAAATTGTAGATTCACACTGAAGGCATCAAAACTATGAATGAACACATGTGGAATTATATATGGAATTATATACATAACAAAAAGTGTGAAACAACTGAAAATATGTCATATTGTAGGTTCTTCAAAGCCAATAGCAATAGCAAATAGCCACCTTTTGCTTTGATTACTGCTTTGCACACTCTTGGCATTCTCTTGATGAGCTTCAAGAGGTAGTCACCTGAAATGGTCTTCCAACAGTCTTGAAGGAGTTCCCCGAGAGATGCTTAGCACTTGTTGGCCCTTTTGACTTCTGTCTGCGGTCCAGCTCACCCCTAAACCATCTCGATTGGGTTCAGGTCCGGTGACTGTGGAGGCCAGGTCATCTGGCGCAGCACCCCATCACTCTCCTTCTTGGTCAAATAGCCCTTGATGCCTTCAGTGTGACTCTACAATTTTCAAAACTCTTTGAATGAGAAGGTGTGTCCAAACTTTTGGTCTGTATATATATATATGTATGTGTGTGTGTGTGTGTGTGTGTGTGTATATATATATATATATATATATATATATATATTATAAACTGTAATATGCACTTCTCATGATTAGGTAATCGCGGCAGCTGTAGTCTTATTCACATTTGTTTTTTCTGATTAATTGTTTTGCTCTATGAGAAAGACAAGGTAACAAAATATTCGGGGCTTAAGCCCCCTTAGCCCAGCCCTAGCGCCGCCCCTGGAATGCGTTTTTTTGACGGCCTACTAGCGGATCATTAGGGGCCGTTCACATATCTCTTTTTTTGCGCGCGCAAGTTCGTTATTTCCAATGTAGGCGCGCGGTATGCACGCTCATAATGGAAGCAACGCTGTCGCGATGCGCACGCCCATCGAGTTAAAAACATGTGACAATAACTAAACATTCAGCTTCATCCTTTCCTGTAACAACGTTGAAAGCTCAGCCAAGATGAAGGAACAGCTGATCATAGCTGTATATGGATTGCCATTTTGAAATAAATTTAGTAGCAGAGCTACTGCAAGTGATTTTTTGTGCTGCAAATCCATTTATCCTTTGCTGAAATTTCCGCGTCTCCATGGAGAGAGAGCGCGTCATGGTTGCTTAGCAACGGCAGACTCCCCAGGGGCGCAACTGCCCGAGTGCTTTGGAAAGAAGGAGAAAGCCTAGCGTTTTCCACGCATTTTTAGGCGCGAACTATTGAAGACAAAAGCGATGATCCTCGGTACCCCTCAGGCTGATGTTGATGTGATATCTGATCTAAGTGGGCGTGGTGTGCATAAGGTAGAGAGGGCATGACTGATGATAGTGTCCTGATCCGGTCATGACAACGCTATTCTTATGCGCTATTTTCAGCCTGCGCTCCAGCTGAGTAATCAACTTTATTTTTACAAATAATTTATATATTTTATATTCAAACTGAAATCATGATGTGATTAACACTCAAGTCATTCAAGTCATCGTGTCTCAAGTCAAGTCAAGTCCCGAGTCTTTAACTTCAAAGTCCGAGTCAAGTCTCAAGTATTTTATTTTTTGCCAAGTCAAGTCACAAGTCATAAAAATAGCGACTCGAGTCGACTCGAGTCCAAGTCACCAAGTCACAAGTCCCCATGTCTGCTACTCTGAGAGCTAGGAAGCTGAATGTAATAGTTAGATTAGATACGTGTAATGAGATTGCAGCTCAAATTTCACAACACACACACACACACACACACACAGAATCCAGAATGAAACTCTCTCTAATGAATAGCCAGATGATCTTTCTGTGCATTAAGTCTCATGAGCCGCTAAAAGCTGTTATTGCTTTCATCAGACTCTCTGTAGCTGTGAAATGAGAGAGTAGGTTATTGAATTTACTTATGAAAAGCTGATAGTCTACTGTACCACCACATCTCAATTTATTGTACATATGTGTGTGTGTGTGTGTGTGTGTGTGTGTGTGAGTGCTGGAGTGTAAGGCCTGAAGCGAACTATAAATGTGTCAGAACGCAATTGAAAATGTGCGTTGCATTCTCAGTGTTGCCACGAGGGGTGCTATAGCAACCATAACATACACAGTCTTCTTCCACTTCCTGCTACTATCAGTGAACATGAAATGACATTCACAGCCCATTTTGCTTCTCTGATTTGATGGATTTTATCTTATGGATAATTCTGATAATAGCCAGACATTCAGTGAGGATAAAAATGAGGGCAAGACTTGGATTGTGAAAAGTGCTCTGTTAATGGTGGCAGCTGGTAAGATTACAAACACACGTTTACCAATGAATCATTCACAATAGAACCAAGAACATGCTTTAAGAAAGGAAATAGGGTCAGATTGGTTTCCTCCTGATTTTAAAAATAGTAAAAAATGTACTTGCACATATTTGATTTTCTGACATCTGTCCTTTAGGAACACAACTTTGATGTTGTAAATACATAAATTTGTCTTTTTTTTATTTTTGTCATTTTGTACCTTCCAAGAGACGCGTTCTTTAAATAACAAAATGTTATATATATATATATATATTGTATATATATATATATATATATATATATATTGCAGCATTGACTTTAGACTTTAGACCAGGTTTGAGTTGGTCTATGGTGCAGTCTATTTTCAGTTCCTCAAAATAGCAACGTGCCAACAATGCAACTGAACACACCTCTTTTTTAGACCAGCGCGCCCATGAGCGCACAAATGGGCGCACACTTGTGCTGCGCCTTGTGCCACATTGAGCCGGTTGTATGAATAGGGCCCTCTGACTTTTAATCACAGACTTCAGTATCTATGTAAATCTGAGCACAGCCATCTTCTGAAACTATAATAGTTTTACATATGGGATAACTGGGGCTTTGTCTCAGGAGAAAAATAAGTGTGCAAATGTCTCAGTTCATTTCATTCCTGTCTAAGAGAAACAAACGAGACTTCAGATGATCTCATTTGTGATTCTTCTTTCCTGTGAGCATGTGACTACTACCTGTTATAGCTTGAGGACAGGACGTGGAATATCACTCTGTGTGTGTTTGAAAGAGCACATTTTATGATGATATATGCATGCAGTGTCTGTTCCTCTGAAGTTTCCTCCCCCTTCATCTCTCCGTCTTTCTCTTTATTCTCTCTCTGGCATGTATGATATTGCTCCCAATGCAATACATATTTATGGCCTGCTTTCACTGTCCTCTGCTCTCTCTGAATTATAACCCTGTTTATTTGTGAATTAAGTCCTTTACTGTGTGTATACATCAGTTTCTCTGGGACTAGAGCCACGCTCCGGTCTGATTAATTGTATTGTCCTTTTTCTGCTAACACACACACACACACACACACACACACACACACACACACACACACACTTGTGTGTAGGAGCAGCTCTGAGTTAATTTGCAAGTTATTCTCAGGAAGTCAATGTTTCTCATGTATTAATGAACCTACTCAGTGTGACTAAAAGCTGCACTGATTTAGACTCACATATGCGATTGACTTGACAGAAATGAATGCATATTATTGTAGTCTTTCATATACACATATTGTGTTCATCATGTCTGCATTTATTTGAACATAAATACAGTTAAAATAGTAATAATATGAAATAATATTACAATTTAAAATAACTGTCTTCTTAAGTAATACATTTTAAAATTCAATGTATTTCTTTGATGCAAAGCTACACTTTCAGCATCGTTACTCATGTCTTCTTATTATTTCTTGTTATTATTACTGTTGAAACTGCTTAATTTTTTTTGTGGAAAACATGATTTCAGGATTCCTTATTACATAAAAGAACAAAATATTAGATATTAGAAAACATGTATAACATTTTAAATGTCTTTACCATCCCTTTTATCAATTAAATGTATCCTTGCTGAGTAAAAGTTTTATTATTGGGGGTCAATTTTTGTTTTTTTTTAAGGAATTATTACTTTTATTCAGCAAGTATGCATTATATTGATTAAAAGTGAAATTAAAAATGTCAAAAGATTACAATAGATTTCTGCACTTCACTTTTTCATTCCAACAAAATGCAACAGGTGTTGTTCATAGAGCTTAACCTGTATTAAAGATGAATTCTTTAGATACATCAGATGAATTTTCAGTACCACCTGTTAAGAACATTTCAGGACACATTCCTCTTACTGTCAGACATAAATTAACGCATCATACCTTAATATTTTAACAGCATCGCTCATTTGCAAATGCAATGTAACATGCCACTGATATTCCTTGTGATTTTCTAAACACATCTGTTCCACAGTCAGCCTCTCCTGTGAGTCTGAAAGTGAGGCAGTTGCATTTCTGACACTTTTCCAGTAAATCTGTTTTGTAGCCTGTCTATAGCATTCCTCCAGCGTGTGTGTTTTCTGTTTTGACACAGCAATATCCCTCCTGACACTTTCCTAAATAAACTGTAATAGATATCATGAAAAGCTGGCTTTCTCCTCATTCCACAGCCACAAACCATTTAGGAAGCTGTCAGCGGTCATGCTTTAACACGCCGCTTCTGCAGAGGACACGCAAACCAAGTATGAGCGCACATTAGCACAAAGTGCCGCGGGGTTTTGCTATAGCTTCAATAACATGTTTCAGTGATGGAGAACAACTTCCATAGAATACTAATATCGTTTTTTTGTGTCCACATCGGAAATTGCTGTATGATTCACAGGCTTTTACAAGACGACTTTTGTCTGACATTTCTATATGTCTTTCTGTTAGTGCTTGTGTGAAGCGTTTTTGTGAAAGATTGAAAGTTGTTCCGGCACTTTATTAATTGTGCCTCGATTATTTACATGTACTGTACACAATAGTAAGAATGCAGTCAGAAGAGATGGAAATAGAGAGCTTAAGTTAGATATTGTTTAGAGAGGGATTGACAGTTATCCTATACAGTATGTGTATACACTGTACAGTATGTGTATACATATATATATATATATATATATATAATTGCAGGATTATATTTAACTGTTTGTGATATTTTTATGAAATTGACTTATATGATTTGCATGTTTATAAATATTTGTTTGATTTTAAAATATCTGATGAGGGAATGAAAATGTACAGCAATGTAGAAATGCTACGTTTATTTGCGGCAGCAAAAGCACAGATATAGAAATCATGGCTTTCACACTTTATGATTGACTGCCTCAGCAGTGGATAGATACACAGGCACACCGAGTTCTTATAGAAACCTTTGCTGATTCATTGGTTAAACTCTGTGCTTATCGATCACATTATGCACACATGCCCTGACTGGAACTAAATTATTCAGAGCTGTTAAATAGGCATTCTTAATTATTCACAAGCTGCTCTGATGTAATTAATATTGTAGAGTTGTGTGACAGACCAAGTATTTTTCTCTTTCTTTCTTTCTTTCTTTCTTTCTTTCTTTCTTTCTTTCTTTCTTTCTTTCCTCACCTGCAGGTAGTATAAAGAGGTGTGTAATTTGGGTCTTTGGTGGTCCTCTTGAAATGTTTATAATATAATATAATATAATATAATATAATATAATATAATATAATATAATATAATATAATATAATATAATATAATATAATATAATATAATATAATATAATATAATATAATATAATATAATATAATATAATACTTTTATACAGAAAGTACCCAATTGTGCCAGTAAAGACATTTATAATAAATGTCTTCTGGAAACAAAAATGTGTGTATTATATTATAATATAATATAATACAATGTAATGTAATGTAATATAATACTTTTATACAGAAAGTACCCTATTGATCAAATGTGTCAGTAAAGACATTTATTATTAAGTGTTCATGGTCTCGTACCGACCTCTCCAATTTGGCTTGTGTATAGCTTAGGGTGACCGAAAGGGCCTTTTTCCCAGGACAGGACATTTCTATAATGCCTAAAATATCCACGTTTTGGCTTTGGTTTCCTGTTTTCATACTTAATGAAGGTAATGATCGTTTGACCAGTAACATGCAGACATTGTACGTAATCGACCAATCGTGGTGCGTGAGAAGGTGGGATCTATAGAGAACGGTCAAAGCGATGCAAATACGTGTACATATTACTGTTGGACTTGAAGCAGCACTGAGCATACCGATTGGTGTATGACATCAAAGTACCATGAGAGCGATTCAAAAGCACAAGAAGCTGTCTGCTCTCTAGAGCTCTCACTGTACTTTGTCATACAACAATTGGTCTGCGCAGCACAAACAAAGCCAAAACGTGGATATTTTAGGCAATATAGAAATCCTGGCCAGGATTTGTCCTGGGAAAATGGCACGTTTGGTCACCCTAGTATAGCTGCCTTTAGAAACAGCTGCTAATTAGGCATTGTAACGATACAACCTTCATAATCATGGGGAAGAAGGAGGCGGGAACCGGCGGACAATCAGCTGAAACTTTAATACTCACAATAAACACAAAACAGCGCAACAGCCCCTCGCGGACGACTGATGCGCACAAATAAAAAGCAAACACAAACTAAAACCCAGGCCTAGTCCTCTCTCGTCCTTCAATGTCGTCGCTCCAGTTTTATATCCTTCCATCTCCTCCGTGGGACTCGAGACCGGTGGGTCGAACAGGTGTCGCTCATCTCCAATCACTCCACCGGCCTCGCTCCTGTTCCCACGTCTCTCGGCCCCGCCCCACTCGTCACAGGCATCTGTGTATGTATCTGTGGTTTTTACTCTTTACTTTTCTTACTGTTTGTTAGCAAGAGGTGACGCGTTATGGAAACTGACACCTTTGTCCACTGTATCAGAACTTGGTGAAAAGTCAGGTCTCTTTTCATGAAGTGTTCAACATTCAATTACCAAGCCTCTCTAAACCAGTCGAGGACTTCACATAAAAAAGAAATGAAAAAAGAGAGAAAAAACAAGCCTTGAAAAATATCAGAACACTTCAAACAAAGAGTCTTACTGGATAAGACAGAAGATGACACAGTAGAGAGTCGAGTATGTACAGATGGAGCGCATTGATGTTTCAACAATGTGTCTGGTCTGGTGGGAAGACAGTGGCAATGTTCAGAGCAGCATACTGTCATGCTACAGCGTTAATGTAGCTTAATAATAGAGCTGGTGCTGGAAAAACCAAGCTCATGGGTTCGATTCCCAGAGAATACATGAAATCTATACATTGAATCCTTCGTAAGTTGCTTTGGACGAAAGCATCTACAAATGCTTGAATGTAAATGTACTCTTAATATTTCTGTAGGATACAGTGTGTATTAGGGTTTTGAGGTATTATTGCAGGCTATTGATTTAGAATGAATAAGGGGCCGTTCAAACAGAACATGTTCTTTCATTCCACGGTGCTGCCTTTCCATAGTTTTTCTATGTAAATGTGCTAGATGGACCCGTTTATCTGTTGCATTTGCATCTCACATCTTTTGCAGCATCCCGTGCATTACATAATATTCTAAAAACATGGCACTCAAGTTAAAATAAGTTCAGCTTAAAAAGAAACATTTTGAGATCTCGTGTTTTTCCTCATTCCACTGCCCACACAGAACACATTTTTTTAAAGCAAAAATGTGTTCTGTGTGAATGCCTCCTAACAAGGTATCCGAGCTATCGTACCTGTATTGTGCTATTGAGCTTACGCTAGTATGCATGCTGTAGAGACTACACACATGAATGATCTAGTGCATATGTGCAGTATATAATGTCTGATAATGCAGTGTGATCAATTTGACATTTCAGTTTCAATGCAAGAAATGAACTGAAATTATGTTTATTTTTACTTTCTAGAATTTTTATTTATGCCCAAAGTTAAATGTTTAGAAAAGGCCTAAATTTAATTTGGAGATGATGCATAATACACATACAGTATGCTGTATCGAAATGCATGAGACAACAATGTGGCATAATACCTTTTTGACATTTGTAGTGTTTGATATTATATAGTTTTATCTGCTATTTGAAAAAGTAACTGTATACATTGTGTACTGTTTCGTTAGCAGTATGTAGTTTTTTTATGAAACACAAGCAAAACTAATTTTTAAAGGCCCGTTCAAATAAAAAAATTCTATAAAGATAACTATAATTATAACTTAATTAGCATCCACAACAATGCACAATAATATCCTGTTTATCAAGCATGCACTGCAGTTTTGTCATCTGCCACTTTAAATATTCAAGCTCTTTAAAGGAGCATTTCACCCGTGGGAACATTGATCTTCATTGAAAGTGGGTCATATATGTAGTCGAAATCCATAAAAAATTTAGAATTTGGTGCCTTTTTGACCGAGTTATTACAGAAAGTAACTTTAGGGCTCATTTGTATGGAAAACCACAACTCCCACAATGCAACACATTTGCACAGCTCCACAAGCCACTCCCACTAATCCTGCTGCTAGCAATGTAATGTTAGAAAGACGTTCCTTTCAACGTGAACCTGCAACAATGTTCTTTGTAAATTTGTTGGTATTGATGTAAATTAATATTGTTTGACGTAAGATGTTATTTCATTAAAGTTTAACGTAAATTTCAGTTTAATTTGCAATTTCAGACGCGAACTGCTGCTGCTTTGTTTGCTGTTAGGCGATATTGTCTACAAGACATTGAGGACACAGTTAGCGATGTATGGTATTTACGTGCCACAGTAGTAAACAATGCCACAGTAAGCTTTTTGTGCATTAAAAAAGGTACTGCACAAACAGTTTACAGTTGACGTTACGTAACTTATTAACCGGGAATCATTTCGTGATAATAATGCTTGAAGAAATTGTGTACATTTCACGAAATGAATAATAAATAAAATTGAAACACTTACTTTACAGTTAGACGTCCATTTGTCCCTGCAGGCTTCGGCTGGCGTTTCCAGTTTACCTTCGGAATTCTGAAATATGTCTCCAGGATGCCTCTGTCCATTTGTGGGGCGAAACTAGGATGGTTCACAACGCAAACATCCGTGTCCTTGTCTGCCTCAGACATTTCTTCGAGGAGAAATTGGCATCTTTGAAATTCTTGGCAGCAGACGGACTCGAGCTCTGTGTCCGTAGGCGCACAAACGAGAGCACAGGCACCACCAGTCCGCGCCAGCTCGAGCACGCCCGGGCTCCCCGGACGCGACAGGCAGGTCTCCGGCCTCGGCTGCAGCCGCCGTCTCCTGTTCCTCCATCAGCCTCAGCTGCTCTGTGCAATATTGTGGCTCGTATAGATAGCCACGAACATCTGTTTCGAGCAACAGACTTTGAAAATCCTCTTCTTCCATATCATGAGTTGTTCCTCCAGCCATTCTCGTAAATCTGACTCCATAAGCGCTTGTTAGCTTAGCTACATAGCTTCCAAACAAGATGGCGGATTTTCATTTTCGTTTCTGTAAGTTTAGTCCCACCCACTGATCTGTAATAGGCCTGTAGGGTGAGTGGGTCCCACCCCCTGGAATAATAATAAGCTAGTGTCTGTAGTCTCTACACTTTTCAATGAATTTTGACTTCCTGCTTATTATGACGCAAAATGACGATTTTTACGTCATAATAAGCAGGAAGTAAAACACTTAAATCCTTATTTCTCCCATCTCAGGGAAAAATAAAGGAAAAATCCATGATCATTATAATATATGACTGGGTTTCTAACAATACAAAGCTAAATGCAAATGGGTGAAGTGTCCCTTTAAAGCAAGGATGTATTCTGAAAAATGGGAATGTACTGGCAAAATGTCCTAAAAGTGAGTCCAATGATATTCATCTGTGTATCATAGTAGTTGTGATTTAAATTTTGAACTATTGGATGTTAGATGACGATTTTATTGGTTAATATTATTTGCCCCACCCACACTGCTCTGATTGCATCAGCAGAGGAGAAAAAGCAAAGAAGGTTATTAGATTTTAATGAAAACAAACATTTGTTCCTGTGGAATCATGTGCAGTATTGCAGGATATGGTTAAATTAGCTATGTGAGTGTTTTTATCTTGAAGATATGTATTATAGAGGTGAAATCTTGCTATGTTGGATGGAATCTCATTACGTTCTCCTGCAGAAATGTCTTCTGGGAAACTCAACACAGCTTAGAGTTTGAACTTCATAAGTAGAGGGCATTTTTGTGTCTTGTGCAGACACACTTGAGTGAGTATGAGTGTGATGTGCTGTCACAAACTCTCTCTCTCTGTGGCATACAGTAGATGACGTGAATGTTGTGTTTACAGTCTGTGTGTGTGTGTGTCTGTGTGCTAAAAAGGACCCTCACAAGGTCAGCGAGAAGAAATGAGTGCACATTTTTTCCCTTGTCCTCTTTTTAGCACTGCGATGGCCAGAAAATCTTCTCGCTTCTCCATCCAGGTGTTTTTTTTTCTCCACTAGATTGATCTAGGGCATGATAGAGCCGTCATTTATCAAAGCTGATCTTCCTGTATCTTTCAAGCAAAGACTCCGTTCTCACAGCAGATGCTCTCCACAGGCTTTATGACAATCTTCGCACACACGCTCACCTTCAGTTGTAGGCATTCCAGGAATAATGAGCCGCTGTCACACCATATCTAATTACGGTGAGCGTTCACGCTGAGTTAGGCAGTGAAAGCTGGGGTCAGGAGGCCGTTGCTGCAGGCCACGCCGGCTCAATGCACCCTGCTTGCACCCGGACGCGTGGGGAGACCTGTGGTACATTCAGCGCTCTTTAATCAGCTGGTTCTCTGAGTGTGTTTGAGAGTGTATGAGACTTTAGGAGAGTGATGGACTGTGACTGAGATTGATGGTGTTGCAGAAAAAAGGGTGAATATGTTCAGCTCAAAACCTTCTTATGCTCTCTGTACATGATATTAAGCATTCATGGATGAATCTCACAAAAACATGGTGATTTTCACCTACAGTACAAATTCTCATTAGCATAATGCATACAAACATTTGAGTTTGTAGTTTAAGTTATTCTCAGATGGTGTTTTAACGAGATTTAAATTAATACTGTCCTTTTGTACTGTACTAGAATAAAACAATGGTTTTGAAATGTGTTCTTTGTTACGTTCCCTTTAAAACACAAAAACAAGTCTATTTGACTAATTTGCTAAGTTTAAATCTTATGAAGTCATGCAATAGTTTTGTGTAAACAAAAATTACATCCGTATTCCCTGAAATTTTCCCACTTTGTCATTTATAATCTGGTGGATCGATCTTGATATATACTAAAATGTCTTTGTTCATGTAAATCACTGCAATAAGACACTGCAAGATTTACTGTCATTTTTCCATTTTTTTTTCACCAAACAGAACTGCTAAAATAATAGAGTGCTGCAGGGATGATGTCATTTTGTAACCCAATGCCCTGCTTCCCTTGACAAAAAGCTTTCACACTTACCTTATTTCAGACATTTCACCAAAAACACATTTAAAGAAATGAATTTGGGACCAGAAGTTTAAGTTTTCTAGTGTTATGACTCTATGACAGATTTCAAACAGACTGCTCAGTCCGCTATTGGTCAGATGAACACATAGTCCCGCCCCAAACTCATGTCATTGGTTAAGTCATTGTTGCATTGCTGAAATCTCATTTGTAACATTTATTTTCTATGAGCATAAAGTCATTCCAAAAGAAAGCAAGAGAAGGAAGGAAAATGGAAATGGTTTCTGAAAGATCAGAATGACTTATATCTTGAGGTGTTTAGACTTCATGACTCACATTTTGGAGTTTGAATCTATGAGAAACTGTGAAATGACTATATAGATGCATGTGTGCCTGTCTGCATGTGTGTCTGCGAGTATGTGATCAGCTCCAGTTGCATTGTGGGATGGTGGCATTAGGACTCCGAGCTGAAGTGAAGGTCACACATTTTACATTAACAGTCATCACCAAACGCTACTGATGCAAGAGAGTGTGTGTGTGCCTTTGTGTGGGTGAGTGAAAATGTCCAAATGAGTGGTGTGTGTGGGAGTGGAAGATGAGAGAAGGCAAAGTGAGAGAGAGAGAGAGAGAGAGAGAGAGAGAGGGTCATTGTACAACAGTTACTCGCTTTACCCAGCTGCCTCTTAAAAGCACTACAGCTTTATAAGGAGCCAGTCTTGCTCGGCTCATAATGTTGAGTTATTCAGGACTTGTGTCCGCAGCATGGTCTATGCAACTCTATGCAGGTACTTGAACCCAGGGTGCATGGACTATTATACCTACACTTTTAGAATCTGAAAATGATTTCTTCACTTTTTGGAGTATAATCATTCTTTAAAAAAAAATAAGGTTTAGTGGCAAACAAGGATTTAAGTTGTGTCATAGTTGAGACAGATAAGATTTAAGATTGCAATGCACTTTCTCATTGGACTTTTTAAACTTGCAACCCTGTTGTGTAAATATCTGTTGTTCTTCCAAAATGCCAGAAATGCATTGCATTCTTAGCATTGCCACAAGTGGTACTATAGCTGTCAGGTTTGTTGTCTTCTGTGGTCATTTTCAGGTATATCATTGTCATGACAAGAGAAAAGGTTTAATTAGAAACTTGCTGTGCAAGTTAAAAATTAGGTAAAGTCTTGACATAGAAGTTAACTAAAATTTAATGCCGCTCAGATTTACAAGAAGATCTATCGCCCCCTTGAGTAGTTGAGATTTGTTACCATCACATACATTTGTGACCCTGGACCACAAAACCAGTCTTAAGTGTCTTTTTTCCGAAATTGAGATTTATACATCATCTCACAGCTGAATAATAAGCTTTCAACTTATGTATGGTTTATTAGGATCAGACAGTATTTGGCTGGGACATGACTATATGAAAATCTGGAATCTCAGGGTGCAAACAAATCTAAATACTGGGAAAATCACCTTTAATAAGTTGTCCAAATGAATTCTTAGCAATGCATATTACTAATCAAAAATTAAGTTTTGATATATATATATTGTAGGAAATTTACAAAATATCTTCATGGAACATGATCTTTACTTAATATCCTAATGATTTTTGGCATAAAAGAAAAATTGATAATTTTGACCCATACAATGTTTTTTTGGCTATTGCTAAAAATATACCCCAGCGACTTAAGACTGGTTTTGTGCTCCAGACACATGCACACACGCACACACGCACACACACGCACACACACACACACACACACCACACACACACACACACACACACACACACACACACACACACACACACACACACACATATGTATATATATATATATGTCATATTGTCACATTGGTAATGAGAACTACTTTGCACTGACAGTTATTGAAGTGAATTGAAACAACAGCTAAATAATGACAACATTATCTTATCTTCTGCAGAGCTGCTTCACAGCTTAATAATATTTTCTTTCAAAATGGATTCATTTTACAGCATTAACATTGTTATTTTCCTGTTACAGTCTTTATTAAATGAAGCTCTATATTTTAATATTATGTTGACTTAATCAGATTTATTGTCTTAGTTCAGTTGAATGTTTTACTCAAATTGCTATGCTATACAATTTGCCATTTGAAAATATATTAAATTAGAAAAGTATTTTCACTATAAACTTTTGGACCCACTGCATGTTCAACAGGACGACGTGCTTGTAATGCACTGTCCGAGCTTGGGTGTCTGTGTTTGCATGCTTGTGTTTTTTTGGTGTAACCTGTGACTGTCCCTGTCATCTGTTCTAGAGGAAGCAGTGTGCTGTTGGTCTCTGAGTCATGAACACAGACGGCTGGTGGTAAAAACAGCAGAAAGCTCTCGTAAATATTGCTGTAATGCATATTAATTGTTTAATAGAGTCATCAGCACTGATTCTTCAATCTTTTAATAAATGAAGACTGTGTGCTACTGTGTAATGACACACACACACACACAAACTCATTTTATTTTTATTTTTTTTATATAAAAAAAACACCTGCTTGCTGTTGTACGAACAAAATGATTAAATACTCGCCTGTTAGTTACAATACAACACAATACAATACTCAATTCCAAACACTGGCTGTGTGAAAAAATGATTGCAGCTGAAATAGCAAAACTGGTTACTAGCGAGGAATATTTGCAACTCAGTAGGTTGCTGTTTTTCTGTGACCTTTGACCTTGCTCAATTCCACTTTGACCTTTACCTCAGCTCATCCCTGCTCATCCTCTCGGCGCTGTGATCTTTCTGTATGACAGATGGGCTGATGACCCAGCAGTCTTTCTTCTCATTTACTCCTCCATCCCTCGTTTCTTCACCTCTTTGTGCCCATTAGACTCCAGTGGAGAGAGAGATTGGCCTGAGCATATGCTGCTCTCGCACATCGACACACACACTTACATACAGTACACACACAAACACCTGTAGACAGAATGGCACTAATTCTAACCTGCACCAGCTGCTCACCTCCTCAACTCTATTGTAATGCAGCTGAGACAGATGTGTGTGTGTTTGTGTGCAGAAGAGGTGAAGTCACGTCTATATCTGAAATAGTGTAATGTAAAAGTATGTGCTGTAGAAATCTGTTTTAAATTAGTTTTGGTGTTTAGTATTACTTTTTGGTTTGCATCCATCAAGTATGTATAAATAATAGAAATGAATGCTTGTATGTACATTTATATGTATATACTGTATATTCATAGATCAAAAGGCTATTGGTTAATACATTAAATTTATTTTATTAATGATGTCAGTGCCAACAGCCTTGTGGGCAGCATACTGACATTTAGCGTCATTGTGCTTTGGGCGTCCTGAGTTCAAGTCCCGGTTTGCAGACTTTTCCCAATCCCATCCCCCCCTTTCTCTTCCACTTTGCTTCCTGTGTACCCACAGTCATAACCATAATAAATAATAATAATCATAATGAAGGGAAAAATGGCCAAAAATATATATATATTATATAAAATTATAAAAATATTGAATTGAATACATTAGCCGCTTTTCCACCGAAATTACTTGAAACAATTCGTCCTAGGAACTTTTTTCCCCCCAAACCTGTTGCTTTCTGTGTTTCCATCATGGTCTAAAGTACTTGGACGATTAGGCAAATAGTCTGGTGATGCAGGTGTGCAGGCATTTCTCAAAATCAAGTGCGCAAAGTTCAGACTTGCATCCTCAGTAGTTTGGACTTTGCGAGTTTGATTCGGGAGTGTGAACTCTAGCGGATGGAACAATGCAATTCCGGTAATTCTGCGAACAGCAGCGTACTTGATAACGTCAGTCAGCTATTATGTCGCAAGACATAATATGATATGAAACAACACTTCCTCTTTTTGTTTTTATTTAAACATATTAATAGCTGCAGAAATGTAGATTACGGAACATACATACATTACAATGAAACAAAATATTATATCAAACAGGTTCCAGCAGTGGAAACACGGCTATTTATTGTCATTTGTCCAACAGTACAAACAATTATTTTAGTTAAATATAATTTAACTCATTTATTTTATTTATAGTTATATAATAAAAGATGGATCTTCTGCTCAAAAAGGCTGCATTTATTTGATCAGCAATACAGAAAAACAGTAACATTGTGAAATAGTTACAATTTCAGATTTAAGTGTCACATGATCCTTCAGAAATCATTCTAATATGCTGATTTGCTGCTCAGTTTTTTTTTCTCGTTAAGCAGAACAGCGTTTTTTGAATAGTATTTTCAATTATGTCTTTACTGTCACTTTTGATTAGGTATTTTGATTTCCTGAGAAAAGCTATTAGTTAAAAAAAACAAAGTATGTAATATAACTGTTAAAAAAGCTAAATGTCTGCTAAATCTGCTCTTTTTAGTATTTAACTAAGGTTATTTCACAGGTTTTATCATATGTCTGTTGCTCTCGTGTTAAAACGTCTTTCTGACCTTTGCCTGAGAGAATCTCTGACACTTCAAATAGTTCCTTGGCAAGATCCATCAGATATAAAAGGAGGTGACCTGAACTGAACATTTCTGCCGATGTTGAAGCCCTTATTGTAGGTTAGAAATGAAGTGTCTAATCACACAGAGTTTCTCGAGCAGGGATGTTTGCCAGGGTTTGATGGGATGCAGACATGCTCTGTTCACAAAGAGAATATCAGTCAGGTGCCCTGATGTAGCCCATCTCTCTCTCTGCTCTCTCTCCATCCCTCGCCCCATGTCTCGGCCCTGTCAGTCTGCACAGGAGATCTGAGGTGCCAGTTTCATCTCACTGTTTTACTATTCTGTTCATTGCCCCCTCTCTCTCCTTCACTATGTGTATTTCTGTACCTCTTGCTCTGTCTCTTTGTCTCTGTTTTTCTCTCTCATGCCATCTCTGTCCTTAGAGACATCTAGACCACAGACTAGCTTCCCAGTTCTTGATTGACAAGCTTGTATTTTGCAGTAAGAGACACACTTAAAGGTTCTGTCGCCCGGGTGACACATTATGGTGGAATTTTGTCCGAGGTGCCTCACGGTTGTCATCGGTTTAAGTTGACATGGAACGACTTTCGCATGCCGTTTTACTTTCACAATGTGATGAAATTGCAAATGAAATGAGACATTCAGTAAGATTGAAATGTGGCGAAACAGATGTTTGATGTTCATCCTAATCTGGTTTAATATGCAGAAACAACTATAAATATGCTATCCATGATATGAATTTTTCTGAAAATGGTGTGAGTTTGGCACGTTTTCTACATTAGCCATGTAATGTGGCTGCCCACATTGGTTCCAGAAGTATTTTTTACATTCATTTTCACTTCATGAACCAAGCTAAGGTGAGTGAATAAACATTACAAACTTTTATTTGAACCAAAAAAAAAAAAAAAAAAAAAAAAACCTTGATTGTGAACATAATGGCTTTATTAAGGGAAAAGAACTAGAATCCCATTAAGCATTACCAATGGCATAATCACATATAAAACGATGGGGAAATATAAAACTACTGTATTAATTTAAAATAGTCAATTATGTCTATATAAACAACATATTTAAATATATTGCAAAATATGCTTATTCAAATATTTTAGAGTTTGCAATTTTGTGCTTAATAAGACGTTTGCAGCAAGCTCATTTGGATGATTTGCTGGATGCTACTGTATGAGTGGTGGGATTTTCTGAATACCATCATGGGTAATGTAGTTTTTCCACATCAAATTCTGCTGTTGAACATGGTTATTTAAAAAAAAAAAATTAACTAATGCTAGCGGTGGCTTAAAAAAAAGCATAGGCCTATTCCATTGATTAAGAACCTCAGAGCTCAAGACAGGTCTGTCTTTAAGGGTTTATAAGTTATCAGTTGCGCTTTGGAGAAAATTAAGTTATTTTCAGAATCGATTGTTGCACTTTATAAAGTTTGGCAATGCAAATGATTTACTTCAACTTAAATATCATTGGCCTTTGAGGTTTTTGCATGTGAAACACAAAGAATTGATTGTAAAGTCTGCTGCTTGGTGCGAACAGGCCTTCAAACTGCCTTTCTCTTCATATTCTCTTTGTGTCTGTTTTAGTCCATCCTCTTTTGGCTGGACTCAACATGTTGTTTGATCAGGCTTGTTCTGATCCACTCACCCTCAGACTGACTCAACACAGGCTGTTTGAAATCTGCCAATATGGGCCGCCCTGATTACATGTGTTTGTGCATTTGGCTGTGGGAGATTTGGGTGTGTTTGTCTGATGCCATAATGTTTGTGTACCTGCAGGTGTTGGTGTTTGTGTGTATACTAGTTAAAAGCAACTCACTTCTGGCAATGTGACCAGGCATCTAGCAATTGTGAGATATCACAAAAATACATCCAGGTTGTATTTCACGCTGAAATCAGAAAAAAAGCCTGTTCAAAGAGTTAGTATGGAATTAATTGTGTTGTATAATACATATTAATTAAATATGTTGAATGCTTAATAATTTCAATGTATTTTGTCATTTTTAAAGTTAAATACATTTTTAAAATCAGTATAAATGCAACACAGTACATATTATTACCTTTAAATTTGTAATATATATTATACAGTATATACACACACAATTACATGCATTAATTTTAATAATGAAAATTTTAATATTAAAGGCAGGGTAGGTAAAAAAAAATGTATAAAAAACTTTTTTTCCAAATTTGTTTAAACTTTATTTATATATCAATACATAATTAAAATGTAAGTACTCTGAAAAAGAAAGTATAAAAATCGAGTGACTGTAGACCTCTCACGACTGTTTTAAAGACAGCTCATTATTTCCATTCACTCCACCCCCTCCCTTCTGGGCTCCTTCCAAAGCCTCTACTACGGCTCGCTAAGTAATGTTATGTTAGCTATATTACGCAGCTACGTGTGCTAATGACACATGCTTCATGAAAAAAATATGTATGATCAAAATACAAAAAGAAAGATTTACCTGTCCAGCAGAAATAAAGCCATCAAGGAGTCACTTTTCAGCCCCTTGAGTTCCCTCAGTTCTCGCCATCGCTGGAAAGCCACGCCGATTTTAACTCGCGTTTTATTTCTTTGTTTATCCAAAGACTTTTTGTTCATTGCCTTTTCTTGTACTGTTACTGTCTTCCTTTTTTTGCCTGGTTTGCCTTCACTAACTGCATAGGCTGGTACTGTGAATTTTGCTTGCTGTTTCTCTGCCATTGTTTTGGTATTCCTAGGATCCGTGCCTGTTGAATCAAACGTGCTGTTTCCTCAAATCAAACGTGCACGCGCAAGTGGGCAGGTCATGTGTGGCAAAAGGGTGGTTGCCATGGTTGCGAGAGAGTGACAGTCGCCCAAGCCAATCCTATGTTTCGTCCCGAAATGGAAATAATGAGCTGTGTTTAATACAGATTAAACGGTCTAGAGTCACTCGATTTTTATACTCTTTTTATCAGAGTACTTACATTTTAATTATGCATTGATATATACAGAAAGTTTAAACAAATTTGGAAGAAAGTTGTTTATACATGTATTACCTACCCTGCCTTTAATAATAATAAAGGTTGATAAAATTGTTATTTAAAATAAAAAAAAGATTTTCTATTTATTATTTATAATTTAATGTTAATTCAATGTGTACAGTAAATGCAGTTTAAATTAATAAAGAAAAAATTATGACAGAATTTTGTGAATTATGACTCGTTCTTTTTAAACAGTTTCATGAATTTAATGCATTTTCTAGAGTGATAGGGTGGATGTGATTTACATGCAATGGTTTTTTATAACCCCATATATCATTTTATAAGCCTTTCTCTGTTATCTGGGTGGTGATAGAAGGATGAAAGAAGGATGGCAACGCCATTAATTCCAGGGTTACGTTCGCTCTTTCTCCCTATTCTTCTCCACAGTGGTCCTTTAATCAGTTTCTGTCACTGCCACTAAAACTGTCACTGTAGTGATCCTGCAAATTTACTTTAGCTCACATCCTCCCCGTCGTTTTTCTCGCGCCTCTAAGAGGCCCTCCGTCGCTCCTAAAGGGGCCGAAAGAATCCTCATAGCGCAGCGTGGGCCTGTTTACTCTCATAAGGCACTAATGGATGAAAGAGCCTTCTCACAACAGAGACAAATGGCTTTAATACACACACACACACACAACGGCTGACATCTCATTAAAGTCCATGTGATTCAAAATTGACCCAAAATTTGCTTCCTTAATACACATTCCTGGTCTTATTGTGAGCGATTCATCAGTGCACGTTATTCTAAATAAATAAAATTTGTCTTCATAATCTTTTATAAAAATGTAATAACTTGCTCCCACTAAAGCAACTTTTCTTCTTCAGCTGATGACACAAATACCTCTTACTTTTTCAACCCGCTCAACCATCAGCTCAAATCTGGTATTTGTTCATGTCGTAAGGATTTAATAAAATTAAACTTCCAATGTAAACAATTTTAATCAGAAGAATTGTTAAAATGCTTGTTAATTCATCAGTTACAATTAATTGCATATATCATTATATATGCAATAATAATAATAATAATAATAATAATAATATATTTAAAAAAGTTGAATTTAACATTTAATTAAATTAAATTAAAGTGCAACTTTAATGTTAAATTATTTCTATTTATTTTGTATAAATAGTTTTTTTTATAAATGTATAAAAGCATTTACATTTATATAGAATTAGTTATAAATTAAAATAGAATTTTTTAATTATTACATTACATTTATATTTATTAAGTTTTATGTGATTTTAATCTAATTAATTATAATGTGCTGGTTAATCAATCACAAACAATCACATTCATCAGTCGTAGTAAAGTTAGTATATTATTTGTTTTATTTCCAATATAATAATATCATAATTTTGGTTTACTCTCGTACTCTCGTTTCACGTCACGTTTCACCGTTCCTTTTTCCACTCTGGCAATATACTTCCACACTTTATGTTCCTCTTTTGGTTCTTTAGGATCACTTTTTTTCTGTGTGTTTTAAGTATAGCTCAGACAGCTGAGAAACAGCCAGTCCAGTTATGAGGCCAGAAATATGCCTGAGGTAAGAAAATGTTTTTCTGAAGCCTTTTAAGAAAAATCACACTTGTCAGCATATGTTCTGCCGGTCAATAAATTGCAGCTGGTCTTGTGTTGACCAAGTAGGCGAGGGAAATTAAAGCGCTGCAGCAAACATGATGAGAAATTAATTGTTAGATGAAAAGCATGCCGTGTTGACAGGAGCCGCTGTCTCTTTCCAACCCTATTGAATACAAGCCTTAGTTTGCTGTCCTTGACCATTACATCTCGTGTCTATATAAGATGCCAAGATAACTTTGTGCCTGTGAAATATATGATTCGATTCACTGTAAAAAAAAAAAAAAAAAAAAAATCATAGTTGTAAAGTAAACACAAGATACGTTTAAAATTTTTAAGATATTATAATTTTAAAATATTATTAGAAAGTTAATTTCATAATATTACTGATATATTTAATTAAATAAGTGCAACCTTAGTGAGACATTCAAAAACATGATAATTTTGAAATGTTTGAACAATAAACTTTTTTTTTTTTTTAAAGAAAATGCTGTTTCTGAGTAAAAATTAGAATGATTTCTGGAGGTCCTGAGGGTGTGACATCGTCCCCCTGTATACTGTAGATCACTCATCACCAGATCAGGGCGGTTCTTTTAGATTCAGGAATTCCAGGAGAAGATGCTGAGCTAAGAGCCTTAAAAACTACCCTGAGCTTGCGGTATATAGAAGCAGATTAGTCTCAAATATAATTCACGCAAAAAACACGATTCACACATGCGTAGACAATTTCACATGCATGAAGCCTAATTCATGTACACACAAAAAAATTCACGTGCGTGAAAAAAAAATATATTCACAAAAAGCAATTCACATGCGCAAAATAATAGTCACCTTTATTTATATAGCGCTTTAAACAAAAGACATTGCGTCAAAGCAACTGAACAACATTCATTAGGAAAACAGTGTCAATAATGCAAAAATGATAGTTAAAGGCAGTTCATCATTGGATTCAGTTATGTCATCTCTGTTCAGTTAAATAGTGTCTGTGCATTTATTTGCAATCAAGTCAACGATATCGCTGTAGATGAAGTGTCCCCAACTAAGCAAGCCAGAGGCGACAGCGGCAAGGAACCGAAACTCCATCGGTGACAGAATGGAGAAAAAAACGTTGGGAGAAACCAGGCTCAGTTGGGGGGCCAGTTCTCATCTGACCAGACGAAACCAGTAGTTCAATTCCAGGCTGCAGCAAAGTCAGATTGTGCAGAAGAATCATCTGTTTCCTGTGGTCTTGTCCTGGTGCTCCTCTGAGACAAGGTCTTTACAGGGGATCTGTATCTTGGGCTCTAGTTGTCCTGGTCTCCACTGTCTTTCAGGGATGTAGAGGTCCTTTCTAGGTGCTGATCCAGCATCTGGTCTGGATACGTACTGGATCTGGGTGACTGCAGTGACCCTCTGATCTGGACACAGACTGGATCTGGTGGCCACGTTGACCTCGGAACAAGAGAGAAACAGACAAATATTAGTGTAGATGCCATTCTTCTAATGATGTAGCAAGTACATAGGGTGTTATGGGAAGTGTTTCCGGTTCCGGTTTACCTAATTAATGCAGCCTAAAAATCCTTTAACGGATTTGGATAATAAAAGCATATTAGTATGTTATGTGTATGCCAGGTTAAAGAGATGGGTCTTTAATCTAGATTTAAACTGCAAGAGTGTGTCTGCCTCCCGAACAATGTTAGGTAGGTTATTCCAGAGTTTGGGCGCCAAATAGGAAAAGGATCTGCCGCCTGCAGTTGATTTTGATATTCTAGGTATTATCAAATTGCCTGAGTTTTGATAACGTAGCGGACGTAGAGGATTATAATGTAAAAGGAGCTCATTCAAATACTGAGGTGCTAAACCATTCAGGGCTTTATAAGTAATAAGCAATATTTTAAAATCTATGCGATGCTTGATAGGGAGCCAGTGCAGTGTTGACAGGACCGGGCTAATATGGTCATACTTCCTGGTTCTAGTAAGAACTCTTGCTGCTGCATTTTGGACTAGCTGTAGTTTGTTTACTAAGCGTGCAGAACAACCACCCAATAAAGCATTACAATAATCTAACCTTGAGGTCATAAATGCATGGATTAACATTTCTGCATTTGACATTGAGAGCATAGGCCGTAATTTAGATATATTTTTGTGATGGAAAAATGCAGTTTTACAAATGCTAGAAACGTGGCTTTCTAAGGAAAGATTGCGATCAAATAGCACACCTAGGTTCCTAACTGATGACGAAGAATTGACAGAGCAACCATCAAGTCTTTGACAGTGTTCTAGTTTATTACAAGCAGAGTTTTTAGGTCCTATAATTAACACCTCTGTTTTTTCAGAATTTAGCAGTAAGAAATTACTCGTCATCCAGTTTTTTATATCGACTATGCAATCCATTAGTTTTTCAAATTGGTGTGTTTCACCGGGCTGCGAAGAAATATAGAGCTGAGTATCATCAGCATAACAGTGAAAGCTAACACCATGTTTCCTGATGATATCTCCCAAGGGTAACATATAAAGCGTGAAGAGTAGCGGCCCTAGTACTGAGCCTTGAGGTACTCCATACTGCACTTGTGATCGATAGGATACATCTTCATTCACTGCTACGAACTGATGGCGGTCATATAAGTACGATTTAAACCATGCTAATGCACTTCCACTGATGCCAACAAAGTGTTCAAGTCTATGTAAAAGAATGCTGTGGTCAATTGTGTCAAACGCAGCACTAAGATCCAATAAAACTAATAGAGAGATACACCCACGATCAGATGATAAGAGCAGATCATTTGTAACTCTAAGGAGAGCAGTCTCAGTACTATGATACGGTCTAAATCCTGACTGGAAATCCTCACATATACCATTTTTCTCTAAGAAGGAATATAATTGTGTGGATACCACCTTTTCTAGTATCTTGGACAGAAAAGGGAGATTCGAGATTGGTCTATAATTAACTAGTTCTTTGGGGTCAAGTTGTGGTTTTTTGATGAGAGGCTTAATAACAGCCAGTTTGAAGGTTTTGGGGACATATCCTAATGACAATGAGGAATTAATAATAGTCAGAAGAGGATCTATGACTTCTGGAAGCACCTCTTTTAGGAGCTTAGATGGTATAGGGTCTAACATACATGTTGTTGGTTTAGATGATTTAACAAGTTTATACAATTCTTCCTCTCCTATGGTAGAGAATGAGTGGAACTGTTCCTCAGGGGGTCTATAGTGCACTGTCTGATGTGATACTGTAGCTGACGGCTGAATGGTTGCAATTTTATCTCTAATAGTATCGATTTTAGAAGTAAAGTAGTTCATAAAGTCATTACTGCTGTGGTGTTGGGAAATGTCAACACTTGTTGAGGCTTTATTTTTCGTTAATTTAGCCACTGTATTGAATAAATACCTGGGGTTATGTTTGTTTTCTTCTAAAAGAGAAGAAAAGTAATCGGATCTAGCAGTTTTTAATGCTTTTCTGTAGGATATGTTACTTTCCCGCCAAGCAATACGAAATACCTCTAGTTTTGTTTTCCTCCAGCTGCGCTCCATTTTTCGGGCTGCTCTCTTTAGGGTGCGAGTATGCTCATTATACCATGGTGTCAAACTGTTTTCCTTAACCTTCCTTAAGCGTAAAGGAGCAACTTTATTTAAAGTGCTAGAAAAGAGAGAGTCCATAGTTTCTGTTACATCATCAAGTTGTTCTGTGGTTTTGGATATGCTAAGGAATTTGGATACATCAGGAAGATAACTTAAAAAGCAGTCTTTTGTGTTAGAAGTGATGGTTCTTCCATACTTGTAACAAGAAGTAGAATTTACAATTTTGGCTATATGAATTTTGCAAAGAACTAAATAATGATCTGAGATATCATCACTTGGCTGAATAATTTCAACACCATCAACATCAATTCCATGTGACAGTATTAAATCTAGAGTATGATTTCGACAATGAGTAGGTCCTGAAACGTGTTGTCTAACACCAATAGAGTTCAGAATGTCTATAAATGCTGATCCCAATGCATCGTTTTCATTATCAACATGGATATTAAAATCACCAACTATTAAAACTTTATCTGCAGCCAGAACTAACTCGGATGTAAAATCACCAAACTCTTTAATAAAGTCTGTATGGTGCCCTGGTGGCCTGTATACAGTAGCCAGTACAAACATAACAGGGGATTTATCATTAACATTTGTTTCTCTGGATAATGTTATATGAAGTACCATTACTTCAAACGAGTTATACTTGTAGCCTGCCCTCTGAGAAATCCTGAAAACGTTGTTATAAATTGAAGCAACACCTCCACCTTTGCCTTTTAGACGTGGCTCATGTTTATAACAGTAATCTTGGGGGGTGGACTCATTTAAAATAATGTAATCATCAGGTTTTAGCCAGGTTTCTGTCAAACAGAGTACATCTATATTATGATCAGTGATCATATTATTTACAAAAAGTGTTTTCGTAGAAAGGGATCTGATATTCAATAAGCCAAGCTTTATCATTTGTTTATCCATATTGCTTCTGTTTTTTATTTGTTGAACCTCAATTAAATTGTTAATCTTAACTTGGTTTGGACGTTTTTTTGTATTTTCTAGTTCGGGGAACAGACACAGTCTCTATAGTGTGATATCTAGGTGAAAGAGTCTCTATGTGCTGAGAATTAACTGACCTCTGTGACGGGAGGCAGCTAGCAGACGGTCGGTTTAGCCAGTCTGTCTGCTTCCTGACCTGGGCCCCAGTTAGTCAAGTATAAACACTAAGACTATTTGCCATATTTCTAGAGTTATAACATATTTCTTGTTATAATAATAATAACAAATGCAAAAAACAATTTGTAGATATACAACTGTGCACAAAAACCTTTGAATGTTTAAAATGTACGAGTGTCTGAATGTACAAATCGTCATTTACTACGAATCCACTCGGATTTGTGTGTGTGTGTTTTTGAGACTTTCCTGGCAGAGCTCTCTTCCCACATGGGTCTGTCGTACTCTTAAGCCAATCAGATGCGAGCTTACCATTCAACCAATCATATCATAAGCCAATGAGAGTGCATTGAAGGAGCACGATTCTGCGCACCTTTTGCGCAATATGGATTAATTACAACGGAAATTAAGCCTTTACATCAGTAATCCAGCATGGCGAATGAAGAACGGGAAGCACGGGTAAGAGTTTAGTTTATTTCATAAAAGTCTGAGTTTACACATTTTATCATTTACACATTCAATCAAGACAGTTTTTCTAGTTAGAAAACTAGTTAGAAAAAAATACAGTTGTAACAGGACAGTTACAGTAATTATAAATTAAACTGCAATCAGGATAGTAAAAAGAAAGACCTGTAAAGACAAAAGTAAAATTTTGAGAGTTGTGAAATTATAATTCTAAATAATATTGTTTTAGAAATTGATGTCTGTTAGGTCAGTGTGTACTTTCTTACAGTAATACATTTTAAAACATGTAGCCTAGTCATTGTTAACCACTACGTTGAAGCAATGTAGTTCGATCAAGATAAACAACATCAGATATTTAGAAACGTTGTTTAATTTGTAAATATATTGTCTGTACATTGAAATGCATCTTTCTCTTCTTATAATTTAAGAATATCTAAAACAATATATTCTTCCGCGACTTCATGATCGTTTAGTTCAGGGATTCCCAAAGTGTGGTGCGCGCACAAAGAGTATAGAAGTAACAAGAGGCGAAACTCAATAGAACGTTCCATAGCAACAAACGCACCCATGCGCAGAGCTGCAGCTCCGCCATCTTGGACTGAACGCAACACAGCTGTCATAGAATTGAATGATACCGGTTCCAATTCAAAAGCGGTTGAGGGAATTAAATAGTAGTTTCTAGTTTTTAATATCTCTATAGCAGACATCCCATGTCTCTAAAATGTGAAACACAAATTGTTCAGATTTTTTGCTTTCATTTTCTTGCAGTTATAGAGTAAAATATATTTTGTAATATATATATATATATATATATATATATATATATATATATTTTTTTTTATATAGAATATAAATAATTATATTTTTTAATTTGTACATTTTAATAAATTCAAACTTATATAACTTTTTTTCTGTTTCACTTTCATAATTTGTTTCAGTTCAACAATAACCTAGCAAATGTCTTCTTTAAAATAAGACCAACCATACAGTAAGTCTATATTCCAAAGCATTCTTGAATTACAACCATTTAAGTTTGGATAGTGATTTTCATGTTTATGCGAAAAAAGGGTGACAGTTAAAGGGTTAATTTAGTGATAACAATGAATTAATAAAGCGGTCATTTGCCAGGTCAGGTGTTCATATATCTCTGAAAATATGCGATTTAAAAAGCCCATATCGAGTCTTGACCCAATTTTGACCAAATACATAACGTTAGCAAACTGTTACTGCGGTCATGGGATAGCTTACATTAATGTTACAGCACCTGTTATCGTTGACGTTAGCTCACTTTAACGTTGATAAAACACTTTTCTATTTTACCTCTCTGAATCTTTAGGGAATCTAGCCTATGAAATGCTAGTTGCTTGGTTGTACACTGATAGTTGTTACAGTTGATGTTAGAACACTGTTTTCTTTGTTTCCAATTTACAGGGTGGACTATTGTAATGGGCTCCTCACTGGCCTTCACAAAAAGACCATTAGACAGCTGCAGCTCATCCAGAACACTGCTGCCAGGATTCTGACTAGAACCAGAAAATCTGAGCATATCACATCAGATGTGCTAAAACACTAGTCACATTTAAATCTAGACTCAAAACCCATCTGTTTAGCTGTGCTTTTATTGAATGAGCACTGTGCAATGTCCGAATTGATTGCACTACTATTTTCACTGTTTTTTTTATTTTATTTCATTTTTTTTATGTAAAATCATTTTCTAACTGTTTTTAAATGTTTTAATCATTTTAAAAGTTTTAAAATTGCTTGTTTTTTTTTTTGTTATTATTTTTCTTCATGATTATTTTACTTTCTTTTATGTAAAGCACTTTGAATTACCATTGTGTACGAAATGTGCTATATAAATAAACTTGCCTTGCCTTACAGACATAATGTTAATGCTGCAGTGTATACGGTAGTTCTGCCAACGGTAAAGCCGTTGGTTCAGTCCAAAATGGCGGCAGTGCGATAGCAACGCCATCTAGCGATTGTTGTCAAAACTGCAACGGAGTTTCACCTCTTGTTACTTCTATACTCTTTGGCGCGCACCCCCAGGGGTACGCGAGCTGCCACCAGGGGGTGCGCGAGAGAAAAATGTAATGCCGGTCTGTTTTTTTTTTTAATGGGATTTTTCCATACAATAAAAAAAAACATTTACAGTAAACATTTCCTTTGTAATCGCTTTTATTTTAAATAAAAAACTATAATTTATTAGTTTTCGATGGAAATGTAGAAGACAGATGCTGTCTTCAACGCACTGTTCTTCTTTTATGTACTGCAGGCTAATATGCGTGCCAACTCGTTTCATTCATTCCATAATATATATTATAAATATGCTTAACTGGCTGAAATCAGAGAAACTGTCAAGTCGGACATCTTATGATAAAGTTGTTAGTCAGGAGGAGAGGGGCCAAGAGAGAGTGAGGATTTGGAGGCAACAGAGACGAAGATAATAGAGAAAGAAAATGAGCGAATAAAAAATCTTGAGGAAATCTCTCTCTCGCTGCAGGCTGAGCGACTTTTGGGCTGCACTCGAAAAGTTCCAGATGCATTCTCTTTCATTTTATTTTATGTTTGAGCCTATGCTCTTTGTAACTTAATTATGTTGTGGATCGTGTGTAGGCTAATTTTATTGTCGCACTTGAAAAGTTTCAGATTGATCCTCGTTTTTATTTATTTTATATATTTCGGAGCTTATTCTCTTGAATGATGTGGATCGTTTGTAACTTCATTGCATATAGACATACATAAGAATGTACTGCTTTAGATATTCCTAAATTATAATAAGAGAAAGATGCATTTCAATGTACAGACAATATATTTACAAATTAAACAACGTTATTTCTAAATATCTGATGTTGTTTATCTTGATCGAACTACATTGCTTCAACGTAGTGGTTAACAATGACTAGGCTAAACACACACACACAAATCTGAGTGGATTCGTAGTAAATGACGATTTGTACATTCAGACACTCGTACATTTTAAACATTCAAAGGTTTTTGTGCACAGTTGTATATCTACAAATTGGTGTTTTGCATTTGTGAAATGTATTTTATAAATATATAATTTTATTACGCATTCACGCATGTGAATTGCTTTTTGTGAATATATTTTTTTTTTCACGCACATGCATTTTTTGTGTGTGTACGTGAATTAGGTTTCATGCATGTGAAATTGTCTACGCATGTGTGAATCGTGTTTTTTGCGTGAATTATATTTGAGACTAATCTGCTTCCATAGCAGTAGGCTTCGGCCTTGACTATTCATTCATCAAGATCCTCTGATTCGAACTGGTCTTTCTCATCAACTCACTTCAGCAGAGACCAACTGGAGCCCCAAAGTGCATCAGGACTCTTTTTAAAACAGGCGAGACGTGCAAGTATCAAACTTATTAAATGATACATTAAGTATCATATGCACCATTTACAAAGGTGTGTTTGAACTAAGAAACTGATGTTTACTTCAGGCTGTAGATCTGCTGAATATCAAATTGTAGCATAGCGTCATGTTTTATTTCTCCTCTCTTTACTGCTTAGGCTTTAACCCTTTTTCCTATGCCCACTGTATGTGTGTGTGTATGTTAGACTAGTTTAAGTGTTTATGTAGTTAATAAAGTCTTATTTGTATCACACTTGAGGTTATTCATTGTTTTGCTTGTAACTGAATCCCTAATCATGCAGATTTTAGCTACATGCCCTGAGTAGATTTGTACAGCAAGAAAGTTGTTTTCCTTAAACAGGAATGTAACATTCTTAGAATTGACAGACAGTTGACACTGAGATGTTAAGTAAATACTTACAGCGGATCTAAATATTTATAATTAATCATAACTAGTTATGATTGATTATTCATATTTCCCCTTTGAGCTGATTCGCTACACTGTCAAGACCATTTTATTCACTTAAACATCAGATGAAGTGATTATTTTCTTTTTAATACAATACAAATGATGCCAATGTATTTTGCGCAATTGTAACGCTACCTTATTGCTTGATGAAAAGGGTTGCCAGGTTTTTCACAACAAAACCCTCCCAATTGCTACCCAAGACTATCCCAAATTGACTGCTTTTTGAGGGGGCCCCCAGTAAAAATAGCATTAGGGGGGTTAAAATACACGTTCTTGTGGTTATTTTAACCCGCGGACATGAACAAACAACCCACAGCAACAGTGATAAAGTAGGCCTGTTCAACAGAAAACTTATCAACACTGTGGCGGATACAACGGACACGAGCGCTGTCACAGTGCATCCAAAATAGCTTGTCGTTGTCTAACTTGGCGAGCCCGATGTCATGAAAATGAGTATTTGGCATACTATTTATACGCACTTTCATGAGATCGGGTTAAATTTGGCACTGTTTCCCTGCTGCAGTAATAGTAGATAAGGCTTTCCTCTGAGTATACATATCCTAAAAGTACATTTTAGCTGTATTATTTATGTCCATTTCAAAAATCGCTCTTGAGAAATGTTATGTTTATTGCCCTCCAACCCCCCCAAACTACATTTACGCCGCTTCCTTTAATTGCACATTACAAAAAAGTTATTTTGCAAGTTGCATTTAAAAAGATCTTTCTGCTCTGATCTGAGGAGCACATAAGTTGAATGGCATGACGCTTCTATGTGAATGCATGCAATCCAGACACTTAGAAGTCCTGGCATGTGCACCTCCGGGCAGCACTCAGCCCTGCTCCTCTCGCTGCCAGAGATGCTTGTCTGATGAGATGCCGTCTGCCCTAGTGCTAGTTTTTGCCAATAGTTGTGTTTGTCAGAGGGCTGATCCCTATTGAGCCGTAGTGAAAGCTATCAGCTCCTCACACAACAAGTAAACACTCAATAAAACACCTTGACACAACTAACACTGTCAGATTAGCCCTCGCTAGCCCCTGCTGGTCAGTCTCGCTCTCTAATGAATCGTATTTATTCTCACCAAACGTGCTCATAGACGTGCCATTTAGCTCCTGCAGGATGAGTAATTCCCCCTCTCTCTTTCTCTTTCGGGACAGTGGGAGATGCAGGACAGATGAATAAGTGTGTGACTCCAGGCCGTGAGTGAAACAGTAGATCTGGTGAAGCTCCTCAACAGGAACGTTTCAGCTGTGATTTATGTGTGGAGCGTGGGCATGAAGAATAGCGAGGCAGAGGAGGCGATGCTCTAGAAAACTTTCAGCAACAGTTGAAGCGGGTCAGAAGGGGTGCAAATATGTTCCCAGAGGACTGTGGGTGCAGGTGGAGCAAACAGCAGCTCGGGTCATCAATTACACCTGCATTTTTACACCTGCCCCAATTTGCTCGGTGGAATCTCCTCTGAGTGCTGCCCGAGTGCTGCGTTTGTCATCCTGTTTGGGGTCTTCACAAGCAAAGGTTATCCTAAAATTACACATTATTAGTATTTTTCTCCCTAATTTTCTAAAAAAGAAAATTACAAGCAATTTATATATATATATATATATATATATATTTGCAAAAAACGCTAAACAAAATTAATTGACTGCTGTGCATTATTCTCCACATATAGCATGTTCTGAACCCTAAACACGCTTTGCCAAAAAAGCCGGTATTGTCCATTTTCAAGGCATCGCGAGTTCACGTTTTGAAGCAGAAGCCGACAAGCACTCTTGTTGTTTGTGAACGTAAGCCGATTAGTCAATTTTAGCGAATCAGCACGCAGTATTCAGGTCAGGTGACAAGGCTGCTAGTCACTTTCAAAGGACGCGCTAGCTGAGAGGAGTTTCGTAAAAGTTTCCTTAAAGTGATCGAACATGGATAATTTCAACGAACTTGATGAATGTGAAATCTTCTTCAGGCGTAAAAGGTAAATAAAAGTTAAAGCAGCACATTACAGTGGTGAGGGACAAGCTCTGTGTATTATGTGTAATCACAACAGCAAAGTTTGTCAGGTGACTAAATTGTCAGCTGAGGAGATTACAACGATTAAAAGAGTGATTACTTTTTAAACTCTCAAACATGAAACGAGGAGCCAAAAAGTGACTGTTGGAGTTATCTGCTTTTGCTATGAAACAAACTTTTAATTTATAGAAAAACATACTTCCAATGAATTTTCATATTGTAAGCTGCCTGCATTTGTTAGTTATTATTACTTAAAACAACCCGAGTGCAGTTTGAATGATGTGAAATGATTTATGAAAATAAATAAAAATTTCGTGTTTTCTCCTGTTTTTGCAAATGAACTCTTCATATAAGATACATTGATGTTCAAATGTTTATATCTCTGTGATTCTTTTTTATTTTGTTTTTGACAAATTAATGTTTATTCAGCAAGGATGAATTAAATTGATCAAAAGTGGCAGCAAAGACATTTAATTAAAAATACATATATTTATTGAATATTTACCATAGACTCATGTATCAAAGTTTTCACAAAAATAATGAGTAAAAACTCAATGTTGATGTGTTCTAATAGTTAGAGAGTTGGACTTGTAACCCAAGACCAAAGGTCACACGTTCTACGTCGCTAACTTGCCTGCCCACAAACAGTCAAATTTCCATGTGGTTAACATCATGTTGAGAAGACGCTGTATCCTACACTGTTTTATCACATCTTATAAATACCACAAACTTGTTAACACTAGACATTTACCACTAAAAAGTCCTACTCCAGTCGTGCTTGTCGATCAGCCGTTTCATCATCAAACTCGGCTCCAATTGGTGATGTACAATCGACACTATCTTTTCTATGTATTGACAAGTCTCCAGGGCTGTCATTCTGTCATGGCAATGATCGTTTTGTTTCTGATACGTGCTGTATGCGTTAGACCAATCCAGAGCCAATCTCTATGGCTCTAGACTAATCACGAAGGACTGCACCATCTGACCAATCACAGCAGTGAGGGCTAATGGAAAGGAGGAGTTTCGAGAGACTGATCCTTTGAACTGCTTTGCACAAGTCATTTACGAATAATTTAGAAATTAGGTAAAATTAATAAAAAAATTTGAGAAAACTGTTTTTTGACCTTGCATGCATGTAAACCTGTTTTAAGAGACTCATAAAACAATATTACCAACCTTAACATGGCATAATAGAGGCACTTTAATATTTAGTATAATAGAAAACACTTATTTTTGATCAAATAAATGGTGCCTTCGTGAGCTTTAGACAGTTCTTTCAAAAAAGTTTGAATGATATATTATGTATAACATATTTTTTTAAACATATATTTTTAGTTATATAGCTAAAAATAAAGCTAATAAGTGAATTATTAAATATTAATACTCTACACAAACTGACATGTTGCAATATACCGTCTTTAGGAAAGTAAATTAAAAATACATTCAAATAATTGATGCATCAAAATGCACCAGAAATATTGACTATATTGCCCGAAAACAGTGTTACAAGTGGCTCATCATTTTACAAGTTGCTTCTCAGAAGAGTTCTGTACATGCTTCTCTTTAAGATCATGTCCAGTTGTATTTGCTAAAACCATGTCTATACCATGACAACTGGTATAGTTGTCTTTTTTTGCGTTTGTATTCACACTCCTGCTCTTGTTTATATAACCCTCTCTCTATATTGTGACTGTGTGTGCGGGTTCGGACGGCTGTGTTCATTTGTTTGTGTGTGTGTGTGTGTGTGTGTGATATTGATTTGTTTTTATATTCCATCTCTCTATGCCCCTCTCCATTTGTTTTGTTTCTTTCCAACCCCCTCCGGCGTGTTCCCCTCTGCTGGCTTGAGACTAGTTTGATAACTCACAGAGAGAACCTTGTTTGCTTCAGATTTAGATGGATGGTTGTATGGGTGAATGGATGGATAGATGGACAGGACTGGGAGGAGAAAAGGCAGAAAGAAGGAGATGTTTGAGAATTTACTTTTTGTTGGATGACAGCATTGCCCACACAAAAGCAGGAAAGAGAAGTCAACAGCCCAGCATGCTCTCAGGTTAGCAGGTTTACCTGATAGGACTGGAACAGCTCTCATACAGCTTCTATCTATCTATCTATCTATCTATCTATCTATCTATCTATCTATCTATCTATCTATCTATCTATCTATCTATCTATCTATCTATCTATCTATCTATCTATCTATCTATCTATCTATCTATCTATCTATCTATCTATCTATCTATCTATCTATCTATCTATCTATCTATCTATCTATCTATCTACTGTAAATACTGTAGATAGTGTTGTTGGTCGGACTAGAACTCATCCAGACTAGACTGAGGTTGCTCTGGTTCTCCATGATATTTATTTCCTCAGTATCTGACTCAGAGCGAATCCTGTTGCTGAGCGACCGCCGCCGAATACTGATGTGAAGATGTGGATTGTCTGCATCCCATGATGCACTGGGTCAGTGTGACAGTGATAGATGTTGACCCGGCTGCAGAGTTAACGAGAGCTCATCCCTGACGCTGGGCGTTCTCTCCCGCTGAGGAGGAGAGTGGCCAACAATCTGGGGTTTAGACACGCACACTTCCACACGCACACCTGCTGAGAGGGCAAGTGCTTTGTGAGGTCCAGTCATCCACACATTATGTGATGCACCTGCAGCTGTTAACACAAGGACCTCACGCACACAAACACCTCACACTTAACCGATCAATAATAATCACATCATGGAGAAATGTAATGGCTCCGTCTTTGAGGAGACCTCTCTATTTACCACACTGTTATTTTCTCTTACTCGCATCCATACAGACACATAGTCTCTCTTTATTTTAAAACAAGGTGATGGTGGGTTATTTTTGGTTTAAGATTATATATTTATTTTGACTGATGAATTTCCATTACATTTTCAAGCATAATTATTTCTAAATTCTAAGGCTGCATCACAATACCCAAAATTTTTATCTGTATGATATTATAGTTGAAAACAGTTATTTAGTATTATTTTCATACAATTATATTTTTGTAATTAGCCTTTGATTTGAGTCATTTAAGTATAAATCTTAAAATGTTATTTGCTTTAATAATTTATCGTAAAAACATATTTCAGTTAGATGTCAATGCCAAAAAGTTATATTTTATATGTAAGTTTCTTTTTATTCTAATGTTTATATTTTATTTTAGCCTTATTTTACCTATTACATTACAACAGCAAAGGTTCATCATTTGATTATGAATCATTCAGTACAATTTTAAACTGGTTTGTAAGCAAGTTTACTCTATATAGAAGTACTATTTAGGCAGTCCTCACAATCTATTTTATTCTAATTGTTTTATTTATTTTAACTGACAAATTTCCATTAGATTTCCAACATATTATAAGACAGCATCACACATTTTATGTCTACCGGTATGTATTATTTTCCAACATAAAGCAATTGTTTTTATTAATTTTATTAATTATTTATACATTACTGTAGTATATATTTAATATTTTGAGCTAGCTTTTATAATATTTTTCAAACTTTCAATTTTTTTTTTATATTTCTATTTCTAATTTATTTTTATTTCAGAAGACAAGAACTCCAAGGCACTCGAATATCTCAGTGAAAAAAATAAAAATTAAAATAAATTAAAATTAAAATAAATGCTATTAATTGAAGAAGCAAGGAAACAGAAGTCTGAAATGCAAAAGCAGATTGTTAAAATCAAACAAGAGATTACATCAGAAGGGCATGAATCGCTTTCTCAATTTGAAGAGATACTTAAAGAAGAATTAGAACAACTATCTAAAAAAACTCAAGCAAGACAAGCTGGCCAAATTTGGAAGAGATGAAAATGATTACAAAGAGCAGAAGGTTTACACATGGTCACAATGGAATTTGAAGACTCCCAGAAAGAGGTCAGTGTCCTTTAATTTACCTAGCAGTGATGAGGACCGTGCAGTATCAGAGACATCACCCAGAAGAGATTTTTTAGAGAACAAGTCCAGGACACATCAGAGATTCAGAAGACAAGAAAGCGGAAGACGAGACGAGACGAGGAAGAAAGAGATCGACCAAGAGCTCCAGTACAAGGCAGATACACCAGGAGCCGAACAAAGGAGATGAGGTGATCAACATTTCAAATGTCACGCTGCCAGCAAGTTGCATGTCTGTTTTGTCAAAAGGCCTCACTTATGCCCCAATTAATACTGCAAAAGATTTCCAGACTAAAGTGGACTTATTCAAGTTTCATCGGAGTCTTCAACTTAAAGCTTGGTACTATACATCTGAAGCAGCTACTCGGACCTACGACAAGAAGACAATCTTCAAACCTAAGTCAACATTTATGCCATGTGTATCTAATCCAAAGTTGAATTCCTTTTATAAAAAAGTAACGTATGACATTGACAAGATCTTTGTTTCAAATAAACGAAAACAACATAACCTTTCAAAAGAAGAAGGAGAAGCTTTGAACTGGATTTCTAACAACGAGGATCTTGTTATAAAAAGAGCGGACAAGGGAGGTGCTGTTGTAGTATGGGGTAGACAACAATATATTGAAGAAGCCTTGCGACAACTACAGAACTGTGAGTATTACCAGCGCTTAAAATCCAACCCAATAGAAGGAATTAAAAAAGAACTGACTGATATTTTATTACATGCAGAAGAAGAGGGATGGATTTCAAAAAATGAGTGTGAATTTCTCTCTTGTAAAAATCCTAGGATTCCTACTTTTTATATGCTTCCAAAAATTCATAAAAATCTAGAAAATCCACCAGGGAGGCCTATTATTAGCGGTAATGAATCTATTACAGAGCCAGCTTCAAATTTGTTGATAGCTTTATTAAACCAATTGTTTGTAAACTACCTTCATTTATTCAGGATACTACCCAGGTATTGAATAACATTAAAAATTGAAAACAACAGAATCATCTATATTGGTCACTATGGATGTAGAGTCACTTTATACAAACATAGACCATTTAGATGGATTGGAAGCACTAACATACTATCTAGATGCGAGATCAACTACTGAGAGGACACCTGCTTGTTTTATTGTACAGTTAGCAGAATGGACATTGAATAACAACATCTTTTTGTTTCAAAATGAATTCTATAAACAAATTAAAGGTACAGCTATGGGTGCCTGTTTTGCCCCAAATTATGCGAATTTGTATTTGGGACTTTGGGAAAAGAGATTTGTATTCTCTGACTTAAATCCTTATTTGAAGTATGTTGAGTGGTGGGGAAGATATATAGATGACATTATATTGATATGGAATGGTTCAGAGGCTGATTTGCTGTCTTTTCATACGTATCTAAATAACACCAACGCTAATTTGAAGTTGAGTCTAGAGTATTCTAACACTGAGATTCATTTTTTAGATATCAACATTTTTAAAGAAAGTGATGGGATGTTACATACTACTATTTTCAGAAAAGAAACTGATAGAAATACTATATTAAGAGCAGACAGTTTCCATCCCTTATGGATGACTGAGAATATTCCAGTGGGACAGTTCCAGAGGTTAAAAAGAATATGTGATAAGGAAGATGATTTTAACATTAGGGCACAAGATATGACTCAAAGATTTAAGGAACGAGGTTATAAAGATAGGGTGATTAATAAAGCATATACCAAAGTAAAAAATATGAGTAGAGATGAGCTATTCCAAAAAAAAACAAGAATCACAAGAGTCAGACAATTCAGTTTATTTTGTGACACAATATAGCACAGAGGCTAACAGAATTAAGAAAATTATAAAAAGTAATTGGGAAATAGTTATGAGTGATCCTTATCTAAGAGAAGTCATGCCTGAATCTCCTTCCATTGCGTTTCGAAAAGCACCTACAATCAAAGATAAACTTGTGAGAAGTCATCTTCCAGCTAGGAAATCAAATACCTGGTTAGGCTTAAGTGTAGGAAATTACAGATGTGGTAATTGCAATCATTGTGATAATATGGTTAAGACTGGTGTGTTTAGAGATGTAACCTCTGGTTCTGAATTTAAAATAAGAACATTTATTAATTGTCTACATTCGTGGTCTATAAGTTGGAGTGTCCATGTGGTTGTTTCTATATAGGGATGACTACAAGAAAATTAAAGACCAGATTAGCAGAGCATAAAAATGCGATTAGAGTTTGCAACCCATTATACCCTATGGCCCTACACTATAGAGATGCGAATCATGGTAATCCAAGTACATTAAAAATTACTGGCATTGAACATATCCCGAAATCAATCAGGGGAGGAGATAGGACTAATAGGCTGTTACAGAGAGAGTCTTTCTGGATTTATGCATTGAAAGCAACTACATGTCCAGGCTTAAACGGAGAGTTAGACTTTGTACCATTTCCTAAATGAAATGTTTTTTTTTTTTTTTTTTTTTTTTTTTTGTCTCTCATTCATTTTATTTATGATGATAATTCCATGATTTATTATTTTTGTGTGAGATGGTTTTATTTATTTTTTTTTGTCTCATGCATTATATTTATGCTGATATTATTATATTTATAATGATAGTTTCACACTTTATGATTTTTTTGTAAGAGATGCAATTTGAATTTCCTTTCTTTTTTTTTTCTTTTTTTACCTCTCTCTTTGAGTTGCTTTACACAGAGTGACCAGGTGTTTCTAATTTGATTAATTAGCTGTTGTTAAATGAACTGAGACATTGTTTGTAATACACACCCTGATGAAGGCATGTAGCCGCAACGCGTAGGTGTACCTCTCACCATTTTTAAAAAAAAGCAAGCCAAGAATGTAATAAAGGCTTTTTAATTTTTTCACTGAGATATTCAAGTGCCTTGGAGTTCTTGTCTTCAGAGATTTACTATCCCACAACCAAAGAGCACCGAGACTTTATACCCCATGCAGCACTTTTGTTTTTGCATTACTTTTATTTTTATTTCAGTTTTAGTAATATTAGTACTTCAACTTATTTCTGTTGGTTGCCAAGTCAAGAGTTCTAATATTCATGTTTTAAACAAATATTTATTTCAGAATAATTTTAGTTAATAATAACAACTCTGGTTTGAATGATACTTAAAATAATGATTTGCTCACAAATTGTTCATCACTGTGGGTTGTGTAAAAGTTTTACTCTATTGTAGCAGAATATAAAGATGACTCATTAACTAAATTCCCATGCCTTTTCTACTCCTACAAAACAGTTCTTAAAATTCCTTGATATCCCTGTATTGTTTTGGAGAGTGGAAACCCATTTTTGAGAAATGTCATGCACAGAATTGCTGAGTTAAGAGGTTTTCTTTGAAATGTTTGAGAGATATTCTCTTCCACTAGTTGTTAGCGGCGTTAGCATGTGTGCAGACCTCATTGTACCACTAATGAGCATCATTAATTTCCGCATGTTGACTGACCTCTGATGCCCGCTCAGCCCTGACCACACCATTACACTTGCAAATAAAAGGTTTGGGGGTTTCCACACATTTCTAAACATGTCATGCATTGCCTCGCAGCTCTTCCTGTCCCAGTCTCCCTTTCAAATGCTAATAAGCGACGCAGACTCATTGTTTACAGTGTGTAGGCTGTCGCGGGAATGCCTTTCTCTTCATAATCAAAGCGCTCACCGGGCAGTGACCGCCGGGCTCGGCTGCCCGCAATGCTGGCTTGTATTCCCGAGGGTCCTGAGTTTGAATTCTGTTTAGAGCGTGAAGTGAAGCCCACCGTATACAGCTAGCAAACTCTGTTAGCAAAGATGTCGGAGGTTCTTGAGTGCTCATCTGACTCATGGAACATGAGTATGGAGGATGTCATCTGAAATTTTAGTTTCTCATATTGTTCTGTTCATTTTGGCATGCTTCGGTCATGCATGCTTTTCTGTAAATGTACACACAAGATGTTCAAATCTGATTTTGACATATCATTTTCTCTCTGTCCTTCAGCTCCTGCGAACGCTCAGATTGTGCATTCTGGGCAGACATGTGTGGTGAAGGAGGACAACATCAGTGAAAGGATCTACACCATCAGAGAGGGGGACACGTTAGTTCTGCAGTGTCTGGTCAAAGGACACCCACGGCCTCAGGTGAACACAAACACACACTCACTGCTTGGCATAAAGACAAGCACATCTGGTCCGAATTTAACTTTTTTGCCACACCTTCCAATAGTGAGTGGATTTACTGGACAGAAATCTTGTAATAAGCCATGGAACTTTCTTTGGGATTATTTTTATTTTAAGCAAATACTTTCCTCCTCATGTATTTTAGCCCATATTTCTGACAAACAGTGCAGGTCCATATGTCACTTGTAGTATTTATGAGTTCTGTATGAGATGTAAAAATGCACCTGTCAAAAACAAGAAGAAAAAATATAGAGCGCTTAAAGACACAACTTGATTTTGTTCTTCATATTTTTGTTTTGATAGCTTAGTGTGCAGAACATTCGTCATTATTTTGACACATGGTCACGTGGAGAGAAAACACTTCTGGCGTTCTAGATTAAACTCTAATGGTAAATCTTTCACTGAGGTAAAAGTTAGGAAATAAGAACTTATGTTTGCTTCAGTAAACAATATTATTTATCTGGTAATTATTATCTTTTTTATTGATTTTAATCTATTAAAGGATTAAAATTACATACAGGTAATTGTATATATATTATTTCTTTATAATAAATAGTATACATTTGAATTGCATTATTTTTATTACATTTTACACACACACACACATACAAACAGACACATATTTGTATGAAATATACAATTAGAATACATATAAATGTTATATATAGTTTAGTGTATTCTTTTTTTATCAAATTACAACTATAATAAATACACAATTACATTATAATTAAATTATGCAATCAATAATAAATTATGTATATATATATATATATATATATATTCAATTAAAATAATGCAAATAAATTATTTTTTGTTTTATTTTATTTTGAAGTTATATCATAAAAATCTATTAAAATAAATGATATAAACATTTTGCATACACAGCAAAACACAAGATATTAACTTGTTGACAGGTTTTTGAGAGGTCAGCCTTGACACAAAGCCAGTGGAACCACTGTAGCTCTATATGAACCGTACAGTTTTTGTGCATATGTGTATCATGTATCTGATAACAGAGGACTTTAGAAACTGAAGGAAAGAGGGCCTGTCAGTAGACTTTAGGCTTTTTTGAGGCTTGCTTTGGCGTGTGAGTGTGTGTTATATAAGGTAAGGGTGAGCTGATAACAGTAAGAGGTGTGAAGAGCATGGCTCCCACAGGCGCTCTGTCCACTGACATCAGGTCACTTTTTAAAGACCCTCATACACACACACGCATCCTCCTAATGACCTGTCTACATATATTAGTGCTCAGGTTGCATCAGCAGAACACCAATCTGATCTAAATTCCATCAGTTTTCCCTCCTGTGGTCCTGAGAACGAGTGCACGGAATAAAGAAGTTGCTTTTCATAACATGATCCACGATTTCCATCAGAATTGTCAGGACATTACGATGACAACAAGCTGAATATAGGAGTGTAATATAGTGTGTGAATATAGTCACAGTTTCTGAATAAAAACTAATGAGGATATTACTGCATATACTGTAGGACATTATTGCCTGCAGTGCTGGGCCTTCACGGGTCACTAGATAGTGTGCTTATCTGTGTGTGTGTCTAGATATTTGTGCCTGGATTGTGTGTGGCTTCAGGGCACATGCATTGAAATGTGTATTGGTGTATTTTGCGCTTCACTGAAGTGCAGTTTATATTAGGGTCGATGCGTGTTTGCGATCTGTATAAACTTTATGTGTAAAATAATTTTTTGTAGAAAGACAGACAGTCGATTGTCAGTTTGGCACATTTGTGTAATGCTCAGTGGTGTATGGTATCATTTCAGTACTGGTAAAATGTATCCCTATGACCACTATGAACTTATTTTAAACATAGGAACTCAATATATATAGATTTTGATGATATAAAATAGTATGTTTAGCCAAACTTAAAACTAAAAAAGTAGGTTTTATTCCACATGTATGCATTAAACTGATCAAAATCAAAGACATTTATAATGTAACCACATTTAAAATAAATGCTGTTCTATGGGTACTGTACATACTTAATTTAAAGTTTTAAATTAAATTTATGCATTTAGCAGACGCTTTTATCCAAAGCGACTTACAGTGCATTCAGGTTAACATTTTTTACCAAACATGTGTTAAGAAAAAAATAAATAACTAAAATAATTGTTGCCTGAATGCACTGTAAGTCGCTTTGGATAAAAGCATCTACTAAATGCATAAATGTAAATGTATTGGTTTCAACAAAAAAATATTAAGCAGGACAACTGTTTTCAAAATTGATAATAATAAGAAATGTTTATCTAGCAGCGAATCAGAATAGTAGAATCAATGATTTCTGAAGGATCTTGTGACACTGAAGACTGTAGAGTAATGATGCTGAAAATTCAGCTTTGCATTACAGGATTAAAAGACATAAAGTCTTACTAACTGCAAACTTTTGAATGGTAGTACATGTTTTTACTTTCCACCACTACTGGAGTGTATTTAGTTATGTAAAATGTGTTGTAAGCCCCTTTCACACATACAGACTTTACTGGTAATTTACTGGTGAATTGTCTTAAAGTGATCATGTGTGAACAGGTCCTTTTTAAAAATAAGAGAAGTTCAGAACGTGCTGAAGTAAGACGTCTTCTCTGGGCCAATCCAGAGCCATTTAAACTCAAACTACAATGGCTCTGATCCAATCATAACATTCTGACGCAGATGGCACATTTACTCCACACTGTGTAGCCATCTTAAGCTTACATCTGATCAGACAGAATGCGTTTTTTGTGTTTTTTATTAGTTTAGAAAAGAGCAGTGCACTACGGTTTGTTTATGTTTCTAGGCAAACACCGAATCAGCTGTCCTTTCAGTCTAATTAAGGATTATTGCGCGAGAGCTCTAAAATCTTTGGTGTGCTGTTAAGTAAACTGTCATATTAGCAGAAACCTTAAAAAAATACTGCTCTGCGTAACCAACGACAGCTACCACAAGCTTCTCCTCCATCATTCCAGTGTCCAGAGCAACTCTAAACATTCGTCACCACAACAGAAGGCCCGCCTCTCCATTCATTTGACTGGACAATGAAAAAAAAAAGCAAATTATTTTATGTGCTTTTCTGCTCAGAGTTGCTTTTTTTCAACTTCAGGCACTCAGAGCACTCGTACAAAAACACAAGGCACAGCAAGCACCAAAAAAGCTCTCTGGCAATAGAAAACAATTTAAAACATGTAAAATGTTTCACTGCAAAAAACGTGTTTTGTCTGATAGAGGCCCTTCGATGTCTCTGGGACAAAAGCAACTAGATGAATGTGAACGTTTGACATACAAATACAAAAAACATTTAAAAAACAAAACAAAAACAACACTGACTGCATTTACATTTAATGTGAGTACTGAGTAATCAAATGGCTGCATGGTAATATTCAGTATGATGTTTGTAGATGTTCTGCAAGATGGTGCAAGTATTTGAGTAACTGTGTTTTTTTTTATACATACTAAAATAAATTATTTTTATAAATTATCTTCTATTTGTCCAGTGTTAACCCTTAGATGACCATTGGATTTGTGATGGGTTGTGATGGGTGATGGCTATCTATCTATGATGACGGTAATGCTGGGAAAGAGATCTGGGCTGATGGGGACATTGGGTTGTGGTGTGTGTGCTGCATCCCAAAGGGAGTGTTGAGTTGCTCTCTGCATTGGCGTTCTGCAGCGGTGTCCAAAAACATGATACTGTTTTGCCCCTCCTGCCCCCTGCCTTTTACTACCACATCATGTTTTTTTTTTGCTCTGTGTGATTAACAGAGAGGCAGTAAAGGTCAGCCATCTTCAAAATGTCAGAACACAGCCACATGTCCATTACTCTATGAACCCATTTGTTATCCATTTTAATCCACTTATAGGCTGAAAAATGTTATTCATGATCACACAACTTCTATATTGTAAAAATGAATAATGAACCATAGGTATATGTAGATATATGTAGGTATATGTAGATGATATATTGGATTTTCTTCAGTTAGCTGCACATTCGGGGGCATTTATACCACTATCGGAGAGGATATACTGTACACATTCTCTTTACACTTGACTATATATACACTACCATTCATGGGGATAGTCATGGCCTAATGGTTAGAGATTTAGACTAGTAATTCAAAGGATGCGAGTTTGAGTCAGGTGGCACTGAAGCCTGGAGTAATGATGCTGAAAATTCAGATTCGCATCACAGGAATAAATTACTTTGTAAAATATGTTCAAAGAGAAAATGGTCGTTTTAAATTGTAATAATATTTTACATTATTACTGTTTTTACTATAACTGTTGACATACAGAACACTCTGAGGAGCAAAAGGCTTAAAAAGTCTTCATTTGCTACTATTATCTCTTTGCTGTCTAGAAGAAACAATTAAGATCTCATTTGTGATTCTTCTTTGATCTACTACAGTAGATACAGTATCAGAATGTCCAAATCAGGCCCGATTCACCATACTGTTCAGTAGACTTGTAGCATAAGAAAAAGTAAGCGAGTCTATTGGGCAGTGTGAGTGAGCAGTGATTGTGTTTAAGGTCATTGGGAAGGTCTATTGGTGTTGGAGATATAGCTGTTCACAGGACTCGCAGTTCACATCCTATAGCATTTCTGTCACATGGACATCGGCAGCTAAATGCACAGCCTTTAGTAATACAATAGCAGCCTAAATGGCTTTTCTGAAAGAGATCCCGCTCCGCACATTATTTATTCATACTGCTGGTCATTGCAACCTTGGGCCCGATCAGAGAGAGAGTGAGAGAGAAGAACAAAGAGAAAAAGAGGGATTGGTATAGAAGTTTGAGATGAGGGGAGTAGAAGGAGGGGTCGTCTGGGTTTGGTTTCTGTCCTTGAGAGTGCAGTGCAGAAGGATCAATACACTTCTGAAAACAGAAAGATCAGATGGCAAAAAATCACTCCACACCACATAGAGATCAAGACACAAGGTCATACGACAACAGAGAGACAGAGAGCAGAAAACACAGGCCGTGGATCCGTTCCAAAACAACTATTATATCTTCAGAGTTTGAGGAAGTTTGTCTTTTTGGCCACTTTTTTTTGTAAATAAATATTTGTTTTCTTGATGCGTGTGCTATTGGAATCACATGTTCGGGTGAGATATATCTTTATTATCCAGGAAACTTTATTTTTTTTTATCTAACAAACTTTATTGCAGGCAGGGTTGCATCTATCTATCTATCTATCTATCTATCTATCTATCTATCTATCTATCTATCTATCTATCTATCTATCTATCTATCTATCTATCTATCTATCTATCTATCTATCTGTCTGTCTGTCTGTCTGTCTGTCTGTCTGTCTGTCTGTCTGTCTGTCTGTCTGTCTGTCTGTCTGTCTGTCTGTCTGTCTGTCTTCCTGTTGTATAACGGGTGAGTTATACAATTTTTTTTTTTTATAAAATTAACACCCCTCATGGTTGTCATGAAGGGCAAAATGAGTATATAGACATCCATCCATCCATCCATCATTCTAGTTCTTAAAAGTTACTGTATGTAGGCATTTTTTAAATCTTTTGTTAAAAGAAACATTTTTTTTCTTGATTTTTTTTTCTTATTAAGTTGTATCTCATTGACTTTAATTTCTAATTTCCTTGAATTTTCCTTACATTCAAATTTAAATATTGATTCTGCATCCTATTTTTACTACTGCAGTTTTTTAGTTGAAGGTAGCATACACTACACATTATTTTCTTTTCTTTTCTTTTCTTTTCTTTTCTTTTCTTTTCTTTTCTTTTCTTTTCTTTTCTTTTCTTTTCTTTTCTTTTCTTTCATTAATATGGCCCTGTATGGAGACAGATAGGAAACAATATAGAAAGACAGAGGAAGATGAGGATGAAGGTTGTGATGGTGAGACACTTAAAGAGCAGAGGGAATATTAAAGCAGTGTCCTGGTGCAGCGGGTTGTGTAAAGCCCCCAGTAGTAGAGTGTTCTAGAATGCACAGTTCTCATTGGCACCTCAGTGTGCACATCATCTAAATGCATTACACCAGACGGCTTCACACAGAAACACTGTTTAACAGCCTCTGATTGGCCACGAGAGAGAACGAGTTAAAGGAGGAGGGTTAGACACGAACGTTTTAACTTGTACCAGATGTCTCGTATTACCATTGGTAATAGCGGGAGGGAGAGACTCGGTCATCATAAATGTTTGAAAAATGTTACTGGATGAGTAAACACTGTTTTAAAGAGGTCACATTATAAAAACATATTTTTTGAACTGAAACAGTTTGATGAACTGTGTAGACATTTGCAGTTCAGACAAGTTGTTGAAACTAGGCTCTAAAAACCTGTAATTTGAAAGCAGGTGTGTTAGTGGTTCATAAGTTAGTGAATTAGAAGTCATTTACATATATAAATCTTAAAGGTACAGTAACATAAAGCGCATGTTTAATGCGTTGATTCAGAGGGAGGTGGGAAAAAGTAATAATTTAAAACTAACTACAGAGTTTTTTTTCTGGTATTTGGTTTAACATGGTTTCAGTGCAAAACACTTTATGGAGAATATGCTATTTACTTTAACTGAGCCAATTGTTTCTTTTAAGTATCACCTTTGTCTTTTTTCTTCTATCCTTGTGGAATATGAATAGTCAAATGGGCAAGTACAGTAAATGTGTAAAGCTATAAAATGAATGTGGATAACAAACGAGATTCTTTGGTCTTGGAAGTATTTGATGTGAAATATTTAAGTTCATAATGAGATCTTTGACCAGATTGTTGAGTTCTCATTTGTGATTTTCTTTCCCCAGTAGAAAACCAAACCTTGAGATATGTCACTTACTTCAATCAATCTCCATCTATCACATCTCCTTTCAGCATTCGCTTGATCTAACTGTTCACATTACATTCTGTAAGCGTTCTGCCGCTTGCCTCAGTCAGCACTGACATCATCACCGTCATCATAACTGTGTTCCTGTAGCTCATCTGCTAAAGCGTGTCACTTGTGTTGCCAAGGTTGTGTTTTCAATTCCCAGGGAACACACATGATGGTAAATGGAGGCTGTTTGTGCAAAAGCCAATGCTAGGAATGCTGTAATCATCAACTTCTTCACTGCGATTCAGTTTTCTTGTTCCAGACATTGCTTTCTCAAACTGATCGATTGCTGTTGATTGCCATCCAAGAGGAACTGGATCTCTCCTTGATCATGCAGTGTGTTTAACTCAGCGCTCAGTAAGTCAGTGATTATAGAACATCACAGATGGATCGGACATGTCTCTGATGAACTACAAGTCAGTGAAATCCTGTAAGTCAGGCCTAGCCAGACTTTTGACTGTGGCCTTAAATACTGACCCTCACTGCAGTTTTTGTGGCAAAGAACCATCAACTTAGATGAGAAGAGAACATCTGAACTTTAAATATTTTATCTGCGTATGTTCAGATGAAAGTAATGATATGTTTTTGGGGGGGAATTCTGAGAGAAAGAAATAATTTTTTTTATTTTGCAATTTAACGTGCTCTTGCTTGCTGTTGTTAAGGGCATGAAGACAAATAAGTGAAATTAAATTTCTGTGCAGAATAACTGCATGTTAATTAAAATAAATGGCAAGAGTATCTACAGTATTTCCATGGGAGGAGTTGGAAAAGGTACATATGCACATCTTTTAGTATTATTTATACACAAGTGCTTATTCAAATTAGCTTTTTAAGTATATATTGAGTTTAATTTTTGTTTTAGTAAGTAAAGGTGCTCATTTTATATTAGTTGATTTTTTATATTTCTAATTAGCGTTTTTTGTTTGTTTTGTTTTTCAGTTTTAGTTTTTGTCATTTAAACACTTCAACTTTAAAGAAAAAGGTTTTTAATCTAATATTTATTTTATTATTTTATTTATTTAATTCCAGATTTATTTCAGTTAAAATAATAATAATAACAGTAACAGCACTGATTATTCATATTTTAAAATAAACATATTTGATCAAATTATCAAATTTTCCAATGATGACTTAACCACAGTATATATATAAAAAATGCTGCTTTTAAATGTGTTGCACCAAGTTTGATGCCATTGGTTCTCAGTTTGAGCACTACTGCAGAGAGGAGTATCATAACAGTAGAAAATTCTCGCATGGTTTCTGAAGACTTGAAATGAAGCACAGGAGTCGCATGGACTACTTTTATGATGCTTTTTTGTGGGTCTTTCATTTTCCAAGATTTGACATTATGCCTAAAACCTTTTGTTTCATAAAAATCCCAAAATAAAATTGTAATAGAAATTTTAAACGATAACAATATTTCAGTTTTGGCGTGAACAACTTCTCTTCATAAAATGTGGATGTAAACTTGGCGGTAGCTTTCTGTAGGCTTGTTTGTAGGACAGAAGTGTGATCTTGAAGGTGTGCAGCATCAGGCCACAGAAGGACTAACGCTGTGTACATCCCACGTGCAGCAGATATATTTCTGCCCTCATTGTGTCCGTGAGCAGAAAAAGCCACCTCACACTTTACACACTCGTTTATAATGTTTGGCGTGGGTAGTTTAATAGAGCTGCTGTTTGTGTAACATATGGAGAGGTTTAAATACTCTGCAGCGCTGCGTGTTATTTGATTAGGATTGATTTCAGTGAACAGAGGTGCAGTTCAGAACGGGAGATGAGCTGGCAAAATCTGACACTTCTTTCTTTCCTGATGTTTTATATTTCTCTTCAGGCTTGCTTTTAGTTTGCTAAACATTAGCACTGGACATCTGGTAATTCATGCACAGATTTGGAAAGGACTGCATGCTTTATAATTATTAATAGTGTTGTGGTATCTGTTGATGTTGTGTGCTCAAGAAACTTGCATTACAATATCTCTATATATTAGGTAATATATATAGTCTATAGACTTAATTATAGCTTCATAAATGTCATTATAGTTATATGTATATTCTTCTGCTCATTTATTTGACCAAAAACACAGTAATATTACAAAATATTAATAGAATTTACAAGAACTGTTTTCTATTTGAATATATTTTAAAATGTAATGTATTCCTGCGATGCAAAGCTGAATTTTCAGCATCATTACTCCAGTCTTCAATGTCACATGATCCTTTAGAAATCCCTCTAATATACTGATTTACTGCTCAAGTAACATTTCTTCTTATTATCAATGTTAAAATCAGTGGTACTGCTTAATGTTTCTGTGAAAACCATGATACGTGTATTGATTGTATAGACTACTGCAATTAGTGTATAATGTGCTTCAAGCCCCCAGTCATAAAAAACTGAAATCTGATTGTTTAAACTTACATTTTGTGCTTAGTAAAAACCTTCATGATAATAAGAAAGACTGGGATCCTGCTCACCGAGTCTGTTTATTTGACGATAATGAGCCGTAATTATCCTGAGTATTGCATGGCTACTTACTGAATAAATAGCGTACACCTTTTAGGCTAATTGTACATTTTACATGATTTATTTGACTGGTTTGGCAACACTTTAGCAATACAAATGGATAGTTTCTGTCATGCCAATAAAGCTCAAAATTGAATTGAGAGGGTGAGAGCGAGAGCTAGAGCGAATGAGAGAGAGAGAGAGACAGGGAAAAAAAGGAATACAAGATTTTAGAGTAATACACAGTGTAAAGCTAAGCTGCAAACGTTGAGCTTTTGTGAGTAGTAATCACTCTTCACCGATTTAACATGCTCACACATAAAAAGCCCAGCAATGAGCATTAAATACGCTTGCAGTACAATAACCAGCGCTAGAACTGAAGAGGACCACAGCCGCCCAGATTTAAGCAGGCTTGACAGGCATTAAGCAATAAACATCTCTTTGCGGATGCTTGACTTGAATTGGTGTCACTCGCAGAGAACTTAATTTATAGAAGCAGTTATAGGATAGGCAGGAAGAGAAAACCTGAAGCAGAGCGAGAGAGAGGGTTTGGAAAAATGGGAGTGGGATGATAAAAGCACGGCAAGCTTTCCATGAGGATGTCAGGTAAATGTACTTTATGATTTCAGTTCAGCGCTGAAACTGAAAAATTACAACGAAAATGACCTCAATTAAAAAAAAAACAAACAAAAAAAATTATTGTCCCAGGAAGAACCTTTAACATCCATGAAACCTTATAGTGGAAAAAGGTTCTTTAGATTATTAAAATGTCCTTCACGCTACTAAAATCATAGTACGTTTTCACTGAAAGACTATTTAGGCAACCCAAGTGGTTCTGTGGCATTGTTGCAAAGCCCATGTAGTTTTTAAGAGGTTTTTGGAGGACAATGAGAAATCTAATCCTAATTGCTCTATATTATGTTTTCTCCTCATTTATTTTGACCTTTGTCAAATGCCTCAACTAAAGCTAAAAAAATATAATGACAATTCCTTTTTTTACTGCATGTTACTGCTTCTTTATGGACATTTTTGTCAACTTTGTGAGTAAAATAACAGTCTGTGGTTTTCTGTGGTCTGTGGTTGCTGAACGACTATAATGGAATATATATATATATTTTAATTGTTTATTGCAAATGTTTTGTTCCTTCACAAAACATATTTTAAATGGTCATCAGTGAAAGATGATTTATGCAGCCAGGTCATGCAGTTATGATTATGACTGGTAAGTGTTTTAGGGACATTGATATATATCATAGTATACGATTCTAGTTTAAATTAGTTTTTTTAAACTAGTTTTTTTTTTGTCTGTTTCTTTGTTTGAATTTTAAAGTTTGAGTATTTAAATTGAGTTTATTAAATTAAATTAAATTAAATTAAATTAAATTAAATTAAATTAAATTAAATTAAATTAAATTAAATTAAATTAAATTAAATTAAATTAAATTAAATTAAATTAAATTAAATTAAATTAAATTAAATTAAATTAGGTTTATTAGGTATTAGGTTTATATATTAAATTAAGTTTTAATAATTCAATTTAAACTTTAAGAAAATGAGAAATGTTGCCTTGGCAACTAGCCGAAATAAAATAAAGTTTTTGAAATATTTTATTTTGGTTAACATTAATGGTCACACTTTATTTTAAGGTCCAATTCTCACTATTAACAAACCATTGACTATGATTTTTGCCTCAGTTAACTCCTAATTTGCTTCCTATTAATAGTTAGTAAAGTAGTTATTAGGTTAAGGTATTGGGTAGGATTAGGGATATACTGTAGAATATGGTCATGCAGAATAGCAACTAGTTAACAGTGAGGATTGATCCATATACTAAAGTGTGAACACATTTATTGTATGCCAAGTAATGATATTTTATTGATTAATTATTGATTGATTGATTGTGTTTTTTGTGTGGAGTTAATAATGATAACCATGCTCTTGGTCTGAACAAACAGAACCAAATTCATTATCATAAAAAATGGAAAGATGGGAGTTGGAAAGCATATCAGAAGGTTGTACAGCATATTGTGAGGCTGATTTTGCACTAGAGACAGATGAAGAGCGTTAGTGTACAGCTAACAGAGACTCATGGGATTTCTTTCCCAAGAGCAGACAGAAAAGACTGTGTGAAGAAAGAGGGAGACAGACAGACAGGGTTTGCACAGCCGGTTGGGATCTCTGGAGCAGTAAAACATGGTCATGTGGGACAGCTGTTGATGTTGCGAAGGGCAGCGTTGTCTCTTTCTCTGGTTCATCTGTTTCATGACCAATTTCTTCCTCTGTTACGTTTCCTGTAGCTGCAGCATTCCGGTGTCTGTTGCCATCAGCTGTCCTCTCCTTTCTTTGAAAGTTTCTGTGCCTCTGTGACTTTGCGTTGCTGTAAGTGAGCCGTCTGAGGCCGCTGTAATGATAGCCTATCCAGAGCCATCTGTCTTACATCTGCCAGCGCCGGCCCTCTGAGAGCCACGATGAATCAACACAATGATGGCAGAGTTTTGGGCTGTTGAGAAAACAAACAGGACATTTTTTGAACATTCACAACCAACGGTGGATCCTGAAATAGGCGACGACGCAGATCAGAGGTTTAGCTCACTTTTGAACTTGAATTGAAAGGGAGTTGTGATCTACAATAGCAGCTTTTCTCATTAGAAGGTTAAAAAACTGTATGCAAATGTATGTACAAAAAATGTGGGTATCCTGTAGCTTTAAGAAGTTGTTCACTATTTTTAATTATCATTTAGTCTCCATTAGTCTATGGACCCTACAGAGGAGAAGCAGTTTAGAAGCATCAGACTCACTGATCATGACACAACACAAGTTTTAAAAGAATCTTCTCACTTTGTAGGTCTGCTCAGATTTGTAGGTTAAGGAGGACTACTATGCTACAATCTACACAATAAAGTGGCACAACTTTTTAGTGATTTTGCCCCATCAAACAGCCTCCGAGCAGCTTTTCTGTCCTTTGCCACCGAGAGGATAGGTTCCTCCCAGTAGGAGCTCTCTATCCCTTCCTGTGTGTTAATTTCTCACCCACCACACCTGATAAATGAACAGCAGCTGTGTCCCAAATCCACAGGCAAATAAACCTGAATAAACACAAAGCTTGTCGTTTACACAGGTCGGTGTAATCCCATAATCCTTTGCACGTACGTCCTAACCTTCCCGCCGCCCCCAGCGCTGCCAGCTCCAATCGGCTGCTCACCCGTGTGGCACCCTGTTCAGAGGTGACCCTGGCTATAATGGAAGCAGCTTACTGATGTCCAGAGGTGGAGAGGTGGAGAAGATTACACAGGCTTTAGTTTGTGATTTTCACTTGACCTTACAAACTCAATGCAAAGATTGTTTGAAGGAGTCAAAAGAATGATTGAGATGGATGAGACTCTGATTAAAGACAGTAATCATGTACTTACTTTAGGGTCAAACTTATTGAGTCCCGCTGTGCATGCTCATCACCTTTGTGACCAGTCTTTTAATGCTGAACTGTACTTTTTTTCCACACTTTTAACTCCTCATTCAGTTACTTTCTAGGAGATATTAAACTATTCTATGTTTGCATGTTTAATATTTAAAGATGTATCAATTTATTGGTCTGTATGTACATTTTCCTAACATATTTGCATTTTATGATTTTAACATATTTTATATCAACATGTTAACATATAACCAAGTTTTTAAGACTATTATTTTTATGGACATATGCTGTATACTTATACAATAAAGCCTGAAACCACATTGAAAATATGATACTATAAATTTATATTACAATGTGTTCTTATTTTGATTTGGATATTCCAAGCTCTGATTTTGTGATTAAAATAAGATAAAATATTTGAATCTTAAAAAGCACATTTATATTTCTTAATCATTACGAATTAATTTGAAACAGTTTTTTATTGATCTAAATGTACAAATACAGTAAAGTCTGAGACATTATTGAAACTCTGCAACTTTTTAAAAATTTATAAATAAACGGAACGCCTCAGTTTCCCTAGAAATTGAAAACAAATAAAACTTTTTTGTTCATAAAATGATTATTTAGATGGTTTACATGTTCTTGGTTACAATCAAATGTAAGCAAATCGGAGCGACCAAATGCTAAGCGATTCTGTTAATTCCACAACTATGCTGTTATAAAGTGTAGCTGTAAAACATGCTGAAAATAAATTGTTTTGCACATTTATTATAAGCTTATGAGTCTCTGAATGTCGCCCCCTGCAGGTGCGGTGGACCAAGACAGCAGGCAGCGCTTCCGACAAGTTCCAGGAGACGTCCATCTTCAATGAGACTCTACGCATCCCCAACATCCAGAGAGTGCAGGGCGGCCGCTACTACTGCAAAGCTGAGAACGGGGTGGGGGTGGCTGCCATCAAGTCCATTCGTGTAGATGTACAGTGTAAGTGATAGGGCCACGATCCCTCCTCTTCCCGGCCTGATCCCTCCAGGATTTCCTGCAGGAGGTGAATCAGTGTGAACTCTCCAGAGACCCATCTCTGTCCTAGTGCTGGGTACTAGTGTGGGAGGTTATGGAAAACAGGAGGGGAAACAATGCTCAGTTGAGCTGCCAAGACAAAAGAGGAAACAAATTATAGCAGCCAGCAGCTTTTGAGGAGATTTAATAAGCTGTGATTGATGGACATATGGGCTGCACTGGACAGATGCGTCTGGAGAGTTCGGGTGAATGAATTGGAAGGATCTCGAGTGAGAGTTGAAGCTGTAGTTCAGGCAGGGTCACACTCTTTATGTGTGTAAGGGATTCCCTGCATTGCTGCCCAGCACCACTGACCCACTGTCCCATTGAGCCAAGGGTCAGGTCAGCGGCGACAACCAGACCCCACAAAAAACACCTACAATAGACTCCTCACACTCTCAGATCAACCTCACATGTATTTTTACAATTTTATTATTTTTATTGAACTGGATCGCTTCTCAAATCAACTCTCCCTATCATTTTTGTCTCGTTTTTAAATTTCATTCATAGTTTTTGTTATCATCTAATTTTTATAAGGTGAAAAACAATGTAAAAAAATAACAGTCTGCAATTTTTTTTCATTTTAAAATGTAAACAAACGAAAAGCTTAAGTTTCTCTAGAGCTGTTACATTCAACACTAACAACCTTAAGGGGTGTTCACTCAGAACTAGTTTTTTACTTTTTTATGTATTAAAATAAATGAAATACAATTTATTAGAATGTATAAAGAGTTATAAGCAAAAATATGTATATGAAATATGTACCTAATTTTATACATAAATAATGATTATATATCGTTGTATATATATATATACAGGGTGCGATTTGTGAAAAAAACAGAGGGGGGGGGGGGATGTTTTGAAACATTTTAACTCATAAAAATATATCATGAGAACATGAACTAGATGACGTCATGCACTAATTAGCATATTTATGACGTAAGTGCGTCGTATTGTATTGCCTCCCTATGCTCACATACTGCAATTTAATTTAGCCATTTAATTAAATTCTCAATAAAACTGTTTTTATTACTATATTTTAATGTTTGAAATACTGCTCCTCTCTGCACTCGCTGAACACAGATACAGAGAGAGAGGCTCGCGCTGGGAAAGAGAGACCTTGCGCTCGTGCGGCAGCACCAGAGAGTCTCAGAGACTAAATAATGATTGCCCAAAAAGTCGCTAGATTTGTCGCTAGTCGCTTAAAAAAAAAAAAAAAAAAAGTCGCTAAATTTAGCGACGAAGATGCCAAGTTAGCAACGCCACTGCCCAGTGGACCGGCTTCAACCGTCTCGCAAGTGTTGATAGGCTATTACTCGTGAGGTGTAACCAATCAGATAGCGCCGTGGGCGGGACATTGAGCAAGTCTGCAGATTGGTGAATACAGAGAGGCTGCACGTGCGCGGCAGCTATATCAGAGCCAGCCAAAGTAGCGCATTTTAAAATAAAATTTACTTTAATCAAGTTTTGTGAGCCATCTCGGCACTAGTGTAGTAGCACTGATCACTTTGAGGGGGGGGTAAATTTATTCCCACCGGGGATAAAAATAATTAAGCCCTGTATATATATATATACAGTACAGACCAAAAGTTTGGACACACCTTCTCATTCAAAGAGTTTTCTTTATTTTCATGACTATGAAAATTGTAGATTCACACTGAAGGCATCAAAACTATGAATTAACACATGTGGAAATATATATGGAATTATATACATAACAAAAAAGTGTGAAACAACTGAAAATATGTCATATTGTAGGTTCTTCAAAGTAGCCACCTTTTGCTTTGATTACTGCTTTGCACACTCTTGGCATTCTCTTGATGAGCTTCAAGAGGTAGTCACCTGAAATGGTCTTCCAACAGTCTTGAAGGAGTTCCCCGAGAGATGCTTAGCACTTGTTGGCCCTTTTGCCTTCTGTCTGTGGTCCAGCTCACCCCTAAACCATCTCGATTGTGTTCAGGTCCGGTGACTGTGGAGGCCAGGTCATCTGGCGCAGCACCCCATCACTCTCCTTCTTGGTCAAATAGCCCTTGATGCCTTCAGTGTGACTCTACAATTTTCATAGTCATGAACATAAAGAAAACTCTTTGAATGAGAAGGTGTGTCCAAACTTTTGGTCTGTACTGTATACATTCAGAAATAATGGACAGCAGAAAACAGCATTTAAAATGCGACGGAAAGTGGCTAAAAAACATCAGTTTACTGCATGTTAGCATAGAAAACAATTAAACAGTTAATTAAACAGACAATTAAGTGTGGTGGAATGCAAAAACATGTTCTGTGTGAACTGACCCTTATTCTTTCACCCTCACGGCTTTGTACGTCTCTGTTGCAACATATTCTAACCCCTCACGGACTTTTGTATGCTTAATTTACTTCCAACCACTAACACACAGCAAGCGTCTGCAGTATTCTGCGATATTCGACAATCACGCTTCCCCTCTGGCCCCTCCTCGTCCCTCAGAGGATGGAAGTGTTGTTCCATAGGGTTCCCTGGGGGCGGATGATAATTGTGTAGCAGGTAAACAGGGCAGGCTGACCGCTGCTCTGAGTGGAAGCACTCCTGACGGGTGATGCTTGTTCAATTTTCCCCCAACGGCTCCGTGCGGCTCTCCGGATAACTTTAGCACCACAACACCGGCAATTAGACTCAGCCTGACCAGAGCGACGAGGCACGACGCGGACCACCCACCACAACACACACACACACACACACACACACACACACACACACACACACACACACACACACACACACTCACAATGTCTCCCCTCAATCTTCTACAGCACCAAACCCTATTACTGAGAGAAAAGAGAAGTAAGAGAGCAAGTGTGAGCTGTGAGATGGAAAGGTGAGAGGTACAGAAGGTGTGAGAGATAAAGATGGAAGAATTACGGAAGCGGGATTGAGAGGATGTTAGGAAAGGCATGACAATAAGAGCCTCGGAGTGGCCTGATTCTTTTGTTGGGCTTAATAAAAGATCCATGACGCTTTTATAGCACAAAGCCAGCGTTCGCACACGGCCGGTTTGACACAAGCAGAGTTTTAAGAGTTATTTTTTTGGAAAAGGGATGACAAATCTATCTCTTTTTCCATTACCTCCCTTTCCTGTGAGGTCTCTATTGGTTCATGGCTACGTCCAGGGGCGTTTTGATGTGTTCTGTTAAAGGGACTTTGATATATCCAGTCACTGTTCCATGTGTGCTGTGCTAAAGCTTTTTGCCTGATTTTATGTCAGCATATTTCATCTATTTAAGCTCAGCCTGGCACATGCTACAGAGCTAGACAGCCTTAGTTAACATCAAAGAGAGAGCGAGAGATGCAGGAGGAAGTGAGAGGTACAGAGCAGCGATGAACAAAACTACATATTTTCAAAATGAAATAGTCTGCGCTTTGTCAGAATGATTATTCAGATAATTAGGTATAATTAGGCTGCTTCAGGGGTTTGCTTTCAAAAACTACTGGATGAGAGGGGTTAGAGGCATACGTTTAAAAGTAATATCTGTTAACTAGACATGTTGTAAACCGCAATTCTAATCTCTCTCTCTTTTTATTTTTTAATTTTAGTCTTGTTTTACAGTAAAAATATGTAAACATCATTGAATAGGATATATGTGCTTAATATATTTTGCAAAATGGCATAATGTATTAAGACATGTCTTCTTAACTATATTTCCACCTTATAACAAAAATATATTAAAAATAGTTGTTTTATTAAAACAATTTTTTATTTTAAATTAAATGTAATTTTTGTATATAAAATTAATATTAATATAATATTTTTAGATTTGCACAACTTTAATTTTTTTATTATTTTAATAATTTAATGATTTTAATTACATTGAATAATTTTATATTTTTAAATATATATTCTCATTATAAGAATGAGATCTAGCGTGGAAGAAAAAATATATAATATGCAATTTTGTGTAACATATAAAATAAATGTGTGTGTATATATATATATATATATATATATATATATATATAGTACAGACCAAAAGTTTGGAAACATTACTATTTTTAATGTTTTTGAAAGAAGTTTCTTCTGCTCATCAAGCCTGCATTTATTTGATCAAAAATACAGAAAAAAATGTAATATTGTGATATATTATTACAATTTAAAATAATTGTTTTAAAATTTATGATACTTTAAATTATCATTTATTTCTGTGATGAATAGCTGAATTTTTAGGATCATTATCACATGATCCTTTAGAAATCATTCTAATATGATGATTCATTATCAAAGTTGGAAACAGTTCTGCTGCTTAATATTTTTTCAGAACATGTGATACTTTTTTAGGATACTTTGATAAAAAAAAAAAAAAAGATAAAAAAAAAAAGAAGCTATGTTTTTAAAATATAAATATTTTGTAATAACAATATACACTACTGGTCAGTAATTTGGGGTCAGTGATTTTTTTTTCTTTCTTTTTTTTTAATAAAATCAATACTTTTATTCAGCAAGGATGTGTTAAATTGATAAAAAGTGATAGTAAAGAAAATATATTATTAGAATATATATTATTAGAATTTATTTTATTTATTTTGAATAAATGCAGTTCTTTTTAACCTTTTATTCATCAAATATATTAGACAGCAGAACTGTTTCCAACACTCATAATAAATCAGAATATTACAATGATTTATAAATGATCATGTGATAGACTGGATGTTACATGTGACACTGAAGGCTGGAGTAATGATGCTGAAAATTCAGCTTTGCATCACAGGAATAAATTATTTTTTTAAAGTATATTCAAATAGAAAACTATTATTTTAAGTTGTAATAATATATCACAATATTACTGTTTTTTCTGTATTTATGATCAAATAAATGCAGGCTTGATGAGCAGAAGAAACTTCTTTCAAAAACATTAAAAATAGTAATGTTTCCAAACTTTTGGTCTGTACTGTGTATATATATATATATATATATATATATATATATATATATATATATACACACACACATGTGTGTATGCTTTTTTACTGGAAAATGAGACAAATATTAAGCAATCAAAAATGGTTATAAGTTTTGCATTGCATGTTGATGTAATAGATATTATAAAAATTATTATTACTATAAAGAGTAAACTTATTTGAAAATATATATGAAGACAGTCTTACAAGACACATTTTGGGATAAAGGCTTTTTTGACAGTGTAGTCAGTCAGGTGTTGGGAGACTAGTCGATGATCGTGACCAATCCTGTGCAGCTAAGGCAGTTATTGATGGGAACTGAGAAGCCATAAAACACACACACACACACACACACACACACACACACACACACACACACATGGACTCAGCAGGTGTTATTTTTTTTGTGGGCTGGCCAGTCTTTGACCGTGGCACTTTGGCCAGTGAGACAGTGGGTAACTGTTCTGGGTTCAGCGTGCCTCTACTGTAAGGATGGACTTGGTTCAGAGACCCAGTTCTCACCCTTTCATTCATTCAGTACAGGATCACACAATCCAGCACCAGGTAAGAAAGACAAAAGCATATGTGGAGCGGCTGGTTTGGTGAACTGTACACCACACATATTTATTCACAGCATAATGTTTTCTTTGACATTTCTTGTATACATTTTTAGTATTTACATTTCATTCTGTAGATGGATTCAGTCAGGTCTGTGGGCATAAGTCACTGAATCCTAAAGCAGATTACTTTAAATGAATAAACAGTATGAAACTGCTGTGATATTTCAAACCGTTCATTTGGTAAAATGTGACCCTGGAGCACAAAAACATGTCTTAAGTCGCAGAGGTGTATTTGTAGCAATTGTAAAAAAAAAAACACTTTGTATGGGTCAAAATTATTGATTTTTCTTTTATGCAAAAAATCATTAGGATATTAAGTAAAGATCATGTTCCATGAAGATATTTTGTAAATTTCCCACTGTAAATATATCCAAACTTAATTTTTCATTAGTAATATGCATTGCTAAGAATTCATTTGGACAACTTCAACGGTGATTTTCTCAGTATTTTGTTTTTTTTGCACCCTCAGATTCCAGATTTCCAAATAGCTGTATCTCGGCCAAATATTGTCCTATCCTAACAAACCATACACAAATGGAAAGCTTATTTATTTAGCTTTCAGGTGATCTAAAAATTGACACTTAAGGGTCCAGTGTCACAAATATGAAATGCAGCAAGACTGATGTGTAAGATTATTTGTAGTTAGATAAATCATTATTGCATTTTTTCCTAAGCAATGTAGTCTTGAACAGTCACCACTGGCACAAACATGTACAGTATGTAGAAACATGGTCATTTTTTACTACCCCTTATTTTTACACAAGTGCCACTTTCTGTAGTATTTGAATAAAAGGTTATGAGCTCTTAGCATGTCATGAAGAAGTGAAATGTTTTCACTTGCTTGCCACTTGTTTAGGCACAGACTCGTCTCTGCTCTGATTCTTCTGGAGTGTGTTTGTGTGTGTGTGTGTGTGTGTTTGTGTGTGTGTGAGAGAGCTAGCCTTCAGCCCCAGCCTGTCTGTGCATGCCAGAGTCTGGCGTCACAATACAGTCCACAAAAAGCCCCTTGTGCTGAAGACACCAGAAGAGCACTGGAGGAGAATAAAAATGAACCAGTGACTCACACACACATTTAAAACAGGCCAGACACTACATACTAAATCTTAGTGCGCTAATTGGAAAAACAAAGTACAAGAGTTCTGCCTTCTGTCATAGGTGTTTAAGAGCTCTCTCTCTCTCTCTCTCTCTCTCTCTCTCTCTCACACACACACACACACACACACACACACACACACTTCTTTGGTTATTGAGAAGGTACATTGTATTTGACCTTTGGGCTGTGGTTGTAAAGGGTAGTTGGCTAAAGGTGAGTCATTGTGCTTTCTTTGGGCCCAGACATAACTGTGTGTGTGTGTGTGTGAGAGATCACCCACATGTGGCTTCTCCTAAATGCCATTTTAGAGGGAATCCAAAACCAGTTAGTTCATCATATCTTGTCTGTGTGTGTCTGAAGTTTTTTTTTAAAGGACTCAGTGTAAAGAAGAGGAGTGAATGAGAGGAAAGGGCAATGTCAGAATGAAAGGAGATAAAGAAAAGGTGGAAGAAAAGAAGATATGATAGAAAGAGAGAGGTACCAGAAAAGAGGAACTACGAAAGAGTAGAGAAGAGGAAAAGTGGGATGGCTACTACATAAACATTGCTACTGCATAAACATGGTTAATATCTTTCAGTGTTGTTTTTTTCTTGTCTTATTTTTGACCACAGCATTTAGCATGTTTAATTATTTTCACAATGCATATTTTTAACCTTTGTTATGGAATCGAAACAGCCTTTGCTAAAAACATTTTTGACTGTAATACTGTTGATCTGATTAAGACTGGATGAAAGGACAGGAGATGCAGAGGAAAGAGTGAGAGAGGAGATGGAAGTGATGTCGAGGGTCCAGTTCATGATGTTCAGACCTGCACACTACTGGCAGGACGTCTCCGTGAGCGTCGGGAGGTAGAGCAAATTAAGCAGTGAGAGCAGGAGGTGAGAGAAGAAGGGAGGAACACGTTCATTCTTCTCCTTTGATGAATTTAGCAGAGATCATGTTACACTCTGACCTGAGCTTCTTACGATAAAGCTCCTTATCCATGTCTTTGATCTCTAGCTTGACTCACATACTGATCAAAATGATTTATAATGTTTTTGAAATAGGGTTCTTATGCTCACCAAGGCTGCAGTTATTTAATAATAATGTAAAACATGTATATATATATAACAATTTAAATTAGAAAATTCAAAAAGTCATTTATTCCTGTGATGCAAAGCTGATTTTTCTCTTTCTGAATTTACTCTTCAGTGTCACACGGATCCTTCAGAAATCATTCTAATATGCTGACTAACTGCTCAAGAAACATTTCTAACCATTATCAATCTTGAAAACAGTTGCGCTGCTCAATGTTTTGGTGGAAACTGTGATACATTTTATTTTTCAGCATTCTTCGATGAATTGAAAGTTCAAAAGAACAGCAAATCGAAATCATTTGTAACATCATCTCTTTACTGTCACTTTTGATCTGTTTAATGCATGCTATTCATTTATTTAAAGATAAAAAATTCACTGACCCCAAAATTTGAACAGTTGCGGTGTTTATGCCATGATTAGATCACTTCACGTCTTTGTTCTCTGGCTCGACTCATCATCCCTAAAGCCTCTCATCTCGTCAAACAGTTGCGCTAAGCAAAGTCTTCTTCTAATTGGCTGATTTGGGTTGATGATGTTCCCGCCCCCTCACCCTTGTCTTTGATGATGTCACCTGAAGGCATGGTCCCCCGCTCTTAAACGCTGCCTCCCTCCCGTGCGGACTGCGGAGCTACCTCGGCTTCCGCCTCACGCTTGACAGCAGGCTGCTGGATGAAAGAGAATGCATCACACCGCATGAAAATTTCATACAGCTCTAATAAATATCTGCAGGCGGTCTAAGAGCCACGCGCTCCTGTTGAAATGTGTGCTGGCTCGCGCCGGATTTCCTGAACCTGCCGTGAAGCGCTGGAAGAGCGAGCTTCAGTTTATCATTAAGATCATTTGGTGTAGAGCGAATATAGGGAGACTTTTTAAGGTGTTTGAACTGCTCACTTGTGTCTTTTTAAGTGCAACTGATTTGGTGGAAGTCACCCGAAGGGCATGAGAGATTTCAAGAGGGAAAAGTGATGGTGCTTCATCTGTAGTGGGTTTCATTCAACTTTGTATTGAATAAACATTAGAAAGAGCTTCAAATGAATGTTATACGCTGAGACACTTGTTCATTTGCAAGACGTTTCGGGATGAAATTAGCTTGTCAGGGAGAAGAGGGATAGCCAAAATGCTATTATATTAAAACGGAGTAAGAGAAAAAAACAACAAGAAAAGAAAATAATATTTTAGTCCTTCTAGACCAGTTTGTTAACCTTTTTTCCAACTCTTATCAAATTCCTGTTATTAATTTTTTTTTTGGTAACAGGCTATATCCAGGTAAATTTTATTTTATTTTAGTTTATGCTTTATTTAATTGATCTTATCATAAATATAGCAATATGATCATTTGCCGTGTATTTGTTGATCTGAGATAAAAAAAATTTGTTCCATTTCTGCTCTTGGAAAAAGATTTATATTTATCCTTCATTATCAAACCCTTCTTCTCTTTTTATTTTTGCCTTTATATGTTAATATCAGCATTATCAATATTCAGCCTTACCTTTAAAAAGATCCATTTTAAGTTTTGAAGTGCTCTGGCTTCATTAAAAAAAAAAAAAAAGAAAAAAAAAGATAATTATTCCAAGGCTCTGTTTTCTGCTGTGATTAAATAAATAAACATATTCATATTACAATGTTACAATAAAACCATTACAATGTTATTTTTATTTCATTTAATTTTATTCTGAGGAAGATGGCAGTGTGATTGGATAATTTGCATTTATTTATGCAATCTGCATTCAAAAACTTCCTGTTTTGGCCATTGAGACGGTGACAGCTTTTAAAAGTCATTCTTGTGCATCTCTCTCCCTCTCTCTCTTTTTCCCCTAACTTGTTTCTCTCTTAAACTCCCTCTTTCTCTGTGTGCTGTTTAAACCTTGTTATTCAGACTTGGATTGTGTCTACAAAGCCCCAAAGCCGCAGGAAACGAATGTGACAAGGCCTCTGCGTCTCTGCTCTTCCTCTATTCTAGCTCACTCTCATTTTCAAGAAATCCTCCGACCTTCTGCTCTTTTGCCATTTAATGTAACACAGCAGCAGAAACGGGGCAGATTCTCTGTGCTATTGTTCAGAAAGATATATATTTATTATATATAGATGTGAGTTTAATAAAGTCTAAAATCTGATCAGTTATGAAAAAAGATATTAGGCTTTAAAATTATGAAATAGATAGCAAATCATTTTTGAAGTGCTGGAATTGTACTACTAAGTTTGAAAAGCTGCCCAGCCATTATGTTTAAAGGAATACCGTAGTTCACCGCCAATTGTTTGTCATAATTTAGTCAATAAATATTAGTTTTTTCTTCAGTTAGAAATAGAATGAGATTTTAGCAATACAGTTTTTTTTATTTGCATTTGTAATTTATACTTTCAAGCACTAAAAGAGCACAATTTTTAAATTGCACCCAAGCACAAATGACATTTGTTAGATTTTTATTATATAATGACTTTAATTTTGATCTATTTCTCACAGACCAAACTTCTCTTTTTTACTTTCCTCATATGGAAGAATGCAGCTTGGACATTCTGCTTAATACTTCATTTTACATTCCAGGATGTCATTTAGTTTTGGATTAACGTGACGGTCAGTAAATGGCATTAAAAGTTAAATTTTTTGGGTGAACTATTTCTTTAAAATTTACAAAAGCGTCATGTCATCTCAGGGAATTTTAACACTACCCCTAAAAGAGAGGTACACTCGCTGGTAATGAGAAAATCTGTGGATTCCAGGGAATTCCAGCCCAATCTCATGGCAATTTGTACATATTTTACACGGTGTCTAATTTGTACGACCTCTCCCGTACAAATTCATGTGATTTTTGGAAAATCGTACATATTTACGAGTTGCACAATTTGTATGCATTTGTATAAATGACCTACACCTAACTCCCGCCCCTAAACCTACCTGTCACTGAGGTTTAGAAAAATCGTACAAAATCGTACGTCGTACGAATTAGCCATTAGTCATAAAATATGTATGAATAGACTGTGAGATAGCGTTGGGAATTCTCAGCACTTTCTCAAGCTGAAACATTATTACTTCTCACAGAAGACGATATATTATCAGTGTGGGATATCAGTCCTTGCATCAACTCATTTAGTCTCTTATTCTTATTCAGATGAACTCTCAGATCCACATCAACAACCCGTGCACCACATACGCTTATGTACGCTTTGTAAAGATGGTTAATAACTTTCTATCAGCTTTCGTATATTTTTGTATATTTTCGTATAGTCTTATTGAAATGTGAAATGGGGAGCTGTAATAGGAGAGGCGCTCTTGAATAGAACAGACCACCTTCTGCCTTAGCTTTAAAAAGATGCTTTTGAGTGCTCTGGCTTTATTCAGCAAAAAGGTACCAAATAAAAACCAGTTTTTCTTTCTATCAGATGAATAATCCAAGGCTCTGTCTTCTCTCAATAGGATTTGAGATGGTTTTAATAATCTAAAGTTTAGAAAATTTCAAGATTTTCAGCTTTGAACAAGCATTGAAACCATCTTTATACATTTTTTTTTTAAATTAATAATATTATTTATTATTAATTAGCATATTATTTTATAATTTTATTTTATAATTTTTTATTGGTGAAAAATGTTTTTTAAAATTATTTATATTTTTATTTATTTATTATATTAGGTATTTTATTTTGTTATTGTGTACTTTTATTTATTTTGTTACTATATTTTATTTATATGTTTTATTTTTTATTTAATTTTTATTTGGTTGAAAAATGTTTTCAAACTGTTTTACTCTATTTTCTTTTTCTCTTTTTAAAATAAATGTTTATTTTATTTTATTTACTTTTTTTTGGCTGTGCTTTATCTGCATGGAAAAGCAGTCAAATATATTTTCCAATGCTAGAAAGGTTTGGCTAGTTAGCACAGGATTTTTTTTCTCTCTCTCTTGAATCTATATAAACTTCCTGAATTTTTCCAGGAAGCACAGCTTTGTCTGAATTCTGTGTTGTTTATATCGCAGGTGCAGCCTTTATCTCATGGCAGCTTTCTGTGCTTCTGTCTCTGCTAACGTGTTTTTGTTAGATAGGTCTTGTTCTCTGAGTCTCTACTTGTCAGTGTGCTTCTGGCTTTTCTGTCGGTCACATGTAGCTTGACATGCAGATACAAAAACATGCTCTGAAACTGCACTCCTGCTTTAAATGCGAAGACGGTTTCCTCTTTGTGTAAATGTCAAACATTTCCAGGTCTGAATGTGTGCAGAACATGATAAAGCTAGGCTCCCACAGATGACGATCGCCAGGTGACACACAATGGTGTAAATCCTCTGATTTAAATCCTAGTGAGATGTCCACTGCCTACATAGGTGGCATCTTAACGGAAATCTTGTAAATTATTTAGAACATTCTACATGGCTAACATACTAATTAGGGAGTAGGTAATAAAGTACATGGAGGGCTTGATTTGCAGTTGATTTTAATGCAGGATGACACTATAATGTTGCAAATCTTTCAGTGTGTTATTCTAATAACAACATGCACAGTGTAGCAAATACTGGCTTAAACCATGCAGTTTTAATTGGACTGAAATACGTGAAAATCAATCAAAAGGGATCTTTATCACTTAATCTGCAAACTTGGATGGATTTTTTGTATTATTATTATTTGTGCTGCTGCTGTGCTTGTTGCAATTCAGATAAATATGTTGCAAGCATAGAATCTGAAGAAAGATGTCATAGAAGAAAGCATCTTAGAAGGCAGCATAATCATGCCTACATAGGCAGCTCACTAAGTTTTGGAACAAGGCCAAAGTGTAATTTTTTTTTCATCACACTGTGATGTATGAGCTAACACAGCTGTAAATTCACAGGCAGCCATTAACGATTCATGAGGATGTATTTTGTGGCAGTTTGTCAGGTGACAGAGGTGATAAAATAGCATTTATAAAAGATAAATGGGTATTTAGTGTCAGTGATCACCTCAGTAATGATGTCTTTTGCATAAACATAGACATGAAACAATTCTTATTTGTCATGCTTTGTATGCCTTTTTTCAAGCATTTTTTAGTAACTAACAAAAGATTGAGAAAAGTTAGCAGGTTCTGTAAGTGAGTGCTAACAACACTAACAGATGTTAGAGGTGAGTATGATTTGTAAGATCAATGAGAAATTAATACTTTAATTCATCAAGGATGCATTAAATTGATTGATCCTTAAAAGAATCCTGAAAAAAAATCACAGTTTCCACAAATATATTGAAATATATAGACTCACGCAACTGGCCCAACCAAGGTATCCAATGATGGATGAAAGTTTTTTCGCATCTTCGGTTTTGCACTTTTCTGTGTTTAAGTTCAATACTACTCTTTCATCTTGTGAGTCAATTCTTTTCCCCATTGTTCCTCAATAAAACGGGCCGTCCAATCAGATTTGAGCTAAGATCCAATGCAACCAGTAGCTGCTGTTGCACAAAAAGACAAGAGTGGTGGCGCTATTTCGAAAACCAGTGTAAACAAAGACAGAAGAAGAGTATTCCGAGAGAAGACCAAGTTCTTGCTATCTTTGGTATCTGAGAACAGATTTATTCTCACATGTTCTTAATATAATTTTTGTTAATTGGAATGTCCGTTTTCTTCCACGTGCGTGAGTATTATGAGTCAGAGTGCATTTACTCTCTAGTCTAGATCTTCCGTATTTTAAAAAAATCGAATGAAGCATTTTTCTACACATGAAATATGAAATCAAATAGACATGATTATGATTATATACTTTCTGTATGTGTTTAGTATTCAGCTCATGGTATTTTTATAACAATAAAGGATATTTATGACAATAAGCAGTGTGGCATTATTAAACATAGTCCACAAAGAGAATGTCTAACTATTATAGAATCAAAATCAACTATAAATTATAATCGGAAGATATTACAAGCGCTCGATGATGGTTTAAAGTGGGTTTTAAGCAAATAGATTAATAATTACATTTTCAAGTGTGGCTTGATGCTAATTGTACTTCTATTTATATTTTAAGATGTTTTAAGTATTATAGATAGTATGTGTTTCTGGTGTAAAACCAAACTTTATTTATCGTTGGTCAGTGCCACCTTGAGTGCTGGTGTGAATTAGCAGAAGGCCAACAATTGTTTCACGTTTGGTGTGAAAGCACTGTTCATTGGCAATTCACCTCACATTTTCGCATCGCACTAAGTGTGAAATGACCTTTAGGATTTAGGACCTTTTTTCTAATGTCGATGGCTGTCTGTCCTATTGTTAAGAGAATGAAACCTTTTACCAGACACACAGAGACGTTTCAAACAACATTAAGCATGAATAGTTGCATTGTTATGAACTATGATTAAGAAACGTGTTTTCAATGATCTCGGTAGTGTCCTGTGTTTAGATGGAAATGAGGGAAGAGAAGGGGGGGAGTGAGTAAAGGGAGTGGATATGTGAGGATATGTCTTGTTTATAATGAAAAATATGTCCATTATATTCCTCCACACTTTGTGTTTATTCTTGAGTGAACTGTTCCATTAACTGAGCAGCAGAGGGACACGTAAAGTTTGACTTCATGTGCATGTATATGCATATATGTCCTGGAGATTCTGTCTGATTTTGAATGCAGGGTAATGTGTGAGCGACAGGTGGTGCGTGTCTCTGCATGTAACTGTTTGTGATGTATTTACTTGGATGTGTGTTGCTCTAGTCTGCTCCCTTTAATCCCCAGACTAAATAGGGCTGAGATTTATAACGGTGGGCTGTAATGAGACATTGATTGCACTGAGAATAGGCCATTTAGTGTCCACCCTGCAGTATATGAGGCTCTCTCTGACGGACCCTAGAGTCCTGTGTGGGGGTGGAGGTGGGGACACAGACACAGTCGGCTTTGTCTGCTATCAATAGGACTTGTGTACTGTCCTGGGGGTGTCACTCCAAGAAGGTTTTTTTTTTTTTCAAAGAACTACAGTTGTAAGTGACAGCCAGTCCAACTTGATTGGTTATGACATTTTGGTTAAAACACTTGTTCTATATTTGGATCTAAAGAAATATGTTTATTTAATATATATATATGTATGTATATATATATACATACATACATATACATATGCATATATATATATATATATATATATATATATATATATATATATATATATATATATATATATTTTTTTTTTTAATCTATCTACTGTATCTGCATCTCAATATTAAGTGGAGACAGATATTTTTAATTCATTTTCATAGTTATAGCTTGGTAAACTGTCAAATTATCTCTAGTTTTTCTTCCCATTCATAGTCATCTGCTGTCAGATATGGTTGAAAATCTCTTTTTTTTTTTTTTTTTTTTTTTTTATACATATGCTTTCAGACTATTTTATTAATGCAGTTGTATTGGATATGACAGAAAATTGATCTGAAATTAATATTCTTTTGAATTCTTCTACTGAGAATTTATCTTGTCATTTAATTTAGGAGTCTAATTGTAATTTTATTACAGTGCAGTGCCAAGTATAGTTTTACAATCACTGGTTCATAGTTATGGCCTTTATTCCTCTTTTCTCATTGGCTCATTTACCTTGATATGATCAGGATTTGAACCAGTGGCTCTCAGGGTCATGAAGACCTTGATCACTAAAAACATCATCCTCTCAACTGAGCGTGACAGCAGGAGAATAACAGAGTTTGGAGACTCTCTTCAGTCATCGGGCTAATCTGAGATAGGCCTATTGTATCACATTTGGGCTAATTAGTGCTGTGTTTATTCCAAACCTCTTGATACAAAGAAAGTCGACCATGGAATTATTTCTAGATATTGCACAAAAGAGGCTTGGCTGCCTTGGGCCTCCCTCCCTCTCGCCCTCTCTCATTTTTTTCTGGCTTTCTCATGGATTCACATGCTTCAGATGCATTATTTTAGCCCTCAAGCTCTGGATAGAATAGACCCTTTTCTACGGCATGAGCCTGGGCTGCTGAATAAAGCACAGCACAAGCAACATGTTACAGCTAGAAGAGTCTTCATCAGGCTGATAGCAGAAAACATTTGTGACATGCTTAACATGTCAAACATATAATGACAAGTGTCAATTTAGAAATATCTCAAATGTAGCGTATGTTGGATTAAACATGAAAGAGTATTTACATAGGAACATGACATACAACAGGTTTTGAAGTCTTCCCATAAATCCACACCTCGATGTGATGAACACACCTCTAGATTCACATTGTGATGGTTGTATTTTTTAATTTCATGGGCGTGGTTACATTCCACATGTTTCCCATGAATTTTTGTTGTTGTTGTATTTTTAATCTAATTGGATTAAATTTAAATTTAATTTAGATTTATTATTTATATTTGTACTTATTTTAATTTGCTTATTTTATTACTATTTTTTTATTTTTTTTATTTTTTTATTTTACAATATAAATGTATTATTATTTTTATTTATTATTACTTTCATGATTTCATTTTATTCAATTTACCTAATTATTTTGCACTTCATTTGTATTTTATTTTATTTTATTTATCAGTGTGTGTTAGGCTGGTGTACTATCTTGTAAACTGTTCCTTAATTTGAATTTATGTAGCACATATAATTTAGATTTTGAATTTAAATTAGAATTTAAGGAACAATATTTCAAATGGTATGAAATTCAGTATCAGGTGAAAGTAATTAGGTAACACCACTAGCAAACCTCGTTCACATTTAAAAAGAATTCCATAGTTTCTTCATTACCTGTTCGTCTTCTACTTCTCAGGCCCGGAGATATTTAACAGTGTGGAGGGAGAATTAAACATTTAATCCTCACACACAGACAAACTGCTGACAGTGTCTTCTCTAGTGTTTCCATTTGCGGCTGTTATGTGATTCCTCAATTCTTCATTCGTGCTGTAGCGCCATTAATATTGAAACCCTGATCTATAGTTCACCTCTCAGGCCTCCATTAGCGGATCACCCACGCTGTTGCGTTGCCTGCTCGTGTCAAGACTAGAGGATGGGCCTAAATTTAGCCCGGCGGATTGGCACATTTGTTTCTGTTCTGCTTCGTCCTCTCTTTTTTTTGTGAATGTGGAGGCAGAGAGCAAGTGTTCAGAGATGGAGCTGAAGTCAAAACAGTTAGAGTGGTCAGATAGTGTTGAGGCCAGTGATACAGGGAAAAGCACTTTCCACAAATCCTGTAACATCTGCCAGAGAACATCTGCGCAGTGTTTGTCCTGTGCGGCTGCTGGGTGATTTTGCTGGGCTGTCTTATGGCAGTCCCAATAGGTCATTCAATTTGCCGCCGGGGATCAAATGTCGATTGCAGCATCAGGGATGGGCTATTGACCTCTGTGGATGAAGATTCGGTGGGGTCCCCCCCCCTTGGGTGTTGTCGCCACTGCCGAATTGGACTCAGAGTTGACAGCCTTACTTGCCCTGGCAGCTGTGAGCATCAGGATGGAGGTGAATGCACTGCCCAGCCCTGAGTGGTCATGGCTGTTCGATTGGTTCTCAGTGTAAAGTGTGGCTCACAACCGTGTTTTGTTCTTGTTTCTTCCCGGATGTGCATGGGGAATAGTCATGGATGTCCCCTTTTTACGGCCAGAAGCAGCTCGTTTCGTTCCTCCGTCCTCATTGAACTGCCTGAGTTTCTTCAGAGGCAGGACAGTGGTACCACTGAAACATTTTCAGAGGCTCCTGGGGCATATGGCATCCACAGCCGCAGTCACGCCGCTCGGGTTGCTCCATATGAGGTCACTTCAGCACTGGTTGCCCTCCCGAGTCCCAAGATGGGCATAGCGCCGCGGTACACATCGTGTCATTATCACACCGACGCCGCCTATTCAGCCCCTGGTTGGACCTTGCCTTTCTACGGGCCGGCATGCCCTTGAAACAAGTGTCCCGGCACGTTGTTGTCACAACAGATGCCTCCAACATGGGCTGGGGCGCGACATGCAATGGGCAAGCAGTTTCAGGGTCCCGGTCAGGACCTCGACTGCTTTGGCACATCAACTGTCTGGAGTTGCTGGCAGTGCATCTAGCTTTACGGCGGTTTCGGCCGCTGTTGCTAGATAGGCACGTGTTGGTCCGCACGGACAACACTGCGGCTGTTTCGTACATCAGCCGACAGGGCAGTCTACGATCACGTCACATGTCTCAACTTGCCCGCCATCTCCTCCTCTGGAGTTAGAGGCTAGCTCAATCGTGCAGCCAACGCGCTCTCACAACAGCTCACCTTTCCCGGGGAATGGTAACTCCATCCCCAGACGGTCCAGCTGATCTGGAGTCGATTCGGGGAAGCCCAGGCAGACCTGTTTGCTTCCCATGAGTCCTCCCACTGCCAGCTGTACTATTCCCTGTCCCAGGCCCCCCTGGGCATGGATGAACTGGCACACAGCTGGCCTCTGGCGCTACGCAAGTATGCGTTTCCCCCAGTGAGCCTGCTCGCACAGATGCTGTGCAAGGTCAGGGAGGACGAGGAACAGGTCCTGTTGGTTGCGCCTTACTGGCCCACCCGGACCTGGTTTTCGGAACTCATGCTCCTCGTGACAGCCCCTCCCTGGCGCATCCCCCTGAGGAGGGACCTCCTCTCTCAAGGCCTTGGTACCATTTGGCACCCAAGCCAGATCATTGGAACCTCCACATGTAATTTCTGGATGGGACGTGGCTGACCTAAGCGATCTGCCATCGGCGGTGGTAGACATTATCACTCAGGCTAGAGCCCCCTCTACGAGGCAGGCCTATGCTCTGAAGTGGAGTCTGTTCATGAATTGGTGTTCTTCTCACCAGGAAGACCCCGAGAGATGCTCGGTCAGAGTCGTGCTTTCTTTCCGGCAAGAAGGTTGGAGTGCAGGCTGTCACCCTCCACCTTGAAAGTGTATGTGGTTGCCATTGCAGCCCATCATGATGCGGTGGATGGCCGTTCCCTGGGGAGGCATGACCTGATCGTTAGGTTCCTGAGGGGTGCCAGAAGGTTAAAGGGATAGTTCACACTCAAATTAGATTTTGGTATGTTTTAGCTTACCTCAAAGACATCCAAGATGTAGGTTTCTCTGTTTCCTCAGTATTTCCCATTTTGATATTTTTAGGTCCAACCGTTCTTGTCTGTGACCCACATAATGGATGTCTATGGTCACCACCTCAAAGAGCATGCACAGAGGAGTCAAAATTAAACAATTCCCCATCGTAAGTACACATTGATGACCTAAGACAAGAAACGAGCGGTTTGTGTAAGAAAACGAACAGTATTTATATCGTTTTTACCTCTTGTACACAACCACGTACAACTGATCTGAGTGCGCGAGTGCTTCCTGATGTGACGTGCGCGCGCGCTCTGGCTTTAGTCTGCGCAAGCACGGAAAGCGCCGGAAGCGATCTCTCGCGCGGAGATCCGGTCAGCCCCTGTACTGGCCTAGGTGTCCATATGGCTTGATTCCCTATGGGTAATCCCATATGTGTATTCTTCCACGTTAAGTTTTCCCTCTTGGCAAACCCGTGTCTTCCCTTGACAGACCCGCTCTGTCAGTCTCTTCTGGCAGCTGTTCCATCCCTACTCTAAGGTAGGACCTGCCTCAGAGACCCATTCCATATGTAGTACTGCCCCCCGGGTCAGTCCATATCAGTATCTCCACATGTCACCTCCCTACTGGTAGGATGTGGTCTCCGTAGCGACTTTTTCCTAAGGCTCGCCTTGCCAAGCTGTAAGGACAAATAGGCAAGATTTGAAGCAATCTTGCTCCGAAGGTTGAAATCCCTTCCACTAACTTTGTGTGGGCGGAACAGCAGCGTGGCCTTCTCCAGCAGCGATGTACTCACCCTTTGGCCCCTTCAGTACCAAGGTCAGTGAATTTGCGCTGGGACTTTGGGAAGGTTACAACCTTAAGCATAGCTTTTGTGGCAGGCCATGGCTTGCCGACAATTGCAGCGCCACAGGGTTGTGACGGTGTTCAGGTTGTGGCGTTTTCCATAGGACCCCATATGTCATTCGACATAACTCGTAGTGACCGACAGATAGGGAACGTCTCGGTTACGTACGTAACCATTGTTCCCTGATGGAGGAAACGGAGACGTTTTGTCCCCATGCCACAACCTTGAACCATTCGCTGTTGCCGGGACACGTTCTTGGGTCCTCAGCATAAAACCTAGTGAGTGGATGCACCTGTCGCCCTATTTATAGTGGCTCAGGTATGTTAAATCCACTAGCCAATTTTCATTGGTGTTTTCTCTTAAACTCAGAGATGATTGGCCTCCCAAGTGAGACCCCATATGTCGTTCGACATAACGTCTCCATTCCCTCCATCAGGGAACGAGGGTTATGTACGTAACAGAGACGTTTTAATTGCACATTTGATGAACAAATTATGAGTGGTGTATCGGTGCACATCAATAAAACAGCTTGTTCTTTTTTGGTGTATGCAAACCCTGATGATATAAAAGGAAGCTTCAAAGAAAATATTTAGGGTTAAATACATATTACCACATGTGTGTTATTCCAGTTTTTCCCAATACACATGTAATTATTTTTAGTAGATACATTTGTTTTACAAGATCATACCAGGAGTTTTGATCCAGAGGAGTGGTTTGGGTAAAACATTTTCATGTTTATACAAGTATTTTATGCTCACCAAGGCTGCATTTATGTTTTCAAAATACAGTAATTCAATTCAATTCAATTCAATTCAATTCAATTCAATTCAATTCAAGTTTATTTGTATAGCGCTTTTTACAATACATCCATCCATCCATCCATCTTCTACCGCTTATCCGGGGCCGGGTCGCGGGGGCAGCAGTCTAAGCAGAGAACCCCAGACTTCCCTCTCCCTAGACACTTCCTCCAGCTCTTCTGGGGGGACACCGAGGCGTTCCCAGGCCAGCCGGGAGACATAGTCTCTCCAGCGTGTCCTAGGTCTCCCCCGGGGTCTCCTCCCAGTGGGATGTGCCCGGAACACCTTCCCGGGAAGGCGTCCAGGAGGCATCCGGAACAGATGCCCGAGCCACCTCAGCTGACCCCTCTCGATGTGGAGGAGCAGCGGCTCTACTCTGAGCTCCTCCCGGGTGACTGAGCTTCTCACCCTATCTCTAAGGGATCGCCCAGCCACCCTGCGGAGAAAGCACATTTCGGCCGCCTGTATCCGGGATCTTGTCCTTTCGGTCATGACCCAAAGCTCATGACCATAGGTGAGAGTAGGAACGTAGATTGACCGGTAAATCGAGAGCTTCGCCTTGCGGCTCAGCTCTTTCTTCACCACGACAGACCGGTACATCGACCGCATTACTGCAGAAGCTGCACCGATCCGTCTGTCAATCTCCCGTTCCATCCTTCCCTCACTCGTGAACAAGCTTTTTACAATACAAATCGTTACAAAGCAACTTTACAGAAAATTATGTTTCTACAATGTTTAGTAGTAGCTAGTAGTTTGTGCACGTTTGACAGGATTTTAGAAAAAATTAAAAATAATAATAATACTACAAGACGTAGTCAGCTAGACGATGAACTATCAATATTATTAATTAATAGTTATTATATGATGCAGTCACACATGTAGCAATAATTGTTAGTTCTGTTTGTTGATTCAAGGTTAGCATCATCTGGGGTCCTCTGAGGGTCAGCATCATCTCTTCTCAGGGGTTCTGGATCCAGACTGGAGCTTGTGTAAATCCTAGTTACATCCCGTGGCAAAACATAAAAACAAAATAGAGACATCATTAGCATAGCTGCTGATCCAACAAAGTAAAATTAGTTTAACCCAAGCTAATGAATAAAAATGCACATTTGATCAGATGCAACTACACTCACAATTTAAAAGATACATTATTCGTATGCTTGGTAAAAATAGTACAATTATGAAATATTATTGCAGTTTAAAAGAAGTGTTTTCTGTTTGAATATATTTTAAAATTTAATTTATTTCTTTGATGCAATGCTGAATTTTCAGCATCATTACTCCAGTCTTCAGTTTCACATGATCCTTCAGAAATCATTTTAAGATGCTGATTTGCTGCTTGAGGAAACATTTCTTCTTATTATCAAATAAACCAAATAAACAACTTAATGTCCCAAATGTTTGAGCTGTACATAGACAAGCATAGAATGTGATTGTACCACTCTCTCATCTCTCATGTCTCATGTCAGCCTTTATATTGTCTAGAAAAATTATGTTTTTTTTTTAGTATTTAATGTCTTAAAGTATTTAATGTTTATTCTGGTCCATTTTTTTTGTGTTGTAATCAACTAGTGTTAAATATAGAGCTTCACTTGTCAAGTACGTCAACTAGTTAAGGCCAATTCTTCAGTCTGATTGGAAGTAATGATCACTTTGAATATGCTGGCGGTGACCGGTTGAGTTAGTTGCTTGTTAGACTAGCTAGCAATGATGAAGCGAACATAATATTAAATGAAGTATCCATATAGTTGAGTGCCTGCTTCTAGTTAGTGAAGCAAACTCACAATTGTTTTTTTTGAGACTCAGCAGTTTGGACAGTTGTGTCACAGCAGTGGAGTAGATGACAGCAGTATCTGGCCACGTAGTTTCAAGATGCCATCTTCAATCAAGAGCTGAATCACTCTCAGGGAGAAAAAAACCAACAACATAACATTGACATTTCACACAAGCAGTTATTTACTGCTGACAATTTTATAGTGATTCGTGCGTCCCCTGCAATCACAGAGGCAGTAGAGTTATGTGAAATTCTGAATGTGTGGCGTGCCGATCACTTATCGCCGTGTTTAAGAAAGATCACTCCCTAGAGACTGACCTTATAGACTCCCGTATACTTGCGGTTCTCTGAGAGCTCACCTCAGGACACAGAAAACCATCGATTACCTCCATCAGGAGTTCATACCCTCCAAACTGTAAATAGATGCAGGCTGCTGAGTGTCATTGTTGACTGCTTGAGTGCATTTTAATCTGCTTTAATGGGACTTTAAGTTATATGGCTATTCAGAGTTGTTGTGTGTAATGATTCTTGATGGTTTCGCTCACTTCAGATGAAACAGAATTAATAAACGGGCCAAAAAGGTTCAGGTTGTCAGATCCTGAGTCTCAGGCGTAAGTGAGTTGGTGAAATCGCATGTCTGTTTGTGTCTTCTGTTGCTTACTAGCTATGTGATGTTCATCTATGAGACTCTTAATATATTCATCGAAAAAGGCGGGGCTTGTCAGAAATAATAGGATGTTGTCTGCACTAAATGATAGAGAATGTAAGAATAATGAATCATTATTCATATTGATCTACTGCAGTGCAAAGTCCTGTAGCTAATGCGGTACAAAAATAGAATCCTTAACAGAATAACATGAAGCAAATACATGAAAGAAAGACTATAAAAATAACACTGATTAAATGGTACATGCAATTATCTATCTATCCATCTTTTTATCATTCCATCTGTCATTCTATTTATTTATTTATCTTTCTTCCATTCTGTCATTCTGTTGCTATGTCTGTCTGTCCTTATCTCTGTCCATCCATCCATTTATTTATTGGTTTGTCTATATTTGACCCAAAAAAATTTTTAATGAGTTTTTACAGTTTTTCTTAGTCGCTTTGGTGCATTTCTCACATCACTATTTACATTTGTACAACAGTTAATACAGTTCTCAAAACAATTAGTACAAACTGCAAAACCTAGTTGATAACCTGCAAAAGCATGTCACTTGCTCAAAATGGATAGGTCAATGAAAGTGTCACTGTCATCAAGATGAAAAGTCCTGACACCATTGTTAATGAACAAGATAGTCAAAAGACTTTGTCATATTTTCATTATGACAGTTTACTCTGTCAATGTTTTCCAATGCAAAAAAGTCAGATCTTGGTAGCACTACCTGAAAATTCTCAAGACAGCACTATATACTATTTGCACAGCCATTTGAAAAATACAAGTACAAGAGTATAAGACACTGAATATGTATGTTTAACATTTTTTACTTTATATGCTCTTTGCAATTGTAATTTGTTCACAGCATTGTGCAAATGAAAAAATACACCCTTATTCACAACAAACATAAACTCCCTTTGGGTAGAGCTGTGCACAACTGTAAACAATATTGCAGTACATATTAGAACTGAATATACAACATACATAGTACTGTAATCATTCATGCACTTCCAGACGTTCCTCTCTGTCTGGCCACATAATTTGCTCTACATCACAGCGAATATCATCTCTTGCAATGCAGTGAGGAAAGTATCTCCTCGAGTGGGGAATCCACCCTCTGCAGGACTCTGCTGTGATGTCATCACATGCTGCATCCATGGCAGCTAGCAGGGCCATTTGGGTATGTGGATGCCAGTGATATACCTTCCACCTCCAGGAAGAGAAAAACTCCTCTCTTGGATTTAGGAATGGTGAGTATGGAGGGAGATATGCCACCAGCATCCTATCACGTGCTGCAAACCACTGTCTAATGACATCTGGTGAAAACACACATTATCCAAAACAACAACAACATGCTTGCTCAGATGGTCTCCAGTTAGACCCCTCTCATTCTCAGGGATTATGTCCCTTTAAAGAGTGTCTAAAAAAAGTCAGCAGATGTTGTGTGTTGTATGGACCAAGACGGGGGATATGGATGAGGACGCAGTTTTCTGAGATGGCTGCACACATAGTAAGATTCCCTCCTCGTTGGCCTGGGACATCAATAGCCACATTTCCACTGTCGGGCCAGTGCGAGCCAGGGCTTAAAACAGGCCGGGCGGGGCTAATAGCCTCGGGCCAGTAGCACGAGGCCAGAATAGCGCAGGGTTTCCACAGTCGAGCCAGAAGCTCTGCTGCGCGTCACTAAAACACGCCCTTTACACCAGGGGCGTAGATTACGCGGGGGACACGGGGGACGTGTCCCCCCCACTTTTATCATCACGGAACTTCGTCCCCCGCACTTTTTCGGTCAAGTGTGTTCGTACAGAGGTTTTCAAGAGCTGGTGTGAATAAATATAGATTTAAACTCAAAGAGACAGGATAGTCTGCGCATGACCTGATGTTTTTTTCGGACCGAGAAGGCGGAAAAACTCTCTGGGCGCTAAACAGTGTGTGTGTGTGTGTGTGTGTGTTTCATTCATCCTCGAAGCCGGAGGGCGCTCTCGCGTAGAAAGTCATATCAGGAAACTCCTAATATGGACAGCATCCAGCTATCATTATATATTTTTAAGCCAATTAAAAGCTAGAAATTAGAAAAAAATTACAGTTGCCTATAGTATCCACGTCCAGTCAAAAGTTTTTAAACAGTAAGCTTGTTAATGTTTTTTAAAGAAGTCTCACCTGCATTTATCTGATCCAAGTACTGCAAATCAGTGAAATTTTGAAATATATTTACTAGCCTATTTAAAATAGCTGTTTTCTATTTTAATATATTTCAAAATGTTATTTATTGAGATTCCAAAGCTGATTTTTTTTGCATCATTACTCCAGTCACACAATCCTTCAGAAATAATTCTGATATTCTGATTTGCTGCTAAAAAGAAAAGAAAAGACAAAAAGTCTTATTATGATAATGTTGAAAAAAGCTGAGTAGAATTTTTTCAGGTTTCTTTGATGAATAGACAGTAGTTCATAAGAGCAGCATTTATCTGAAATAGAAATCTCTTGTAAAATGATGTATATATATATTGAAAATTCTGAAATGGGTCCGTCAAAATAATGCAGGCATACACATAAACTGAAACCTTTACTGCTTTTTATTTGACAGAGCTCATAAATCTCACTATATATATATTCACTAAGCTTTTGAATGATATAGTGTCTAATAAGGCAAAAGCTTTTTATTTCACATAAATGCTGATTTTTGGATCCTTCTATTCAACAAAGAATGCTGAACAAAAATTACTCATCTGTTTTAAATATTGATAATCATCAAATTTCTGATTAATGTGACACTAAAGACTGGAGGAATGATCCTGAAAATTCACATTTGATCACAGGAATACATTACATTTAAAACATATTCAAATAGAAAACAGTTATTTTAAATAGTATAAATATTTCACAATATTACTGGTTTGCTGTACTTTGGATCAAAAAAAGGCAGGCTTGGTGAGCAGAAGAGACTTCTTTAAAAACATTAAAAACCTTACTGTTAAAAAACTGTTGACTAGTAGGCTATGTAGATTACAGAAATGTTATATCGTAATGGTATATATATATATATATATATATATATATATATATATATATATATATATATGTCTCTGTGTTTGTGTGTGTGTGTGTGTGTGTGTGTAATTTCTGTCCCCCTCACTTCTGAAAAGATGGCTACGCCCCTGCTTTACACGCCTCTCTGGAACAACGTCACTCACGAAATGCCTTCATTTCACCAACAAAGAGAAGTTATCAGAAAACTAAGAAATAAGTCACTGAAACATGCACGATCACACACGAACATGATAAAAGCTGCCGTTTGTTTGCATGCTTTGGTAAATATTCAAATTCAGTGGCATCGATATTTTACTTATTTAGTAGAATAAGTGATACATTGATCGTAATGAATTAATTTATCAGGACTCAGAATTAATCACACAGAAATACATTTATTTCTATTTTATTTATTAATTTATTTTCTAACGCTTATGAAAATAGCCTGCTTATTCAGTCGAGTCCGTTTCTATTTATTTGTAGCCAAAGTGGCCTATACGTCACATTTAGAATGAATGATAATATCTCTATTTTTATAAAAGCTCCCAAACTGTAACACGGAGTCAGAGACATTCGAATCCATCCGCAAGGCTTTATTTAGAATCGTCAACAGGCAGGAATAATCACCAGAAAACAGGAACAACGTAGGTAATCCGGAACACAGTTCAATAGATAGGCAATGGTCGCAATGGCAGGCAGCAGTAATCGTCAACGGGGTACACAGTCCAGAGTCATACACAGAAAATTCAACACAGAGATAAATGCTCAGAATTACGACCATAGGGAACGATAAGACTTCGCAATGAACAAAGAAAGTCTGCGCCTATTAAAGGCAATAACTAATGAGATGATAAGCCACAGCTGAGACAGAAAAGTACTGGGTCCGTGTGAGAAAAGAGTCCGGGCGGAACTAATATTCGGGTGATGGTTCCCACTGTGTTCGGTCAGAAAGGGCCACAGAGGCGCTATTAGTGACAGAGCCCCTCCCCTGCGAACGGCTCCCGACGTGAGCTCCTCCTCGGCGCCGAGGTCTACCACGAGGACGAGGAGCGGGTTTCTCCGAGTGTTCCCGGTGGAATGTAGCAGTAAGTTGGAGGTCGAGCATGTCCTTAGAATTGACCCAAGACCGCTCCTCGGGGCCGTATCCCTCCCAGTCCACGAGATACTGGAGAACCCGCCTCGGCGCCGAGAGTCCAAGATCTGGTTGATCTGATAAATGTTCTCCTCTGCGTCCATTAGGGGAGGAGTCTCTGCCGGAGCGGCCTCGTCCTGGTCCCCCTCTCCTCTCGGTTCCACAGCGGGCTTGAGCAGGGAAACATGAAAAGTGGGTGAGATGTGGTAATGAGATGGAAGATCTAAACGGAAAGACACAGGAGTGATTTGTCTGAGGATTTTGAACGGACCCACGTACCTTGGGCTAAGCTTTCTGCAGGGGAGTCGGAGTCTCAGGTCCCGGGTGGAGAGCCAGACCCACTGTCCGACTAGGTATGGAGGAGCGGCTCTCCGGAGGCGATTGGCTTGGCGGGTAACTCGTTGGATTGCCTGTCGTAGGTTGGTGTGTGCTATATCCCAGGTAGCTTCGCTCCTCCGTAGCCAGGTGTCCACTGCGGGGAGGTTAGTAGGCTCCCCGGACCACGGGAATAGTGGAGGTTGGAAGCTTAACACACATTGGAATGGGGTAAGTTGGGTGGAGGGCTTCCTTAGGGAATTCTGGGCGTATTCGACCCACATGAGGTATTCGCTCCAGTCCTCCTGATGGAGGTGACAGTAAGCTCGTAGGAAGCGGGAGAGTTCCTGATTCAGCCTCTCCACTTGTCCATTGGATTGCGGGTGGTACCCTGACGTGAGGCTGACATTGACATTTAACTGAGACCAGAGGGACCTCCACACACGGGATGTGAATTGGGGTCCCCGATCCGAGATTATGTCTTCGGGCAAACCATAAAATCTAAAGACCTGGTTGAGCAAGGCTTGAGCCATCTCCCATGCAGTGGGAAGTTTGGGAAGCGGAATGAGGCGGCATGACTTTGAGAACCGGTCAATGATGGTGAGGATCACGGTGTTGTGGTGAGAAGGGGGCAAGTCGGTCATGAAGTCGACGGCCAGGTGGGACCATGGTCTTTTTGGGATAGGGAGAGGCTGGAGCAGACTGGCAGGGCGCTGGCGTAGGGATTTGGTTTGGTTGCATGTGACACATTCCTTGACGAAGGTTAGAATCTGTTGAGTCATGGAAGGCCACCAGAACTTATTGAGAATGAGTTCCCTGGTCGCCTGGACGCCGGGGTGGCCGGCGCTGGGATTCTCGTGGATCAGTGTCAGTACGCGATGCCGTAGGGGAGCGGGGACGTAGGTCAGTCCAGGAGGGCATTCCGGAGGAGCAGGGTCTGTTTCTAGGGCCTCAGTGATCTCGGCCATGATGTCCCATTGCACGGGGGAGACGATCTGGGAGATGGGGATGATGGTAGCCGGAGAGGTGTCTGATTGGGACAAGTCGTATTGGCGGGAGAGTGCGTCCGCCTTACCGTTCTTGGACCCGGGCCGATAGGTTATAGTGAAGAGAAACCTGGAGAAGAATAACCACCATCTGGCCTGGCGGGCATTGAGACGTCTGGCGGTTCTCAAGTACTCCAAGTTTTTGTGGTCGGTTAGAATGAGAAAGGGCATGGTCGAGCCCTCCAACCAGTGTCTCCATTCCTCCAGGGCCGCTTTCATGGCCAACAGTTCTCTGTCCCCGACGTCATAATTACGTTCCGCGGGATTGAGTTTGCGAGAGTAGTAGGCACACGGGTACAATTTCTCTGGGGTTCCCTGGCGTTGTGACAGTATTGCTCCGATACCTGTGCTGGAGGCGTCCACCTCCACAGTGAACTGACGTCGGGGGTTTGGGTGTTTCAAGATGGGAGCCGAGGTGAAACGAGTCTTCAGATCTTGGAACGCTTTCTCGCAGAGCGTAGACCATGCCAGCTTATTGGATCCACCTCCACTGCGAGTGAGAGAAGTTAGAGGAGCTGCTACTTGACTGAAACCCCGGATGAATCTTCGATAGAAGTTGGCAAACCCCAGGAAACGTTGGAGGTCCTTGACGGTTTGGGGACGAGGCCAGTGTAGCACGGCGGAAACCTTGCTGTCATCCATCGTGACTCCCTCAGCAGAGATGATGTATCCTAAGAAGGAGACGGTGGAGAGGTGGAAGGCACACTTAGAGAGTTTGGCGTACAGCTGATTCTGGATTAATCTTTGGAGCACAGCTCGTACGTGTTGAACGTGTTCAGATAGGGTGTCGGAGTAGATCAGTATGTCGTCAATGTAGACTATGACGCACTTGTTGAGCATATTTCGGAAAATATCGTTGATAAGGGCCTGAAAGACGGAGGGACTGTTGGACAGACCGAAGGGCATGACCAGATATTCATAGTGGCCAGTCGTCGTGGAGAAGGCCGTCTTCCACTCGTCACCTGCCCGGATGCGAATGAGATTGTAGGCGCATCTCAGGTCGAGCTTGGTAAAGATACGGGCAGTGCGGAGTTGTTCCAGGGCTGAAGGTACCAAGGGTAGGGGATAACGGTACTTGGTGGTTACTTCGTTGAGGGCTCGGTAGTCGATGCAGGGACGCAAGGATCCGTCTTTTTTTTTTATGAACCCCTTGGCGAGATGAACCCCTTGGCGAGTTCTTCGTCGATGTATTGCTGCATGCTCAGAGTCTCGGGTTGGGACAGGGGGTATACACGACCCTTGGGGAGCGTGGCTCCAGGTAAGAGCTCGATGGCACAATCTGTGTCCCGATGAGGTGGAAGCTGGGTGGCCCGGGATTTGCTGAATGCCGAGTGGAAATCCCAGTAAACCTCGGGAAGGTCCTGCGGGGGTTGACCTTCAGGTTGGGGAACTGGGACCACGTGATGGTTCCTCTGTGGGGATTTGAGACACCGCTGGAGACAAGATTGGGACCACTGGATGATGTCCTGATCCTTCCAGGAAATTTGTGGATTGTGGAGGGTGAGCCAGGGGTGGCCAAGAATAATGGCGTGGTGAGGTGATTGAGTGACATGGAGCTGGATGGTCTCGGTGTGCAGGGAGCTGGTGATCAGTGTGATGGCCTCAGTGATGTGGTAGATCTTTCCAGCACCTAGTGGTCTTCCATCCAGGGCTGCCACCGCCATAGGAGGGTCACATGGAACAAGAGATATGCGATGGCGATTAACAAAGTTTTGGTCAATAAAGTTACCGGCCGCCCCTGAGTCAATAAAGGCTTAAGTCTTGATGTGGCGGCCGTGGATGATCAAGCACACATCCAACAAGAGAGAGGGTGACAAGGAATTGTGGCTTACCCGAGTGCTGGTGGTTCTAGGAGGACGAGCGGAACATTGAGCTCGGAAGTGACCAGACTGACCACAGTAGAGGCATAGATGATTTCTCATCCTTCTCTCGCGCTCCTCATCAGAGAGGCGGGAAAATCCCACTTGCATGGGCTCCTCCAGGGCGTGAGCCGAAGACTGGGGTGAGGCGAGAGGTAATCGTGGTTGACGACTCCTGCGAGAGTGGAGCAGATGGTCCAGTTTGATCGCCATCTCCATATACTCCTCCAAAGTCTTGCTCTCATCCCGACAAGCGAGCTCAGCCTGCAGGTCCGTGCGAAGCCCTCGACGGAACATGGTCTTAAGGGGCTTTCCTTCCCAGCCCGCCTGGGCTGCTAGCGTGCGAAACATGAGAGCGTAATCCGCAGCGGTGGAAGATCCCTGGCGAAGGTTTAATAGTTCCTCCTCCGCCTCCTTGCCATCCTCAGCGTGGTCAAACACCTCCCGATACGACGGAAAAACCATCTGCTGGCCCTCCCACAAAGCCGTTGCCCAGCTCAAGGCCTTACCGGTGAGAAGGGTGCAGACGAGGGAAACCTTGCCATCCTCTGTCACTGAGCCCGGCGGCAGCGAGTTCACATAGATGGCACACTGCATAAGAAAGCCCCTGCACTTGCCTGGGGAGCCGTCATATTTCTCTGGAAGTGCCAAGCGGGGTGCGTGGATTCCCGTGGTGAAGACCGCAAAAGGCGGCGCGGTGGGGCCTGCAGTGAGATCTTGTGGCACAGCCTGTGGGAGCGACCGCATAGACCGCACCAATTCCTCGGTCATGGTGGTCAGCCGATCAAACTTTTGGTGATGCACAGTCAACAGGGAGGCTTGTCGTGTCAATTCAGTAACCACTCGATCTAAAGCCACTGGATCCTGAGGTGGCGAAGTCTTCTGTAACACGGAGTCAGAGACATTCGAATCCATCTGCAAGGCTTTATTTAGAATCGTCAACAGGCAGGAATAATCACCAGAAAACAGGAACAACGTAGGTAATCCGGAACACAGTTCAATAGATAGGCAATGGTCGCAATGGCAGGCAGCAGTAATCGTCAACGGGGTACACAGTCCAGAGTCATACACAGAAAATCCAACACAGATATAAATGCTCAGAATTACGACCATAGGGAACGATAAGACTTCGCAATGAACAAAGAAAGTCTGCACCTATTAAAGGCAATAACTATTAAGATGATAAGCCACAGCTGAGACGGAAAAGTACTGGGTCCGTGTGAGAAAAGAGTCCGGGCGGAACTAATATTCGGGTGATGGTTCCCGCTGTGTTTGGTCAGAAAGGGCCACAGAGGCGCTATTAGTGACACAAACATAAAACATTATTATATTTTTATGATAGGCTACGTGGAGCTAAACTCTCGAGACGAGACTTATGACAGATAATATAAGTTACTAAATAATTACACGATTGAATAAGAAGCTGAAATCTGATTTTCTCAAACGGTCATATTTACCATGTTTACTATGGTAATGTAAATGCCCAGCGTGCATAGTCTTTTGCATCGTTTATAAATATTTCTGCCTTGTATGGTGATTGTAATTCACATCGGATCAAGTTATTGCAAACACTCCTGCTGCCTGAAAGTGAGTTTGGAGCTCGACTTAAAAAAAAAAGTGTTTAATGCTGGTGTTATAGAAATGATCCGAAGTGCAGACTGTATATTTTTATAAAAGCTCCCGAACAAAAATCATTATAATCTTTTGATGATAGGCTATGCTACGTGGAGCTAAACTCTCGAGACAAGATGACAGATAAATATGTTACTAAATAAAAGTGATAAATAAAAGTAAAATTGGTTGCATTTACCATGTTTACTATGGTAATGTTAATGTTTATAGTGCATAAACTTTTACATCGCTTATAAATATTTCTGCCTTGTTTAGTGATTATAATCCACATCGGATCAAGTTATTTCAATCACTCGCTGCTGACTAAGAGTGAGTTTTTATCTCAACTTATTTTAAAAAGTCTTTAATACCGGTGTTAAAGCTGTTATCTTTCTGAAATGATCCACAGCGCTGACGCTCTCCAGACGCGGAGAAACTCTGCCATTGTTCATAACCCCTCCTCTAGCCCCAGCTGGCCCGCTTTGGCCCAAGGTTTTCGTCTGCCCAGAGGAAGCCCCGGTTTAAGCTCGCCAGTGGGAACGCGGCTATTGGTTGCTCTCTGTCCAATGCGATTCCATCCACATCTTCTACCTTTTGCCAGATTGAAACCCACCTCATCAAGGTATATGAATGTGTGCAGCGTTCCCTGGCCTCCAGCTACAGTACATGCTTTATCACAGAAGAGGGAGTGAGAAAAACTTTAACAACATTTCCTGTGTACCATAATGCATTTTGGACAACATATTGTACAGTATGCACTTTGAATACACATACACACAACTGTCATGTAAGTGTAGTGCATGACACTACACAAAGTAAACAGTTTACAGCACTGAACATTAGAATATGCATAGAACACGTACATGTTTTACCTGTACATACTGGTGACGGAGCTCCTTCACTCTGTTGCTGTTCCAATGACAGCAATGCAGTGCAGATTGTTTAGTGCTGAATTACTGTCCATTTATACACCCCTGTTCTCCCGACACAATGTTTGAATAATTGAATTTACAGTGGTTCTCCCAACATTTGGCTGCACCCTCCGACCAGCCTCAGCCATTGTGAGGCCATGATTGACAACATGATCCACAATTGTAGCCCTGATTTCATCGGGGGTCCGCCTATGACTTGGTCTCTTCTTCCTCTTCCCCTGTTCTGTACCCCCCCCCCCCATTTTACTTCTGTGTGTTAAAGTGTTAAATTATATAGTGTAATATAGCATGTATAGTATATAAATGTTTATTATATTGATGCATGAGTGTATTAGTATTATTATTATTATTAATAATTATGATAATAATGATTATTATTATTTATTAATTTATTTGTATTTTTTCCCCTACCTACCTACCCATCCATCCAACCCAGTATTGACAGGCAGTGCTCACTATGACCATTTTCACTGTATAATAATAACGGCTCTGATATTTTATTAGTTTGAAGCAGCATGGGGGTGGGTAGACTATTACAGAAATGTTGTGTGGAAAGATCACTCAATTCACTGACAATTTCGGTCAAACCTTTATTTTTCTCAATTATCATGCATACTTTCATATTTGCATTTATTTGGCACAAAAATTCCGGCTTTAGATGTCTGTTCATATTGAAATGCTTTACTACTGAATACTACTGTCTGTAGTACTATATACAAAAGTTGGAGTCTTTAGTCTCATACTCAATCTATATGTGGTAGTGTGTGTTTGTCATGTTATCTTTTTGCCTTATGTCCCCCTTCTTGAGCACAGACATAGATTTTGAACTCCATGGGAACAGTTCCTTGATGATAATATTTCATGATTGTATCAGTCTGGTAATATTAGTGTGGAGGGCTATTCTGAGCGGCCTGTAGTATGGCAGCTCTACTGTAGAGTGGATTAGCGGTCACCCGCTGTGCATTGTGGGAGTTTTGCTCCCTATGTGCAGCTTTCCGCTGCTCCCTGTGACTAAGGGATTTACCTTCTGAACTGTGAGGTTTGTCTTATAATATGTCATGTAATATTATGGTAACCAAATTAAACACTAAACTTACAGATGGTTTCAGTTCACAAAGCTGGAACTGACTGATCTGCGCTTGAGGAAAATGATGGATACCAGGCAACACATTTGTTATTCTAATTAGTTTCCGAGAGCGTTTAATAGCATACTGCTTTTAATCATATCTAAAGTGCTCTTAAGTGCTGTAATGCCACTCCACTGGCCATCGAGCGCAGGTAAAAACAGCCCAGCAGGTGTACAGCACCTGTCAACAGTAATGAGCGCCAGTTCTTTATGCAGCAGGATTTCAGGTTTTGATCCTCCTGTAATTACAGTGAAGCACTCTTTTGTATTTACTGTAGATTCTGGAATGTAGTACGAGCTTAAATCCCGTTCGCACTTCAGACGCTGTGCTTAATGATTCACGTTGGTTCAATGAAGGAAACAGCATGTGAACATCCAACCTAGCAAGAGTAAGCAGAGAGCTTCATTCAGAACTTCACCCTCCACAGTGAGAGATAAACATGAAAGTTTAGTGAAAATATGTAGGACGTGATCTTATTTTATATTTACTTCGTTATATTTCACATAGGAATTGACTGAACTTATGCCAGAAAGTAGTCAGCTGATTTGGAGTGGAATGAGCAAAAGACAGTTTTTACTACCATGCATTGAAAGGTGTTAATATAATTAATAATTTTTTTTCTGTAATTTTTTTCTATACATTTGTGTATAATTCACTGAATACTAGGAAATGTAAATAATTAATATTGTTACAGATAGTAGAATTACAGTTTATAATTGATGGAACACTACATTGTTTTAAAGGGGTCATATAATGCCAATTTTCCACAAGTTGATATGATTCTTTAGAGTCTTATTAAAAAAAGTCTGTAACATAGTTTGTTTAAAATTTCTCAATGGTAGTGTAAAAAACAGCTCTTTTCAAAACAGGCTGGTTTGTGGGATTCTCCTTTAATGCTAATGAGCTCTGCTGACCCCGCCTCTCGCTTCAGAACTGCTCTTAGAGAGACTGTTTAATTTAGCCAGATTCATAGTGAAACTTGCTAATTAGCACATGATTAGGAAAGGCGATTCGCAATGATTCATTAAAATACATTATACTCACTGCTCTGTAGGTGAGGCTGGATCATGAATGATTCACGCGAACATAAATGCATTTAAGTAGATCAAGGGCACATTTCTTTCATTTCTCCAAACGGAAGTTAATCCTCTGCAATTTTAGTCGCTCGGATCTTGGGAGTAAATGACTACTGCTATGTTCATTATTACATCCAACAACAAAACACCTCAATCACTTAGAAGTCATGCTTGTCTGCATCTCGGACTGATGACGGCTCACTCAGGGCAGGTCTGAGGTAAGACACCAGTCCAGTCTGTGCTGAAGCGCTGCTGTCAATCAAACAATCGTGGGAGGGGCCTGTGACTGTGTGATGTCACACGGTAAGACGGCTCCATTTGAGAAAGGGGAAAACATTTAACGAGATTACAAAAAAAAAAAAAAACACTTGCTGGATTTGTATCATTATAGGGTGGTTGTGTACACAAACTGCCAACACACATTTTAGTCCAGACAACTTGTAAAAGTGCATGTAGCATTATATGACCCCTTTAATATAATGCACAAATGAAGGGCAAACGTGTGTGTATGTATGTATATATATATATATATATATATATATATATATACACACACATACACACACACACACACACACACACACACACACTGGCCACTTTATTATGTACACCTCGCAATCAGACCAGGCAATGTTTTTCCAATCTTCTTTTGTTCAATTTTGGTGAGCCTGTGCCAATTGTAGCCTCTGTTTCCTGTTCTTAGCTGACAGAAGCATCCGATTTGGTCTTCTGCTGCTGTAGCCCATCTGCTTCAGGGTTCAATTCAATTCAATTCAATTCAAGTTTATTTGTATAGCGCTTTTTACAACACAAATCGTTACAAAGCAACTTTACAGAAAATTATGTTTCTACAATATTTAGTAATAGCTTATAAGTGGTGACTGTCGGTTTGTGCACGTATGACAGGATTTGTAGAAACATTTATACAAGTCGTAGTCAGCCAGATGATGAACATTATTAATATTATTAATAATTAATAATTATTATTATATGATGCAGTCACACTTGTAGCAATATTTGTTAGTTCTGTTGTTGATTCAGGGTTAGCGTCATCTGGCGTCCTCTGAGGGTCAGCATCATCTCTTCTCAGGTGTTCTGGATCCAGACTGGAGCTTGTGTAAATCCTAGTTACGCAAAACATAGAAACAAATAGAGACATCATTAGCATAGCTGCTGTTCCAACAAAGTAAAATTAATTAGTTTAACCCAAGCTAAAGAATAAGAATGCACATTTGATCAGATACAACTATACTCACAATTTAAGATACATTATTCAAATGCTTGGCGAAAGAGATGCGTTTTTAATCTAGATTTAAACAGATAGAGTGTGTCTGAACCCCAAACATTATCAGGTAGGCTATTCCAGAGTTTGGGAGCCAAATGTGAAAAAGCTCTACCTCCTTTAGTGGACTTTGCTATCCTAGGAACTACCAAGTCCAGCGTTTTGTGACCTTAGGGAGCGTGATGGATTGTAGCGTGGTAGAAGGCTACTTATACGCAGGAGCTAAACCATTTAGGGCCTTATAGGTAGAGGTGGGTAGTAACGAGTTACATTTACTTCGTTACATTTACTTGAGTAATTTTTTGGGGTAACGAATACTTTTCGGAGTATATTTAAAGATGGGTACTTTATACTCTTACTTGAGTAAATTTTTGGGGAAAAATCTGTACTTTTACTTCGTTACTGTGGGCGACGCTCCTCTCGTTACTTTATCTTAATGCAATAAATGTTATAATGCTTCAGTTTATTCCAAACGCGCAGTCTACTTTTCTCTGGGCAATGAGCGATGCCCATTCGCGAATGATTCATTCTTTTGAGTCAATTCTGTTCAAAGGCTTGATCAAACCAATTGGCAAACGAGTGAATTGGTTCATGAATCTGTTTGAATGAGTCGTTCAGTTCCCTGCCGCACGGGCTGAGCGTCTGAAGTGGTTCACTCGGAGTTGTAACGTTTAAGAACAGAAAGAGCGTTGAAAACGTGGCTGTAACTGCACTGAATTGAAATCTGCAAAGGTTATTATTTGCTAGCGATGGAGATCCTTATTAGATGAACACCGCGTGTGCTGTCTACTGTTTAACAGGTAATAACTTGGGCTACATTCGATTACAGTACACGATACCACAGTGACATTAGTTTGTTGTACGTGTGTGGCTTATAACAGAGGGGAGTCAACTTGAATGCAGCTTCCAAAAGACAAAAAATAGCCGATTAAGATTTTATTAATTTTAATACAATCACACTGGTGCAAGTACGTTCAGCGAGTCATATTATCAGCTGCTAAATTCAGATCTGTGATTGCTTGCTGGCGCTAGCCAGAGATAGATGCGTTTATACAGCGCTGCGCATTATAACAAATCACACATGATTCTTTTGAGCTTATTAAAGCATTGGCCAATCAGAGGCGTTCAGATGAGTCATCGCTAAAATGCCGGTGCTTCCTTCACTCGCTCACTGACTGAATACCTCTTTCTGGCGAATTCTCTCGTCAGAAACAACAAAGTGCAGATGTGTGCACGAATCTTTAATTAAGATATTGATTTCACAGTGTTAACAGTTTCAGTGATTTTAATGGGAGTTTCTGAGAGTGATTGAAATCTAGACTGTCAGTGAAAATGATCTTTAATAATGTAAATGTTATTTGCTCTCTTTCTGAACAATGAAAGATTAATAGTAATATTTATATCACATTAACTTTCAATGTTAAATTCACATTTAATATAAAGTCAGTCGTATTAAAAATATGTTATGGCATGACACCTATGTCCGTTACTTAAGTAAACAGACAGGGTTTTATAATAAATTACATAAATTGGAGTAAAGGCTGATGAAATATATACATTTATACACGCACACATACATTACATACATTTTATCTATATATCTAAATAAAAATAGGCTCAGTATATATGACCCAAAGTAACTAGTAACTAACTACTTGAGTAGATTTTTTATCCGATACTCTTTTACTCTTACTCAAGTAACTATTCAAGACTAGTACTTTTACTTTTACTTGAGTAAATATTTCTAGAAGTACCTTTACTTTTACTTGAGTACAGTTTTTGGGTACTCTACCCACCTCTGCTTATAGGTAAGTAATGATAATTTGTAACTGATACGGAACTTAATAGGTAGCCAGTGCAGAGACTGTAAAATTGGGGTAATACGTGTTGTGTGTTCATTGATGGTATTCTGCATACCTTGCTTGTAACGAGTGGTTATTTGAGTTACTGTTACCTTTCTATCATCTCTAACCAGTCTGCCCATTCTCCTCTGACCTCTGACATCAACAAGGCATTTTCATTCACACAACTTCCGCTCACTGAATATTTTCTCTTTTTCCGACCATTGTCTGTAAACACTAGGCATGGTTGTGTGTGAAAATCCCAGTAGATTAGCAGTTTTTTTTTTAAAATACTCAAACCAGCCTGTTTGGCACCAACAACATTTCCACATTCAAAGTCACTTAAATCCCCTTTCTTCCCCATTCTAATGCTCGCTTTGAACTTCGGGAAGTCTTCTTCACCACATCTAGATGCCTAAATGCATTGAGTTGCTTCCACGTGATTGGCTGATTAGCAATTTGTGTTACCAAGCAATTGAACAGGTGTACCTAATAGCGTGGCTGGTGAGTGTGTGTACTGTATATATATATATATATATATATATATATATATATATATATATATATATATATATATATATATATATATACAGTACAGACCAAAAGTTTGGACAAACCTTCTCATTCAAAGAGTTTTTTTTATGACTATGAAAATTGCATCAAAACTATGAATTAACACATGTGGAATTATATATGGAATGTATTATATACATAACAAAAAAGTGTGAAACAACTGAAAATATGTCATATTCTATGTTCTTCAAAGTAGCCACCTTTTGCTTTGATTACTGCTTTGCACACTCTTGGCATTCTCTTGATGAGCTTCAAGAGGTAGTCACCTGAAATGGTCTTCCAACAGTCTTGAAGGAGTTCCCCGAGAGATGCTTAGCACTTGCTGGCCCTTTTGCCTTCTGTCTGCGGTCCAGCTCACCCCTAAACCATCTGGATTGGGTTCAGGTCCGGTGACTGTGGAGGCCAGGTCATCTGGCGCAGCACCCCATCACTCTCCTTCTTGGTCAAATAGCCCTTGATGCCTTCAGTCTGACTCTACAATTTTCATAGTCATGAAAATAAAGAAAAATCTTTGAATGAGAAGGTGTGTCCAAACTTTTGGTCTGTCCTGTGTATATATATATATATATATATATATATTATATTATATTATATATATAGTGTGTGGATGTTTTTCACTATTGGGGTCAAACAGGTTCATGTGCTGCTAAATCAAGTTTGTGTGTTTGTGTGTGTGTGTGTGTGTGTGTGTGCATGTTTGTGGATCCTACCATGTTTTTCTTGGTCATACATCTTCTCTCACTTTAAAGTCTCTCAGCCTCTGAAGTGTTTGAAGCCCTGCAGGCTTTCCTGCTTCATCTTGACATTTTTAAATGTTTAGCTAACCTCAGATCTGGACATGGATTTAATTGACGATAATAATCATGAAGATGTAGTTACACTGCTTAATAACAATCCAGTTTGAGGGGTAGTCATTATTCCTCTTTGAACAGTCACACAACATTATATATAATATAAAAAATACCACAAATCATGATAACAGTGTCGCTGTCACAGTGTGTTTAGTGAGTTACTAGTTTTTTTCATGTATTTTGTTTGAATTTGGATAAAATTAAATATATAATCATTTTATTCATATCTTATGTGAGAGATTAGAGGTTGTTTACATAAAACTAAAGCAGTGTAGAAGCAGGAGAACCAAATCAACCACATTTCCATATTTTATATGAAATGAAGGAAGTGTAATGATAAATGATAGGAGAAGGAGATGTTTTCCAGATGTCTGAAAAAGCCTAAGGCTGTTTAAGTCTGTGGCTCGGCTAGCTGAGCTGATATCGAGCTTTGAATGTGTTCAATAAAGGCTGTGATCTGCTTCACCACATGGAGTCGAAAGTTTCAAAGCTTTAGTCAAGAATGGGTGGTCATAGGATTACCAAGATCGTTACTAACCCAACACACAGTTTGGTTGTGAAGCTGACTAGTGCTCTGGAGGGGGTGGGCGGTAGACTGGTTAAAGCTCAGAGCTGCTTTATTGAGAAGGTTAAAGGCCCCGATATACTTCAAACAAATGAATCTTGATAGAGATGCCATGTATTTAAAAGTCAAGTCACTTTTATTTATATAGCGCTTTAAACAAAAAAGATTGTGTCAAAGCAACTGAACAACATTAATTAGGAAAACAGTGGGTCAGTAATGCAAAATGACAGTTAAAGGCAGTTCACCATAAAAGTGAATAAGTGCTGCCTGGTCTGTATGAATCAATATGACCAGTCTGGTTTAGAGTTTAGTTTGAATTTGTCTTAAATATTGACATTTAGGTATGATGTTCTTCATATGATATTGTGAGCATCTCCAGTGCTGTAAAAAGAACTGTCCTCACACACTCAGTCACTGTGCCTCCAGGGAGTAGAAATGCAGCAGAATAAATGTGTCTTTGGGTGAGCTGCCGATAACATCGGTCTGAATGTCCGCATGCTCTTTTTTTATCTGAGATGTGTTTTTATCACTGGGTCCTATAGGCTTTTCCATTCACTGTGAAGGTTATTTTTATACAATATACCACCAAGTCAAGAACAGCTTGACCTTTTATCTGGCTTTTGTTAAACAAGAGGGGGTGGAAAAAAAATTCAGGGTGAATGAATCAGCAAATAGACCACCAGCAGAGTGTAGTCTGGCCCGTTCACTCCATCAATCACCTTGGCCTCCATCGCCTGTTTGTTCTTTCAATATCCGTGTCCGAATACCTGAAAACTGAAAGGTTGAGGCTTGTCGGAGCTGTCCGGAGCTCTGTTTCAATCGTTCCCTGTGCAGACACGCTGGATTGACTTGTTCGAAGTCTAGACTGTCTCGCCCCCTTGTCCTCTGCACCATGGCTGGGAATCTATATCAGGGAATCTGCATGAAGTTCAGCAATATTACATGCTGAGACTTCTTTTACTTGAGACGCTACGATTGTATTGTTGAATAAAACCTTGCTCATTTTTGATGTTTCCTTTTTTTAACATTATTAGGGGTTAGGGTTAGTGGTATCAAGCTTCATTTATTTGCAAAATTTTTGATAGAGGTTTCTTTTTTTAGTTGTGTTTGGGAATCCAAAACTTGGGTTCGACTTGTTTTTAGACACTCTGTGCTGCTGCAGCCTTAATAAAAATGTATATATTTTATATATTATAATTATAAAATATAAAAACTATACAAATGAGAGCATGTAAAGAGCATTTCTTGCATTTAAAGACAGATATTATTCAAAGATCATACAATCCTTATCAATAGTGACATTAAAACACATTTTAGGCTTAATATTAAGAAATGTGCATTGTGCACAAACAGTACTCCAAATACAGTTCAATTATAATTGTTCTATCAGTAAATCTTGAGCAATATTTCAGTAAACATGTAAATAGATTTGAACTTTATGTAGTACAAACTAAATGTTTTAAATATATAACTTTTAGCTCCAGAATGAGATGTGTTTGTGTTTGTGTCATCAGCGTGAATAATAGCCATTTATCACTTATAGTTGATGATTTAGTATACCACAAAAGTTACTCGATTATTATTGATAACACTGTCTCAGTTCTTAATATTAGTTGAACAAGCTATGAGCAATATAGTTCATACAGCATATATTTTCCTCTGTAAATTTTACAGTAGTTAATTAAAAATATATTAGCTAGTTGTTCATTCATATTAGTTAGAAGTACATTCGTTTTAACAGATTCTACTTTTGAGTTTAAAAATATGTTGGTAAATGTTTCAAGAAATATTAATATTAGTAAATTCTGTAAAAATAGACTAATGTTAACAAATGGAACCTTACTGTGTTATCAAATGAAAATTTGATACAGTTTTTGCGTTGTCCGCCACAGATGCATTATATATAATAAGATTCAATTCATTAATGTTAATATAAGTTTCATAAGCTAACAATAGATAATAACCTAGGTTAATGTTAATATATAAATTAACTTTTACTATTGCTATTTCATTTTACAACATTAACTTTTATTGACATAAAGAATTTTATTGCAAAATGTTACCCATGCATTGAAAGAAGTTTTAAATAAAAACAATTATACACAAATATAATTAAATATAGTTAAAAATGCAACAAAATCAATTGTTAAAAGTGAAATAATCAGATTGTGCTGGGCGACATCAATGATAGACATTTTTAATTAAAGGTAAAGTGTGTAATTTCTGTGCCTATGCAAATATATTGAAAATAATAACTCCCAAACAGGTAGTCTGATCCTAGTCTCATGGCATTGGTTAAGAGCAATGTTTTGATAGCACAACATTTCAGTTGTCTTGTACTTGACTGCCATATTTGTGATTGTAAAAAAAAGAATTTTAACATTAAACTACACGCTTTACCGTTAAGAATGTTCTTTTGCTTTTTTTTTATGCCTTCCCGAAGAGTTTTCAAGGTGATATACAGTACGTGAGAAAAACAAGGAGAGTTGAGTGTTCTGAAGATGCCTTCAGATATAATGGATTTGAAATGTCTCATTCTCAAGGATTTGCCACTAAATAAATGTGCACAGAGATAGAAAGCCAAGGAAAAACCACACAGAACGAGTGAAAGCAGCCAAGAACAGAAGCGTATTCCCTGCCTGACACCTCCTCTACCTTTGGAGCAGAGCCAGTAATTTTAAAAGAAAAGCTGCCTCCAGGAAAACTAGTAAATAAAGTGGAAGGTGCGGAAAAGGAAATATAAAGCGCTCTTAAAATGAAAGAGGGGTTTTATATCAAGATAATCCACAAATGCTTACACTGCATGTCCTGCCTGGGTATGTGTGCGTGTGCAATGAAATGGCTGTTTTATAAAAGGTTAAACAAACAGTGAAGTGTTTCTCCTCTGTGCCCTGTGCTGCGGCCCTGCACTCCAGGAGGCCAGGGAGCACGGGGCCCTCGTGCTGGGCACGCGCTGCTCTGCTGGGCCCCCCGGGGCCCTATTGATCTCTAGAAGTTAGGATCCCGCCTCCCACACAATCACGGATATTTGTGTCTCAGAGACGTATTGGAGTCATGAGATTTCTAAAGCAGCTTGTTTGAATGTTCAGTCTGATAGACAGTCAGTTCCTGCAGGGCTTCATGCTGTGACCAACTGTAAACACTCGCACAGTTAAAGTCAACTTCAAATTCAGATTGACACTTTTTACTTTCCTTATTTTATGATCATTGAGATACATTTGAATGGTTAAAACATATTAATTACACTTAATTTAAAAATAATCAAATTATTATAAAATTATATTAATAATTAAAATTCTAATTGATAATTAAATTATAATTATTAATAATTAATAAAAAATAATATGAATAGCAGTTTATCTTAGTTCATATTTACAACCTTTGTTTTATTTGCATTTCTAATTGATTATTTTTAAGTGAATTCTTTATATTTGCATATCCATATTCAAATTACAATTCCACGTCTAGTTTGTAACCATTATTCAAATTTAGGAAAATAATGTTTGTAATTGTAATCTTTTGTCAAAGTGTAACAATAAAATCCAAAAAGCAGTTTGCTCTAGTTCAGAAATAAGTTTAAGAAAGAGGTTTTCAACAGATGCAACTTTCGAGTTTAATAATATGTTGGTAAATTTCTCATATATTTTTTTGAGCCTGTTCTACATTTTTTTCTCATTGAAGATGGGTAATTCATTCTGCTGGGATATACAGAGTAGTATCATGAATGCTTGAAAATAGCCTGAAAGGCCACTGGCTTTTGTAATATTAAAAATAATGCTTTCTGCTTTCATATTTTAATGTGTCATTCATAGGTTGACTTTCCTAAATAATGCAAATGCTGTGTTTTTGTGGTAGGTTTTTAAAACATTGTTCTGGGCTGAGTTTCCCAAAAGCTTCGTAAGCCTAAGAAGTTCATAAAAACGATTGTACAACTGATCTTAATATTATGGTCTGTTTCCCAAAAGCATCGTAACTTAAAGGGTTAGTTCACTGAAAAATGAAAATTATGTCATTAATGACTCACCCTCATGTCGTTCCAAACCTGTAAGACCTCCATTCATCTTCGAACATCGAATGATTCGTTCGTGAACCGGATATCATTGAACTGTTGTGTTTTGAACTCGCTCACAACAGACCCGGAAGAGAAGACAATGCTGAATAAAGTCATAGTTTTTGCTATTTTTGTACCAAAATGTATTTTCGATGCTTCAACAAATTCTAACTGACCCTCTGATGTCACATGGACTACTTTGAAGAGGTTTTTCTTACCTTTCTGGACATGGACTGTATACTGTACACACAGTTTCAATGGAGGGACTGAGAGCTCTCGGACTTAATCTAAAATATTTAAACTCTGTTCCGAAGATGAACTGAGGTCTCACGGGTTTTGAATGACATGAGGGTGAGTTATTAGTGACAAATAATTGTAATTTTTCGGTGAACTAACCCTTTAAGTAGCACTTGAAAATCATTGTAGATCTACGGGTGCTCTGGTATAATCGTAAAGCCCTAAGTGTAGGGCTGCAACTAACGATTATTTTGATAATCGATTAATCTGTCGATTATTTTTACGATTAATCGATTAATCGGTTTATGTACTTATATTTTAGTTTTTTCCATTTTTTCCCCAAGTAAATTATTAATAAATGGTCTTTATCATTCAGCATAGATTTAAGAGATTTTAACCATTTTGCACTGTCATATCCTAATCAAAAATATACCTGGAGTTGTTTTATTGTGTTAGTAATCCTTTGTTGAACTCTTCTGCAATCAGAACACTGACCCATACTCTAGCAAATTTCACAAGGAGATTTCAAATAATGTTTTCACCATGGCAGTCCTTAGAGCTCCTAAAGTAGTTTAACATCCCGAACAAAGCTTATTAAGGAATCTTTCAGAACATATTTTCACGAAGAATAAGGATAAAATTGAATAAATAAATTGAATAAAATAAAATTATAGAATAAAATTGCAGTGCATTGTATTTTATTATATACTGGGAAAAAGCTTTATAGCTTTTGCTGTGAAATTGTAAACAATCCTTCAAAAAAAGTGGCAATGGCATGAAACCTGAATGGAACTCACAATTTAAAGTAAAATCCATCAGAAGGTTGTCCTGAAAAAAAATAGGACACACACAAAAAACCTGCTGTGTGAAAAAGAGCAGTGAATAATACTTAGAAAAAAAGTGCATTTCAAATATCTACATTTACCTCTCTCATTCAGTCATAATTAGGCTGCACGACTGAATTTTGAACTGGTAAACGACAAACTGATCACAGAACATGTTTGTAAAGCTTTAAATGTTAACTGTTAAAAAGCAATGTTATCAGCTTTTACGACTAAACATTTGCAAACAACATTGTACTGGAGAATCTGCACAAATGAAAGTCTTAGTTCACAAATCGCGCCTAAAAACGCGTGGAAAACGCTAGGCGCACCGCTTTCTCCTTCTTTCCAAAGCGCTCGCGCAGAAGCGCCCCTGAGGCGTCTGCCTTTGCTAAGCAACCATGACGTGCTCTCTCCTTGAAGACGCGGAAATTTCAGCAAAGGATAAATGGATTTGCAGCTCAAAAAATCGCTTGCCGTAGCTCTGCTACTAAATTTATTTCAAAATGGAAATCCATATACAACTATGATCAGCTGTTCCTTTCATCTTGACTGAGCTTTTAACGTTGTTACGGGAAAGGATGAAGCTGATTGGTTAGTTCTTGTCACATGACCCGCGGTGCAGTTGCTGCATTCTGAAAAGTTGAAATGTTTTTAACTCGATGCGGTGCGGTGTTGGAAATAACGAACTTGAGCGCGCAAAAGACGCGATATGTGAACGTCCCCTTAAACAGTGCAGTAGTGCAGAGTTTACAGGTTACTCTTCTTTTTTAAAGGCTCAATGTAAAGTACTCCCACATCACGCTGAATGCTGCAGACATAGACATCATATGATGTCTATGGCTGCAGAGACGCTGTTCGGGAAGCACGTGACATAAAACAAGGCCAGCTATTGGCTATTCGCTACTTCTCCTGTTGTACTGGCTGAGTAAAACCCCCGGTGGCTCATTACTGCCACACTTCGGTCACCGCAGATTTGAAATATGCACGAAATGAGCCGCTTACGGCAAATAAAAGTTATTTAGCAACGAATCGATGACTAAATTAGTTGACAACTATTTTAATAATCGATTTTAATTCGTTGTTTCAGCTCTACCTAAGTGCATCGTAAGAAGACAGATTTATGCGGTCACCTGCAGGACAATCGGCAGATTAAACCTTGATTCAAGTGCAATGTAATTATAATATAAGGATTTGATTGTGCTTTATTGTACACTTTATGAATCGTTTTCTTAATTTTTTTTTTTATTAATTTGTAAATGAAATAATTAAGAAGGGCCAAACAAATAGAAATACACATTTAAATTAAATGACTGAAAAAAAGAATAGAAGTAATTGCTTCAAAGACTTTTGGGGGGTCAATGACTTGCTGAAGTGCATGAAAAAAGGCTGTATATAAATAAATAAATTTAAATAAATGTATGCATTTAGCAGATGCTTTTATCCAAAGCGACTTACAGTGCAATTAGGCTAACATTTTTTTACCTAACATAATATATAAATATATAAAGTATATAAAGTATATTATTATGTAAAGTATAATATTATACACTATAATATAATATAATATTGTATTGTATTATAGTTAGTATATCCAAGTTGTCTGTCTGGAAACGCAGCATTAGGTTAGCGTCAATAAACGATCGTTTCCTACAATTAAGAGCCATTCTATAATGTGACATTTCAGCACTTGACAAACGGACAGCGACTCCTAAGTAGTACTTAAAGCACAGCTACGTGAGAATGTGTTAAGTGCATTTTTGTGGAAACGCACGTGAAACAATAACGAACGGTCGCAAAATGACTTGTAGAAAACGCTCTTAATCTCTAAGATTAATCGTTATCGGGAAACCTGGCCCTGTTTGTTGAATGGCACAATATAGTACATTGGCTCAGTCGGGTTTTAGCCGCGACTAAACTAATCTAATCTATTTGCAAGCAAATTTCAACATAATTTACAGTAAAATCAATTAAAGGAACAGTTGACCTAGAAAAGAAAATCCATATTCAAAATAGTCCATATGATTTGAACCCAAGCTTTCATGTAACTTTAGAAGACTTTGCAATACAGTCGCATGCAATTTTCATTTTTGAGTGAACTGTTCCTTTAAACACTAAGATTTCTCTTCCTTTTTCAACCAATCTGAATTGATTTGCACAAACTGTCTTTGTAATGGAAAATTCTCCCTCCTAAACCCAACAACGCTTACAGTAATGAGTGCTGATGTGGCTTGTACAATCACCAGTATTAAACAGTCTAAAGGAAGGCTGATTCAGTATGTAATTAAATTAGTTACAAAATACAGTCAAATTAAAGATCACAAGATGTTCCTTTGGTGGCTTGGTGGTGTTTTAAATGTAAAAGATTTTTTGTCAACAACACCTAATCAATATCTGTCAATAATCAGTAAGATTAGAGAGGTTATTTTGAATGATGAGAGGTGTTGAATTGCCTTGGGTTATTTTGGGCTCATTATTTGATTTGAATTGATTATCTGATTTGAATTGCTAACTAGGTTACCCTTCCCATTAAGTCCTTCTCCAGATCATTGTAAAGAGTTTATGGTACACATGGCATTTCTACAGTCATATAACAATAAGGAAAGAGAGAGATGCAGATCTCAAGATTGAAAGAGTTACTAACTGTAGAAAGAAGGAGATAAAAGTGTTGAGTGTGTCCAAACAGTGCCGTGCTGAGATAAACAGGTGGGCACAGGCGGGCGGACGGGTATTAGTGGCCCCATGCATGCACAGGGTCCAAAATTAACATTCAAATTGCCAGGTGCCAAATGTGTGGAAATTGTCTTTGGCAAATAAAACTTAACTGTAACTGCAACTTGGTTCAAGTTGAATGGTAAGAATTATAGTCTAATGTGAGCAAAAGAAAACATTTTTTGACTTTTGTTGGGATTTTTATCCATAGTTTGCAAAAAAAAAAAAGAAAAGTGTAGGATGTACTTGGAAACAATTTTTACTCAGAAATTGCTAAAAATGTGAAGAATAATAATTTGAATAATATTTTTTGTGTAGAAGTTTATATTATTCTTTTCTTTTCAGGACCCTATTAAACCCGATCTGTTAGATTAAGAAACAGATTTACTAACAGATTGCGCCAGCGCAAACCGTTTTTTGGCATTAAAATAGTACTGTCAGGATTTACTAAAGATGCACAGTGAAGAATTATCTTTGAAAAGGTGTGGACAGTTAGTTTTGTGCATATTTACCTTATTGATTATGCTTTTGTAGGAGTTTTCCTTTCAGACTTAAAATTTGTGGGAGGGTAGTATTAAAATGAATCATGCAACACGATTTACTAACGTTTGAGCTAATCAAATTACTGATATTTGCGCCATTATTTAACTCCCCAAAAAAGCATGTCTTAAAGCAAATGATAATCTGCACTGTTCTTGGTAGATTGTGCTGGTCATTATGGATATGATCTGGCTATTAAACCCATTCTGTTAGACTAAGAAACAGATTTACTAACAGATTGCGCCAGCGCAAACCGTTTTTTGGCATTAAAATAGTACTGTCAGGATTTACTAAAGATGCACAGTGAAGAATTATCTTTGAAAAGGTGTGGACACAGTTAGTTTTGTGCTTATTTACCTTATTGATTATGCTTTTGTAGGAGTTTTCCTTTCAGACTTAAAATTTGTGGGAGGGTAGTATTAAAATGAATCATGCAACACGATTTACTAACGTTTGAGCTAATCAAATTACTGATATTTGCGCCATTATTTAACTCCCCAAAAAAGCATGTCTTAAAGCAAATGATAATCTGCACTGTTCTTGGTAGATTGTGCTGGTCATTATGGATATGATCTGGCTGCTTCTGTGTTCTTTAATGTGCACATTGTTAGTAAATCCTCTGCAGAATTTCCCCTCCCATCGACACTTTTATGGAATTGCGCTCTAAAGCTAATTTGTCCTGTTTAGTAAATCTGGTCCCAGGTCTTAACTTGTGACAGATTTAGATTTCTAGAAATTTCTATGGGTTATTTTGTAATTTAAAGGGATAGTGATGGATTATGTCATATTTAACTCTATTTTATTTTCTATAAATAATTTTAGTTGCTGGGCATGTGTAATGATAGCAGAGCTGTGCGTATGTGCATATGAAGTATGACAACTTTTTAAAATTGTGTTTTGGAATTCACAGTAAACTTTGTTTCAGACCACATCCAAACGAATCTAGTGGTCATTAATAGAATTATGCATTTTTCGAAGTCTAATCTGCTTCCCAGAGGTCCTTTTTTATTGTTTGATGAATATGCAATTTGACTATTTTAAGCAGTGTGCTTTTTTTATGTCCGATTTCAAAAGATTCATATAATTACTGGCATATTGTAATGGCCAGAAGTGCAATTTCATTGCATTTTTAGATTTGTTGTCTCATTATTGTCTGAGGGATTAGTTAGGTGCCAAAAATGTACTTTGGGTTATGAATTTGTTCAAATCTCAAACTTTAAGAACAAAAGTAGTATTGATTCTTACCCTAGCAAACTTTATGCCGAACCACTCAATGTTTTCAATGAAATGTTCATTCCTGCTCTTAGTTAATAAGTTCCTAAATATCAATTGACAGGTCGATAGCTCATCTGGTTAGACAAATGGCATGGTTACCAAAATCTAGCTAGAGCCAAAAAAATTAATAAAAATTACTTCTAACAGCAGTCATTACTCTGGGAGGCCAATTAAAAAATGGCATAACTGTACAACACCATCTGTAGCCAACAGCTATGACTGTGTATGTGTGCATATGTAGTTTGTATTTATGTGTGTCATCGTCCCAAGAAAATCTAGGGCAATTAACAGAACAGTCAGAGCACAAGCAATTATAGAAAGTCTCTTTTAGTCTGTCCAGAGAGAGCGTCGTCCCTCGGTGTCTCTCCTCTGGAATTCTGATCCCGTTAGGAGCTGGTGACCTGGGAAGTGTTGGGATGGTTAGTGACCCCCTCACCCAGAGGAGTTCAGCTCTCAGGAGCTTTGCCTGGGGTTTTTAATTAAAACAACACCCTAGTTCAAAGCACTCCGAAGGTTCTTGGTGCTGAGCCAGTGGGGTTGACTAAATATCTCATTTCCTGCTGCGGGGCAGAGACGAGGAATGCCCGAGTGTAATTAGCCGATATGAGGAAGAGGAGGCTGCAGGTGTGCTGAGAGTCTAGAGGTTTGGGATCAGTTTTGAGAGTCCATTCCTGATCTGCTTTCTCATATGTAGAATGTTTATTAAAATTGCCTGCAACCGCTGATCTCTGGACAATTTAATTGGGGCTTCTTATAGTCATTAAAGAAAAATCACAAATGAGATCTCTTTAATATCTCGTTGTTTCTCCTGAAATCCAATGAGATTAATTGGAGAGCAAACAGACTTCAGTAATACATGTATTACAATTTCTCACTTGCAAAGATCTTGCAAGTCAGATGTTTTAGTATAATAGTTGGTCACCCATCTTTCTTTTTTAAACTTGTAATTCTTAAAACTCAATATTATAGTAAAACCTTAAATATAGACTTTTAATTATTATTATTTTTTTTGATAATGCATTCACTTGCATGTGTCTCACATCTTGATTTTAAGTTCTCCCAAAACTCCCATCTTAATTTTATAGCTTTTAAAATCGTACTATTTGTAAGGACCCGCATTATTTTTTCTGCATTTATATAAATGGTAAAATCTTTTTAAATTTAGTTAAGCATAATTAATCCCTCATTACTTAAAAAATACCCTGCAAATAAGACCTGTATCATATATGTTTTTGTTATATACAAGCATTTTAAAATATATATAATAATATATTAAAATATATAAAATAATATATTTTTTTATCATTAGGCTATTACCCTTTTTGTACTGCATTTCAAAGTTTTTTTTTTTTTTTTAGACATTAATTTTGCAAATGACTGTATTATAATGATGAGGATCTAATGAGGAGCACCATTGAGAATAATGAGAATTACAAAGAAACTCAAAATAAAACATTCCAGAGGCATTGCAGTAATGAGAATTTTAGGCTAAATTGTGCTTAATTGTCATGGAAGTAATGACATAATATGAATGGTCCTAAAACAGGCTTCATTTTCTATACATAAAATATGTCCTCCTTTTTATTTATTTATTTATTTTTGGTGGGTGAGTGAAATATGACCTGTTCTTGACTGTTTTTACCCATTAAATTGTACAAGAAGTTAAGTGCAGAGAATATTGACTTAATCATATGAACACTGACCTCTGACCCTCACGTTTGTGACCTCTAGAGGAGCCCCTGTGGATGTCTGCTGTTAGACACTGTGGATTATCTCATATTGACAGATGATATCAGTCTGCTATGTTTGCTGCCTCGGGCTTTACAGTGTTATTTACCTCATTTGGGCTTAATTCAGCCACAAATCTGTGATACTCAAGTAATTACAATGTCTTTTATGTGCCAGGATCTGCAGGTACCTAAAAATCAGTGGTGTAGTGGAGAGTATATGCAGGTGTATGGTGTATCCCCACTTCCTTATCAGTCGGCTTGAATGCCCTCCCCACTTTCAAATGCCCTCTGATGCGCATCATTCATTATTGTCCTGCATTAGCCAAAATCATGAATAGCTAATGAATAGAATAGCTAATCCAATCGCATGTAAAAAATACAAATATTCCCTAAAACACCCAGTAAAGAGAGTGATGTGGTCAGGACAGTGGCGCTAGCATTCCTTTGACATATGTTTGATGATTGCACCTGCACCCTAGCCTGCTTCGCCCTCCACCCCAGTCAGAATGACAGTGACAGAGATGCTGCTTCTTCATGTGCGAGAGCATATCAGGGGATGCACGCAGAGTGCTAAAATAATAGTTCATTATTGATTACTAATTTGAATCCGTACATTACAATGAAAAAAAATAGCTTAAAGACGGTAAACTCCAGTAAACTCCAGTTCAAGGATCAAGTAAACGTATGTGTTCAAATTAGGGTTGCCACCCATCTCTTAAAATACGCAATCGTCCACTATTAAAAGGTTAAAAGATGCGTCCTGAATCAAAACAATTTGGGGGACGTGATTTGTCCCGTATTTTACAAAGGCCAACAAGCTGAATCAACTAATAAGTGTAATGCTAATAGCAATTATAATTAAATTAATTACATAAGAAGTTAAAGAAGCTTATCTTGTTTCCATGACGATGATAGAGTCTCCAGAACGTGCACTGTTATAGCCCTTTCACGTGAGTGCATCATGTGCTAAACATGATTTAAAACATCGAGGGCCTTTGAACACAAGACTCTCTAGATGTAGGGCTGAATGGGAAAGTTATCAATATGTCTGTCCTGTAACTAATGATGAATGCGCAGTTTGCAGAAAAGCAAACGTGAAAAGAAAAGTCTGTGGACTGTGGACTGTTTGACTTAAAGGGGTAGTTCACCCAAAAATGAAAATGTTGTCATCGTTCACACTCCCACTAGTTGTTCCAAACTTAATAATAATAATAATTTATTTCTTCTGTTGAACATAAAATAGAATACCTTGAAGAACATGGGCAACCAGGCAGTTTCTGAATCAGACAACTAAACAAAATAGCATGTAATTTACTAGGGGTTCTGACAGAATATTAAAGGGATAGTTCACCCAAAAATGAAAATTATGTCATTAATGACTCACCCTCATGTCGTTCCAAACCTGTAAGACCTCAGTTCATCTTCAGAACACAGTTTAAGATATTTTAGATTTAGTCTGAGAGCTTTCTGTGCCTCCATTGAAAGTGTGTGTACGGTATACTGTCCATGTCCAGAAACGTAATAAAAACATCATCAAAGTAGTCCATGTGACATCAGAGGGTTAGTTAGGATTTGTTGAAGCATCGAAAATACATTTTGGTCCAAAAATAACAAAAACTACGACTTTATTCAGCAATGTCTTCTCTTCCGGATCTGTTGTGAGAGAGAGTTCAAAACAAAGCAGTTTGTGATATCCGGTTCGCGAATGAATCATTAGTTGTAACCGAATCTTCTTGAACCAGTTCACCAAATCAAACTGAATCATTTGAAACGGTTCGCGTCTCCCGGAGTAATTCATGTACTCAAACAGTACACTGACTGAACTGCTGTGAAGAGAGAACTGAAGATGAACACCGAGCCGAGCCAGATAACAAACGAACGATTGACTCATTCTCGAGTCAAGAACCGTTTCTGTCAGACGCGTCTGATTCGAGAACCGAGGAGCTGATGATACTGTGCATGTGTGATTCAGCATGAAGCAGACTGACACACAGCGCGTCTGAACGGAACTGGTTCTTTGGTGATTGTCGCGGGCTGAAGAATCACACGGCAGGCTGTGATGAATTGTTAAAGCCCCGGAGGGTGTGTTTATTAATAACAGTGATCGTGAATGTGCCAGTAGTGTCCGGTGCTCGTCCTCTGTGCTGCGTGATCCTGTTTGCCGGCCGGCTGAGTGCAAGGGGAATCTTTGTCCGGTGCTCAGGTGGCGGGCTGGTCGGTCATTCGCTTTCTGTAGAGATAAGAGACACAACATTAGCTGTCGTTGCTTTGGAGAGCTTTCTCACCCGTGTCCTCTCGGGTACAGCTTTTGTAGTCCTCGTCTGAGCCCTTTCAGCTGGGACCGATCAGCCCGTGGTAATTGAGTGCAGGTGGATCTCCTCCGTTGCCAGGGCGACGATGATAGGTGCCCGGGACACGGCTCACACTCCCCCCCCTAAGCGTCGTCCTGGTCCCTCGGGCGAGTGGGGAAGTGGGGTCTGGGGGGGGCAGTCATACATGACAGACCTGCGAAAGCTGTCCACAGGCGGGAGAGTCCATCTGCATTGGCGTTGGCGGTTCCAGCTCGATGTCGCACGTCAAAGTGGAAGTCCTGGAGCGCTAGAAACCACCGTGTCACCCGGGCATTGGTATCCTTAGCCCGGGCCATCCATTGCAGAGGAGCGTGATCAGTGATGAGGGTGAACTTCCATCCCAGGAGATAGTATTTCAGCTCCAGGACTGCCCACTTGATGGCCAACGCCTCCTTCTCCACCGCCGCGTACCGCTGTTCCGTTGTGGACAGCTTTCGGCTGATGTAGACCACCGGGTGTTCCTCACCGTCTCATATTTGGGATAACACGGCTCCCAACCCGGTGTCGGATGCGTCCGTCTGCAACAAGAAGGGACAGTTAAAGTTAGGGGCGCGTAATACCGGTTCGGACGTGAGCGCCGCTTTTATCCCCTTGAACGCCTCCTCTTCCGGGGGTCCCCATCTCACTCTCTCCGGCTGTCCCTTCTTGGTGAGGTCTGTCAGGGTGGTCGCTAGGGAGGAGAAGTTAGGTATAAAGCACCTATAGTACCCCGCCAATCCCAAAAAGGCCCGTACCTGCTTCTTGGAGGTGGGCCTCGGGGCCGAGAGGATGGCGGCTACTTTTCCTTCCTGTGGGCGGACCAGACCCCGGCCCACCCGGAAACCGAGGTACTTTGCTTCAGGTAGGGCCAGGTGACATTTCTTGGGATTGGCGGTGAGCCCAGCCCGCCGCAAATCGAGAAGCACCCTCCGGAGCCGCTCCAGGTGGTCCTCCCAGGTCTCCGAGTGGATGACGACATCATCGATGTAGGCCGCGGCATAAGTCTGATAGGGTCTCAGCACGATGTCCATCATCTGTTGGAATGTTGCTGGAGCCCCGTGCAGCCCGAAGGGGAGAACGCGGTACTGCCAGTGGCCACTGGGGGTGGAGAAGGCGGTCTTGGCTTTGGTGGGCTCTGTTAACGGGACCTGCCAGTAGCCTTTGGTGAGGTCGAGCGTGGAAATGAACCGGGCTCCCCCCAGTCGCTCCAGCAGCTCGTCGACACGGGGCATCGGGTATCCATCGAACTCGAAGACCTCGTTAAGGCGGCGGAAGTCGTTACAGAACCGGAGGTTGCCGTCCGGTTTTGGGACCATGACGATGGGACTGGACCACGGACTGCGGGAGGGCTCGATGATCCCCAACTTCAGCATCTCCTGTACCTCCCTTTCGACCACGTGTCGCCGGGCCTCCGGGATTCGGTAGGGCCGCTGTCGCACGATGGTTCCTGGGGGTGTGCGTACATCATGCTGAAGTACGTGGGTCCGCCCGGGACGTGGGGAGAACACATCGGAGAATTGACCGACCAGATGTTAGAGCTCCGTCCTCTGGGCGGCCGACAGTTGGGGGCTGATGTCAACAACCACGGGAGATATATGGGCCTTGCCATTTCGCGAGGAATTTGCAAGCTGCCGTGGAGACGAGAACCAACACGTAGTCACCTGGCTGGAACTCCCGTGATTGGGCCGCCGAGTCGTATCGTCGACGTTGGGCTTCCTGGGCTGCTGTCAGGTGTTCCCGGACGAGGGGCATGACGCGGTCGATCCTTTCCCTCATTTCCCTCACGTGCTCGATCGTGGTCCGATGGGCGGTCGGCTGCTGCTCCCAGGCCTCCTTGGCGAAATCGAGCAGGCCACGGGGCTGCCGCCCGAACAACAGTTCGAAAGGTGTGAATCCGGTGGAGGCCTGGGGGACTTCCCGGATGCCGAAGAGGACGTACGGCAGCATTTGGTCCCAGTCCCGTCGGTCGTCCGCAGCCACGCGACGGAGCATCTGCTTCAACGTCTGATTGAATCGCTCGACCAGCCCATCGGTCTGAGGGTGGTAGAAGGTGGTCCGGAGCTGTTTCACCTTAAGGAGGCTGCAGAGGTCAGCCATCGTCCGGGACATGAAGGGGGTGCCCTGGTCGGTCAATATCTCTCGGGGGATGCCGACCCGGCTACACAGTAGGAAGAGCTCCTGGGCGATGGCCTTGGAGGTAGCCTTGGACAGTGGAATGGCCTCGGGGTACCGGGTCGCATAGTCCACGATGACCAGTATGTGTTCGTGGCCCCGGGTGGACTTTGGCAGCGGCCCTACTAAATCCATTCCTATTCGCTCAAAGGGCACCTCGATGATGGGCAGCGGAATGAGCGGAGCTGGGGGAGGAGTATGAGGCGACGTTCCGTTGGCAGTCCGGACACGCTTGACAGAACCGTTTGATCTCCGCCTCCATGCCAGGCCAGTGGAATCTGTCTCGGATCCGTTGGGTAGTATTCTGCGCCCCCAGGTGGCCAGCCATCGGATGGAAATGGGCGAGCTCGATTACCATCTGGGTCTTGGTGCGTGGGACCACCAGCAGTTTAACCTCCTCCCCTCTCCGCTGTGCGACACAGTACAGCAGGCCATTCTGGACCACAAAGTGTGGGGTCGGGTGCGGTGGTGGAAGGACCTCCTTTCCCTCAAGCACCAGTACTTGCTTGCAATGTTTTAGGCGATCATCCCCGAGCTGCTCCTCCACAAATTTTCCCCCACCCATAACCTGCTGGAAGACATCATAAAAGAGGTTAGAACTGGGGGGGGGGGTTGGGGACTCACCATCTCGGGCGCTGTCTAAGGCCAGGAGGACAGGGTTCCGTCGGGGAGCTTCTTTTTCGGGCGGTACAGGTACCGGCAGGTCCTTGACCACGCCCACTTCCAGGGCCCGGTGCCGGTCTTGGTGGAGATGGTCACTACTCGGGTAGGTACACTCTGGGTGTCACCGTGGACGCAGGTGATGGACATGCGAGCCTTGGTTCCCGCCCGTGGGGGAAGTATGGAGGACTGGACCAGGCTTACGGCGCTCCCAGAGTCGAGCAAAGGGGTAAACGGTCGGCCGTTGATGAAAACCTCGGTCTGGGGGGCCCCTCGCGGTGGTTCCAGATGCACTGCACAGCCTGCCAGCCAGGGGCGATTGGGTGAGGGCGGTGGCTCCGTTGGCATGGGCTCATCCTGTATGCCGGGAACCGCCAACCTGCTGACTGCGCGCTGGGTGCCCTCTGGCATGCGTCGCTCCTGGTACACCCTCCGGGGAAACTGCGGTGCTCACTCCCCAGCCTCTCGTCGCAACGTCGCCTCCGCTAGCTCGACTGCCTCGACGAGTTCTCCTACGGTCCCTGGGTTCCTCATTCCGGCTGCCTGTCGAAGGGGGCGTGGTAGGGCATGCAGATACCGGTCCACGACGACGCTTTTGGCCACTTGGGCAGCGCTGGGGTCCCCGATGAGCAACCAGTGAGGGGCGAGGCGGTTGAGTTCGGCGGCTTGGGCACGGGCTGGCAACCGGCTGTTATACTCCCATGTCCGGAATAGTTGGGCCGCAGCGATGGGAGACAGCCCCACAAGGGCCAGGATTTCCTTCCGTAGTTCGTCGTACGATTCTCTTTGGCTTGCTGACATGGAGAAATAGGCCTGCTGGGGTTCCCCTGTCAGCAGCGGGGCCAGTATCCGTGCCCAACTATCGCGAGGCCAATCCTCCCGAGTGGCTATGGACTCGAACATGCCGAGGTAGTGTGCCGTGTCGTCGTGGACAGTCATCTTCGGCAGGAGCTGGGTGGCTTGAGCGTGAGGATCCGGCAGCGGGACTCGCTGGGCAGCCGCGAAGCGGAGAGCGGCGACTTCACGCTCCGTCTCTCCCTGCCGAGTGGCCATATGTTCCACAATTTGCTGCTGTCGAATACTGATCTCCGTCAGGTGCTTAAGGACTTCTTCCATAGCTGGGGAGGAGTCACCGCCTGACGACACACAGAGAAGGGGGAAGAAAAACAAACAAACCGGTGAGGTTCTGGAGTGGTGATGCCGGTGATTCTTCAGCAGTTTGCCCGCATTCTCCACCAGTGTCGCGGGCTGAAGAATCACACGGCAGGCTGTGATGAATTGTTAAAGCCCCGGAGGGTGTGTTTATTAATGACAGTGATCGTGAATGTGCCAGTAGTGTCCGGTGCTCGTCCTCTGTGCTGCGTGATCCTGTTTACCGGCCGGCTGAGTGCAAGGAGAATCGGTGTCCGGTGCTCAGGTGGCGGGCTGGTCGGTCATTCGCTTTCTGTAGAGATAAGAGACACAACATTAGCTGGCGTTGCTTTGGAGAGCTTTCTCACCCGTGTCCTCTCGGGTACAGCTTTTGTAGTCCTCGTCTGAGCCCTTTCAGCTGGGACCGATCAGCCCGCGGTGATTGAGTGCAGGTGGATCTCCTCCATTGCCAGGGCGACGCTGATAGGTGCCCGGGACACGGCTCACATGATTGATTCTGAACTGATTCTGTGCAAATGTTATGAGCGCAGTAAACCGAAGGCTTGAATCAAGGGCAATTATCGCAAATGAAGTCATTAGGTCGAGCGCAAAAGAACCGGTGAACCGTTTTCTTCAACCGGTTTATTGTATCAAACTGTCCGAAAGAACCGGTTTGCGGAAAAGAACCGAACTTCCCATCACTACTGGTGATCTGAAAACCGATGCAAACGGTTCTTGACTCGAGAACGAGTCAATCTTTTGTTCGTTATCTGGCTCGGCTTGGTGTTCATCTTCAGTTTTCTCTTCACAGCAGTTCAGTCAGTGTCCTGTTTGAGTAAATGAATTAATCCGGGATATTGGTTTGTTTGAACTCAGAGCGAGGGTCAGCCACATTAAAAAAGTTAACAGCTTAAGTCATTTGTGGATTAATGCTTATTGGAGACGCAAACCGTTTCAAACGATTCAGTTCGATTTGGTGAACTTGTTCAAGAAGAACCGGTTAAATCAAATAATTTGTTCGCGAACCGGATATCACTACACTTGAAGGCGCTCACAACAGACCCAGAAGAGAAGACAATGCTGAATAAAGTCGTAGTTTTTGTTATTTTTGGACCAAAATGTATTTTCGATGCTTCAACAAATTCTAACTGGCCCTCTGATGTCACATGGACTACTTTGATGATGTTTTTCTTACCTTTCTGGACATGGACAGTATACCATACACACAGTTTCAATGGAGGGACAGAAAGCTCTCAGACTAATTCTAAAATATCTTAAACTGTGTTCCGAAGATGAACGGAGGCCTCACGGGTTCGGAACGACATGAGGGTGAGTTATTAATGACATCATTTTAATTTTTGGGTGAACTATCCCTTTAATGGCTGCAACTCTTCTGTTGCTAATTTTAATTTCATATTGATCCTTACTTCTTGAAGTCAAGCAACAGAAGTTAAGTGACAGTATGCAAATAATACTGGCCCATTTTGAGGTGAACTAAATATACAAGACCAGTTTTACACATCACTGTTTATAACACGTTCATCCTATGCTGGGTCACTTTAAAAAAAATGGGCATAAATTAAGATTATACCCACCTCTCCAGGCACCAGAACATCACTGCCTGAAATGTACCTGTTCACATTGACTGAAAATGCAACATCCATATTTTTGAATACTTTTCAAATCATTTGTGCTGTTCCATCATTATGCATTTACTGTAAATAAATCAAATTATTTATAATTTTAAGATTTATTAGTGCTTTCAGTAACACTTTAATATAGGGAATTCTCTTATATAATATATATATATATATATAATTCTCACTATTAACTAATTGCTTATTAGCATGCCTGTCATTGACATATTGGCTTATTGTTTAGTACATATAAAACACATATTCTGCATAACCATATTCTACATCCAACGAAACATTTTTTTCTTACTGAGCAAAACCTATTCTACATCCAATGAAAAAATGTTTTCTTACTGAACAAAACCTTTCTCTATTTGCGGATATTTCGGCCACCTGAGCAAAAACATTCTTTATACCAGACCTGTACAACACACACACAAAAAAGTGTGTAACTTTTAATTTTAATATGCCTTTTATATTTGATTTGACCCTTTAACTAAATGATGTACAATTTAGTACACAAAGTACTCGCGGTACTTTGATGTCATACACTGATCAGTCTGTGCAGCGCCACTTCAAAGCCAACGCGACTATGGCCAATGGTTCAATGCGCCAAATGGTTCACACAAATCCGTTCAAAACGTGGATTAAGAAATTAAATGCCGCGGTGGGTTGCTCAGGGATGAACTTGTCTTTATAATTTGGTTGGCAAAATTGACCAAAACAGACAACATTGTGTCTAAAATAACACAATATTAACTTCTTAATGAACTATTGTATAAGATGAGTAACTTATCACATCTGCACTCGTGTTATCTTGCACTTAGCCTACAACTCGTGTGATATTTATTAACTATGTGATGTAAATATGAGACAAAATTTCCAACAGGGGCTTTTTTGTCCCATACCTTGATTTTTAGGGATTTTCTCTTGGCTCCATCATGCAGTAAGTTGTTGCTCTGCCTCATATTAGTCATCAATCGACTGTATGAAATGCAGAGGTGGAAAGAGTACAAAAATATTCTACTCAAGTAAAAGTACCATTACATTAATGAAATTTTACTTAAGTACAAGTAAAAGTACCAGTCTAAAAATCTACTCAAGTAAAAGTAAAAAGTAGCTCATTTAAAATTTACTCAGAGTAAAAATTACTTAGTTACATTTTAACAGTGGGAGGGAGTCAAAAATGGGACAGGCCAAGGGGTGTCAAACTCAGTTCCTGGAGGGCCACAGTCCTGCACAGTTTAGATTTAACCCTAATTAAACACACCTGATCCAGCTAATCTAATCATTTAGGTTTATTTGAAAACTACATGATATGTGTGCTGGAGCAGGGTTAGAACTAAACTCTGCAGGGCTATGGCCCTCCAGGAACTGAGTTTGACACCCCTGGGATAGGTCTATTAATCTCAAACTAGTTGTTTTTAATTAAAGGAATCAGTTATTTAGAATAATAAGACATTTGGGCAGTTACCAAGCAAATCAGTATCAACAAACTCATCTTTTAATGCAGAAGAAATGCAGAAGATTCATTGGAAGTGGCATTTAGATGTATTACACTGTTTAGTGCAGGACAAGAATGCATTTAACCTGCAGTTACAAATGCATGAATAATGTTTTGATATACAAGACATAAAATGTTGAATACTCATTTGAAATGATAAGAAATTAATTATTTAAAAAAATCAAAAGATACTTTAAATGTGAAATTAAAATGGCCAGTATGTGTCAGCAAGTCACTGTTAATAAGTGAGTCATGGCGATTGAACCGAATCATTTAAACGGTTGATTCCTTATACAGTCTATGGTTGATTCATTCAGAAACGAAACACTGTCACGTTGCTCAGAGACGCAAAACCAGGGGCGTCATGCATTCATGATTTTTTAGGGGGGACATTTTTGGGGGGGGGGGGGGGGGGGGTCGGGGGTATAAGTCATTCTACGAAAGCACTGTATAACTGATATAGGCTTATTTTTTTAATTTTTTTTTCCTTTTTATTCAAAACAATTCCATACATGCTTAATATATCAGGAAATATCTCGTTTCTCAAATATGTGTAGGTAAACGCGTTTTGCACCTTTATAGATTGTTATTTGATCAATATATGGAAATGTAGTGTAATCTATTAACTACACATAAAAACCTGACTTTTTACTTAAGTGCCATATCATGCCATAAAATATTTTTAATACGACTGAATTTGCATTTAATGTAAATTTTAATAACAATATTGTAAGATACTTATTTTAACACTTTCATTTTACAGAGAGTAAAGAACATTTACATTATCAAAAAACATTTTCATTCAGTCTAGCCAGAGTTCAGGCACTCTCAAAAATTCCCATTAAAATCACTGAAGCACTTTACATTATGAAACTAATATCTTACTTACATTCTTACGCACATCTGCACTTTTTGTTGTTTCTGATGAGAGAATTTGCTAAATAATTCAGTCAGCGAGCAAGTGAACAAAACACTGCGTTTCAGTGATGACTCTTCTGGACGTCTCTGATTGGCCATTGCATCCATAAGCGCAACAGAATAGTTTCTGATTGGTTATCATGAAGCGTTGTACGAACGCGTCTGTCTCTGGCTCAGCGCCAGCCAGCGAACGCAGATTTGAATTTAGCAGCTGATGCTGTGCACTGAACGATCTAATTACACCGCTGTGATTGTATCAAATATATAAAAAATATTATTCTGAATTTTTTTTTTTCGTTTGGAAGCTGCATTTAAAATCCACTTGGCTCAGAAATCTGAGGGGGCACGTGCCCCCTCACTTCGAATTACCACGACGCCTCTGCGCAAAACTGTGCTTTGGTGGCTGTGTTTGGAATTATTTTCTGTTGTAGAAATAGAGCTAAAAAAGGCAATATGGTGTCTAAAACGCAAGTCTCTTAATTAACTTGTTTACTGAACTGTTATATATATATGTATGTATATATTCATGATGATTTTTGGAGGAAAAGATGGCATTCTTTGTGTGATTTTGACGATGCAATTATTTAGCTTACCTCTACATTCTTGCGAAGGGTTGATATCTTGTCGAGATTTTATAAGCTGCTAGTTTGGTCTTCCTAGGCAAGTACAGCTTATACTGCATAGCCTAATAGAGCATACATATGGCCAGGGGTTCACTTCATTTCCTTCGAGTTCAACTTCAGAATATGACGGAGTTTCGTTTTAAGCGGTGTCTGCACCACTAACGCCTGTTTTGACTGTCTGCATCTTTCTTGTGATTTTAGCGCCAGTTTTCCCTCCTGCCCATTATTTACTGCCGTAGTTTCCAGGGATCGATTTATTTTTTTATTTTTATTTTTTTTACTCAGTAATTAATGTGTTTTAAAATGTAGCGAAGTACAATACTTCAATCAAAATATACTCAAGTAAAAGTAAAATTACAGATTTAAAAAATTACTTTGAAAAGTATTAGTACACAAAAAAGCTACTCAATTACAGTAACGCGAGTAAATGTAATTCGTTACTTTCCACCTCTGATGAAATGGCAGATGGTCCACACAGGTCTGGGCCGGGGCAAGTGCGTTAAATGCATTAATAATTTTAACACGTTATTTTTCTCCATAATTAATGAATCTAATTAACGCGTTAAATTACCAGCCCTATATATAACACATTGCCGTTCAAAAAATTGGCACGAGTAAAGTTTTTTAAAGAAGTTATGTTATGTTCATGAAAGCTGTATCTATTTTATAAAAAATACTGAATATTATTTCACAAAAATATAGTGTGAAATATCACTGCAATTAAAAAAAAAGGTTTTCTATTTTATCATACTTTAAAATATAATTTATTCCTGTGAAGCAAAGATGAAATTTCAGCATCAATACTCCAGTAGTGTCACATGATACTTCAGAAATCATTCTAATTTTTAATCAATGTTGGAAACAGTTGTGCTGCTTAATATTATTTTGTGGGACCAGTGATACATTTTTCAGGATTCTCTAATAAATAAAAAGTTACATAGAACAGTGTTTGTTCAAAATATAAATAATGTTACAATACACACTACTATTCAAAAGTTGGGGGTCAGTAAATTTGTTCTTTTTTTGAATAGCAGTGTGATAAAGTGTGTGATGGAGCATTTTAAACTGAGATCTGTAAGCTAAATATTTTCAAAAGAACCTGAACATGAATTCTTCTGTAGCTGTCTAAACATCCCTATGAAGTACAGCTTGCACAATAAACCTGTGTGTGCCTGTAAATGTCTCTGAGTTTTGTTACCATTCTGTGCCCGTCATCTACTATTTCCAGCACTTAATCAAAGCACTCTTCTTTAATACATGATGAAATTTTATTTCACGTCATTGTGTTTGCGTAGGCTCACATAAATCTATTTTTATTAAACCCGTTAATTTTATTCACCAGTTCTAACTCCAAAGTTACACCAACTAGTGGTTTGCCTGAGCATTGCAGTTCTTTAGCTTTTACTAGAATTAAATCAAATGGCTTTCCCAATTTTTTTTTGCATGTGTGCGGAATATTATTTCTTCTGCGCATAGTAGAAATGGGCGACAGCTTGGAGGAAATGTTATCTACATCCCTACCCAATACCTAAACGTAACAACTATCATGGAGCAATTTAAGAGTTAATTGAGGCAAATTCACAGTTAATAGTAAGAATTAAACCGTAAGATAAAATGTGACCATGCTTTCTTAATATTCTGTGCAATTAATTCACCTGTAAAAGTCACTGACACAAAATTACTTCACTCATATCTGTCCTTTCACATATATTCATTGAGAGTGAGTTGAATTCCGAAAGAGATACAGAGATGTTCCTGTGGGTAGAGAACAGGTGCATTGTGGCTCTGTGCCCTCAGACCAACCAGGTGGAGAGATAGCTCATGTTTATGAGATCACAGGTTTTATGCTGTACGCTCACAAATTATGCAAATACTTCTGCATTCCTAGCAGTAATGACACGATGGAAAAGCATGAATTACAGAATAAAGGACAAGCTCACTCACACACCATTCCTCACTGACTCTGTCCATGTAGACACAGTGGGTGCGTGTGAGAACAGCTTTGAGGCAAATGTTGACACTGATTTGTAAGTGATCTAAACAGAAAAATGAGTGGAAAACCTGAAAAAAGATATTTGTAGGCTCACAGTGCATTCTGGGCCATTCGTATTTGCTCATTATATCCAAATGTGCTGCTCACACTCATGTGATGCTCCATTTCAGGCAATATGAAGAGTGTTAATAATTCACGAGATGCTGGGATCAAACGTCTGCCTCTGTTTGTGCTCTTCTGAATGCAGAAGGGTGTGTGTTGGTGTTTGACGGATTGAGAAGTCTCTTATGCTCCCTAAGGCTTTATTTATTTGATCAAAATTGGAGTAAAAACAGTAATATTGTGAAATAGATTTACAATAAAAGAAATTATATATATATGTTTGAATATGTTTTGAAATGTAATTTATTCCTGTGATGCACAGCTGAATTTTCAGCATCATTACTCCAGTCTTCAGTGTCACAGGATCCTTCAGAAATCATTCTAATGTTATTTTGCTGCTCAAATCAATGTTGTTAACAGTTGTGTTGGTTAATATTTAGAAACTGATTATTATTATTGTCATTTGTTTCAGGATTCTGTGACAAATAGAAAATTAATAAAAACACAATTTGATATTTTGAATGAATTTTTGCCTAATAAAAGTATTAATTCATATCTGAAAAACAAACAAACAAACAAATCTTACTGACCCCAAACATTTGAACAATAGATTTTCATACTAGATGCACTACATGAACAATCTGCTTCTGCATACTTTTGTAACACACACACACACACACACACACACACACACACACACACACACACACACACACACACACACACACACACACACACACACACACACACATACTGGCATATGTGGTTTATGAGGTCATTGTGACTTTTTGGTGGTTTACGGGGACACACCTTTCCCAACATCCGATCGACATGAAAGTCGTGTCAAAAAATTTAATTTGATCTACAAAAGACAAATCAGGCTTCGAAATTTTTTTTTTACTTTCATAACACACAGATATTAAATATGTGACATTTCACAGACTTACGGGGTCAGACTGAATGGTGGTTTATGAGGACACCTGGTTTATGAGGCCACTTTTACACACAACACACAAACCTAGCCTCAATCCTGGTTTAAGGGGACTGACAAACATTAATAACATTAGTTTGCTTTGCTACTGAAAGAAGGGGTCTTCCATATTTTTATATTCCATAATTGAACTCCATAAACCAGTTCAATTTTATATATATATATATAAATTTCACAAGTGCTTTGTAGACTAATTATGTAGTAAAATATTATATATGATCTAGGATTAAACTGTACCATTTGACATTTTGCTTGGAAGGACAATGTAAATACATTTTTAATTCCATTCACAATTTGTAGCATGCCTGCCGTCCAACAATCACAGTAAGTTTTGTGCTTTGTTACTTTTAATAAGAAATAAAGTTTCAGTTTTATCACTAAATTCAATATATATATATATATATATATATATATATATATTATATATATATATATATATATATATATATATATATATATATATATATATATATATTTGTTCAGCCACAGAGAGACATCAGTAAAACACAGTATCACATGAAGCTTTATTTTTAATGTTTGTTTGAAGAAATCGGTCATGGGATGAGCAAGGAGACTTGTGGAATGCAGACTTGTTAGAAAATGTGTACTCAGTGAAATCATGGCATGGGGTGGCTTCACTTGTTACCATGTCTTGAGCAGTTCAGTTCTATATTAGAAGTTGTAGCCATTGCAGTGTGAAATGTCATCTCCAGCTATCACAGCGGAAGAATGTGTCAGCCAGAACATGCATTGTCTACACCAGGCATAGTTCTGCCTCATTGTAGTTTTAGTTCATGCAACAGGTGTAAATATTTATTGTAAAGCTGGATGTTGCAAAGTCTGAGATCTTTTTGTTTTAACTAATTTAATGTATTCTATTAAAAAACCTAAGTCACTTATTGAAACTATTCGATCGTTAAATGAATAAAATCAATGTCAAATCTGCAATTGTGCTGATATTCAAGAAACAACACTACTAGTAGTCTCATGTTGCTTAACTAGGCTATATCAAACTATTAATGTAAAAACTAAATTTTGAATGCAGTGTTTGTTGTATATATTTTTCAGAACGAATGGTGTGACAGTGACAGTAATGTGACAGTTATACACATTATCCGTGATCAACTGAGGCAGTTCAGGTGTTTGTATTTTTTTTTTCTTTTGTAAATTGCTGATTGCTTTTATCTTGATGCTAAACAAAACCTTAAAACCATAAAATAAAATAATCAACAGTATTAGTAGGGGAGTAAAAAACATGTTTAATTATTTTAAAAAATTCTTCTTTTTGATTGAGTAAAAAAAAAAAAAAAAACATTTTCACATGCAGGAATAATTTTTTTTTTTACTTTTATAAACAGTAAATCATTTAAGAACACTGTCACTCGATGACAAAACTTTACTTGTAAAAACACAATAAGATTACATTCCAGTGCTGTCAAAAGATTAATCACAATTAATCGCATCCAAAATAAGTTTTTTGTTTACATGAGTGTGTAATGCGTACATTTATTATTTGTATACAGGGGCTGGTCATATAATTAGAATATCATCAAAAGGTTGATTTATTTCAATAATTCCATTAAAAAATTTAACCTTTTCACAATATTCTAATTTTCTGAGATACTAAATTTGGGATTTTCCTTAGTTGTCAGAAATAATCATCGAAATTAAAAGAATAAAACATTTCAACTATATCAGTTTGTGTGTAATGAATGAATATAATATACATGTTTCACGTTTTGAATGGAATTAGTGAAATCATCTTTATCAACAATGATATTCTAATTTTATGACCAGCACCTGTGTATGTGTGTGTGTGTGTGTACAAAAATATTGATATTTCGATAAATATCAATACTAAAATATCTGAATGGTACCAATACAAATTTCCCTAAGTATCGATACACCGATACTAGCCGAGCAGTCTCCAAAGGCACCTTGACAAACACCACAACAGCCCAGTTCTTCTCCTTAGCCCTGGTAAGACTCCTCTGATGTTGTCTGTGGTTCAGTAAATCTCTTGACACGTCTGTGTGTGGTGGATCTTGATGCCTTGACCCCAGCCTCAGTCCATTCCTTGTGAAGTTCACTCAAATTCTTGAATCAATTTTGCTTGACAATCGTCATAAGGCTGGGGTTCTCTCGGTTGGTTGTGCATCTTTTTCTTCCACACTTTTTTCTTCCACTCAACCTTCTGTTAACATGCTTGGATACAGCACTCTGTTAACAGCCAGCTTATTGGCAATTAAATTTTGTGACTTGTGAAGGGTGTCAATAATTGTCAGAGACCATTCTGAAGGCTCATGAAACCTTTGCAGGTGTTTTGAGTTGATAAGCTGATTGGCATGTCACCATATTCTAATTTGTTGAGATAGTGAATTGGTGGGTTTTTGTTAAATGTGAGCCTAAATCATCATAATTAAAATAACTAAAGACTTAAACTACTTCAGTCTGTGTGCATTGAATTTAATACACAAGTTTCACAATTTGAGTTGAATTACTGAAATGAATGAACTTTTCCTTGACATAATATATATATATATATATATATATATATATATATTATATTATATATATACACACAAATATATAAAAACACACTAATATATACAAACACGTGTGTATATAAGAAATATTTTGTTTATATATTTATATATAATATAAATCATAATATAAATCTATAAATGTATATACATGTAAATATTTTTTAAATATATACTGTTTATGCGTGTGTATAAAGTATGTAAAAAAACTTATTTTGGAATGCGATTAATCTTTTGACAGCACTTTACAATACATTACATTCAGAATATAGTCACTTGTGAGTGGAATAAAAAAGTCTCTGATATCTTGGACCGTCCGGTGTTGTAGGACTGGATTCTCTGAATTTTTGCAGACCTCACACTCCCTCGTCGATGTCAAGCGCCCTTTAGTTCTGTGTTGTCTGAAGTGTCGCATAACAGCGTTCACCTCAGATTTTTTTCATGGCCTTTTGGCTGTCCGTTTTCCTTAGCTTGGGACTAAAAAGAAACAATGATAAATTGTTAGCATTACTGCCTACCGTTTTTTTTGTGCCTTTTTGTTTAACCAGACCTGCTTCCCTGGCTGAACTAATACAAAGATTTGTGTAATTAAGTAATGTTTACTTGAATTGAAAATGACTGTATTTAAGAACAGGTAAGCCAACTCAAAATTAAATGGGATTGTATGCCCATATGGCTACTTTAGATGTGAAATTATGGCCCTGTTTCATAGACAGGGTTTAGCCTAAGCCAGGATTAGGCCACAGTTCAATTTGGACATTTAAAATTTTTTTATAAACATGTCTTAGAAAAAAAAACATTACTGTTGTGCATCTTAAGACAAAACAAAGACACTGATATGTTTTAGAATCAGACAATGAAAGTTTCTTTCAGCTGAAATAGCTCAGATTTACATTTTAGTCCAGGACTAGGCTTAAGCCTTTTCTGTGAAACGGGGGTATACCTATAAACAGTATTGAAAACTAGGAAATTAGTTTTAAGTGTTTTTTCCCCAATTTTTCTTTATAATTCTTTTTATTTATATGATCCGTTTGGGTGCCGTCATGCATGCACAGCAGTGATGCGCGGGTCAATGTATTAATAACCCGCACCCAACCGATGTTTTCAACTAACCCACCGCAACTCGGACGGAAAAAAAGGAAAATAAAATATTGTACCCGACCCGCTTCATGACCCGCATTTGACTATTGAATGTGACTCAGCAGTGGACTATAGTTTAACAACAGTTATGTGTGTTTACTCATGGTTTATGAGGACACACTTGACTATTGAATGTGACTCAGAAGTGGACTATAGTTTAACAACACTTGTGTGTGTTTACTCATGGTTTATGGGGACACACTTGACTATTGAATGTGACTCAGAAGTGGACTATAGTTTAACAACACTTGTGTGTGTTTACTCATGGTTTATGGGGACACACTTGACTATTGAATGTGACTCAGAAGTGGACTATAGTTTAACAACACGTGTGTGTGTTTACTCATGGTTTATGGGGACACACTTGACTATTGAATGTGACTCAGAAGTGGAGTATAGTTTAACAACACGTGTGTGTGTTTTACTCATGGTTTTTGAGGACACACTTGACTATTGAATGTGACTCAGAAGTGGACTATAGTTTAACAACACGTGTGTGTGTTTACTCATGGTTTATGAGGACACAAGTGACTATTGAATGTGACTCAGCAGTGGAGTATAGTTTAACAACACTTCTGTGTGTTTTACTCATGGTTTATGAGGACACACTTGACTATTGAATGTGACTCAGAAGTGGACTACAGTTTAACAACACGTGTGTGTTTTACTCATGGTTTATGAGGACACACTTGACTGTTGAATGTGACTCAGCAGTGGAGTATAGTTTAACAACACGTGTGTGTGTTTTACTCATGGTTTATGAGGACACTTGACTATTGAATGTGACTCAGAAGTGGACTACAGTTTAACAACACGTGTGTGTTTTACTCATGGTTTATGAGGACACACTTGACTGTTGAATGTGACTCAGCAGTGGAGTATAGTTTAACAACACTTGTGTGTGTTTACTCATGGTTTATGGGGACACACTTGACTATTGAATGTGACTCAGAAGTGGACTATAGTTTAACAACACGTGTGTGTGTTTTACTCATGGTTTTTGAGGACACACTTGACTATTGAATGTGACTCAGAAGTGGACTATAGTTTAACAACACGTGTGTGTGTTTTTACTCATGGTTTTTGAGGACACACTTGACTATTGAATGTGACTCAGAAGTGGACTATAGTTTAACAACACGTGTGTGTGTTTTTACTCATGGTTTATGAGGACACACTTGACTGTTGAATGTGACTCAGCAGTGGAGTATAGTTTAACAACACGTGTGTGTGTTTTACTCATGGTTTATGAGGACACTTGACTATTGAATGTGACTCAGAAGTGGACTATAGTTTAACAACACTTGTGTGTGTTTACTCATGGTTTATGAGGACACACTTGACTATTGAATGTGACTCAGAAGTGGACTATAGTTTAACAACACTTGTGTGTGTTTACTCATGGTTTATGAGGACACACTTGACTGTTGAATGTGACTCAGCAGTGGAGTATAGTTTAACAACACTTCTGTGTGTTTTACTCATGGTTTATGAGGACACTTGACTATTGAATGTGACTCAGAAGTGGACTATAGTTTAACAACACTTGTGTGTGTTTACTCATGGTTTATGAGGACACACTTGACTATTGAATGTGACTCAGAAGTGGACTATAGTTTAACAACACTTCTGTGTGTTTACTCATGGTTTATGAGGACACACTTGACTGTTGAATGTGACTCAGCAGTGGACTATGGTTTAACAAAACTTCTGTGTGTTTACTCATGGTTTATGAGGACACACTTGACTATTGAATGTGACTCAGAAGTGGACTATAGTTTAACAACACTTCTGTGTGTTTACTCATGGTTTATGAGGACACACTTGACTATTGAATGTGACTCAGCAGTGGAGTATAGTTTAACAACACGTGTGTGTGTTTACTCATGGTTTATGGGGACATAAGGTTTTCAGTATACTGTTAACACACAAGTGTTTTTAACAATAGTGTACTGTGAATCACATTTTGTAGCAATAAGAGAAATTAACTTTGTCTTTTTATAACGAATGAAAAACTAAATTGACAAAATTGTTAACAAACCTCTTTAGCAGAAGTGACTTCACTTCCTGTTATGGCTGCAGCGACAGGCTCATGGACAAACTGGAAGACAGAAAAAAAGAGAAAGGAGGATTAATGTGACTCAGAAGTGGACTATAGTTTAACAACACTTGTGTGTGTTTACTCATGGTTTATGAGAAAACACTTGACTATTGAATGTGATTCAGAAGTGGACTATAGTTTAACAACACTTCTGTGTGTTTACTCATGGTTTATTAGGACACACTTGACTATTGAATGTGACTCAGAAGTGGAGTATAGTTTAACAACACGTGTGTGTGTTTTTACTCATGGTTCATGAGGACACAAGTGACTATTGAATGTGACTCAGCAGTGGAGTATAGTTTAACAACACTTCTGTGTGTTTACTCATGGTTTATGAGGACACACTTGACTATTGAATGTGACTCAGAAGTGGAGTATAGTTTAACAACACGTGTGTGTGTTTTTACTCATGGTTCATGAGGACACAAGTGACTATTGAATGTGACTCAGCAGTGGAGTATAGTTTAACAACACTTCTGTGTGTTTACTCATGGTTTATGAGGACACACTTGACTATTGAATGTGACTCAGAAGTGGAGTATAGTTTAACAACACGTGTGTGTGTTTTTACTCATGGTTCATGAGGACACAAGTGACTATTGAATGTGACTCAGCAGTGGAGTATAGTTTAACAACACTTCTGTGTGTTTACTCATGGTTTATTAGGACACACTTGACTATTGAATGTGACTCAGAAGTGGAGTATAGTTTAACAACACTTCTGTGTGTTTTACTCATGGTTTATGAGGACACACTTGACTATTGAATGTTACTCAGAAGTGGACTATAGTTTAACAACACTTGTGTGTGTTTACTCATGGTTTATGAGGACACAAGTGACTATTGAATGTGACTCAGCAGTGGAGTATAGTTTAACAACACTTCTGTGTGTTTTACTCATGGTTTATGAGGACACACTTGACTGTTGAATGTGACTCAGCAGTGGACTATGGTTTAACAAAACTTCTGTGTGTTTACTCATGGTTTATGAGGACACACTTGACTATTGAATGTGACTCAGAAGTGGACTATAGTTTAACAACACTTCTGTGTGTTTACTCATGGTTTATGAGGACACACTTGACTATTGAATGTGACTCAGCAGTGGAGTATAGTTTAACAACACGTGTGTGTGTTTACTCATGGTTTATGGGGACATAAGGTTTTCAGTATACTGTTAACACACAAGTGTTTTTAACAATAGTGTACTGTGAATCACATTTTGTAGCAATAAGAGAAATTAACTTTGTCTTTTTATAACGAATGAAAAACTAAATTGACAAAATTGTTAACAAACCTCTTTAGCAGAAGTGACTTCACTTCCTGTTATGGCTGCAGCGACAGGCTCATGGACAAACTGGAAGACAGAAAAAAAGAGAAAGGAGGATTAATGTGACTCAGAAGTGGACTATAGTTTAACAACACTTGTGTGTGTTTACTCATGGTTTATGAGAAAACACTTGACTATTGAATGTGATTCAGAAGTGGACTATAGTTTAACAACACTTCTGTGTGTTTACTCATGGTTTATTAGGACACACTTGACTATTGAATGTGACTCAGAAAAGGAGTATAGTTTAACAACACGTGTGTGTGTTTTTACTCATGGTTCATGAGGACACAAGTGACTATTGAATGTGACTCAGCAGTGGAGTATAGTTTAACAACACTTCTGTGTGTTTACTCATGGTTTATGAGGACACACTTGACTATTGAATGTGACTCAGAAGTGGAGTATAGTTTAACAACACGTGTGTGTGTTTTTACTCATGGTTCATGAGGACACAAGTGACTATTGAATGTGACTCAGCAGTGGAGTATAGTTTAACAACACTTCTGTGTGTTTACTCATGGTTTATTAGGACACACTTGACTATTGAATGTGACTCAGCAGTGGAGTATAGTTTAACAACACTTCTGTGTGTTTTACTCATGGTTTATGAGGACACACTTGACTATTGAATGTTACTCAGAAGTGGACTATAGTTTAACAACACTTGTGTGTGTTTACTCATGGTTTATGAGGACACAAGTGACTATTGAATGTGACTCAGCAGTGGAGTATAGTTTAACAACACTTCTGTGTGTTTTACTCATGGTTTATGAGGACACACTTGACTATTGAATGTGACTCAGAAGTGGACTACAGTTTAACAACACGTGTGTGTTTTACTCATGGTTTATGAGGACACACTTGACTATTGAATGTGACTCAGCAGTGGAGTATAGTTTAACAACACTTCTGTGTGTTTTACTCATGGTTTATGAAGACAGACTTGACTATTGAATGTGACTCAGCAGTGGAATATAGTTTAACAACACTTGTGTGTGTTTACTCATGGTTTATGAGGACACACTTGACTATTGAATGTGACTCAGCAGTGGAGTATAGTTTAACAACACTTCTGTGTTTTTTACTCATGGTTTATGAGGACACACTTGACTATTGAATGTGACTCAGAAGTGGACTATAGTTTAACAACAGTTGTGCGTGTTTACTCATGGTTTATGAGGACATACTTGACTATTGAATGTGACTCAGAAGTGGACTATAGTTTAACAACACGTGTGTGTGTTTACTCATGGTTTATGAGGACACACTTGACTATTGAATGTGACTCAGCAGTGGAGTATAGTTTAACAACACTTCTGTGTGTTTTACTCATGGTTTATGAGGACACACTTGACTATTGAATGTGACTCAGCAGTGGACTATAGTTTAACAACACTTCTGTGTGTTTACTCATGGTTTATGAGGACACACTTGACTATTGAATGTGACTCAGCAGTGGAGTATAGTTTAACAACACTTCTGTGTGTTTACTCATGGTTTATGAGGACACACTTGACTATTGAATGTGACTCAGAAGTGGAGTATAGTTTAACAACACTTGTGTGTGTTTACTCATGGTTTATGAGGACACACTTGACTATTGAATGTGACTCAGAAGTGGAGTATAGTTTAACAACACTTGTGTTTGTTTACTCATGGTTTATGAGGACACACTTGACTATTGAATGTGACTCAGCAGTGGAGTATAGTTTAACAACACTTCTGTGTGTTTTACTCATGGTTTATGAGGACACACTTGACTATTGAATGTGACTCAGCAGTGGACTATAGTTTAACAGCACGTGTGTGTGTGTGTGTTTACTCATGGTTTATGAGGACACACTTGACTATTGAA